>NW_026652289.1:78623387-79158081 GCF_009828535.3 Hylobates moloch | reverse complement strand
AATGGGGAAAGGATTCCCTATTTAATAAATGGTGCTGGGAAAACTGGCTAGCCATATGTAGAAAGCTGAAACTGGATCCCTTCCTTACACCTTATACAAAAATTAATTCAAGATGGATTAAAGACTTACATGTTAGACCTAAAGCCATAAAAACCCTAGAAGAAAGCCTAGGCAATACCATTCAGGACATAGGCGTGGGCAAGGACTTCATGTCTAAAACACCAAAAGCAATGGCAACAAAAGCCAAAATTGACAAATGGGATCTAATTAAAGAGCTTCTGCACAGCAAAAGAAACTACCATCAGAGTGAACAGGCAACCTACAGAATGGGAGAAAATTTTTGCAACTTACTCATCTGACAAAGGGCTAATATCCAGAATCTACGATGAACTCAAACAAATTTACCAGAAAAAAACAAACCACCCCATCAAAAAGTGGGCAAAGGACATGAACGGACACTTCTCAAAAGAAGATATTTATGCAGCCAAAAAAACACATGAAAAAATGCTCATCATCACTGGCCATCAGAGAAATGCAAATCAAAACCACAATGAGATATCATCTCACACCAGTTAGAATGGCCATCATTAAAAAATCAGGAAACAACAGGTGCTGGAGGGGATGTGGAGAAATAGGAACACTTTTACACTGTTGGTGGGACTGTAAACTAGTTCAACCATTGTAGGAAGTCAGTGTGGAGATTCCTCAGGGATCTAGAACTAGAAATACCATTTGACCCAGCCATCCCATTACTGGGTATATACCCAAAGGACTATAAATCATGCTGCTATAAAGACACACGCACACGTATGTTTGTTGCGGCACTATTCACAATAGCAAAGACTTGGAACGAACCCAAATGTCCAACAACGACAGATTGGATTAAGAAAATGTGGCACATATACACCATGGAATACTATGCAGCCATAAAAAATGATGAGTTCATGTCCTTTGTAGGGACATGGATGAAACTGGAAAACATCATTCTCAGTAAACTATCGCAAGGACAAAAAAACCGAACACTGCATGTTCTCACTCATAGGTGGGAATTGAACAATGAGAACTCATGGACACAGGAAGGGGAACATCACACTCTGGGCACTGTTGTGGGGTGGGGGTAGGGGGGAGGGACAGCATTAGGAGATATACCTAATGCTAAATGACGAGTTAATGGGTGCAGCAAACCAACACAGCACATGGATACATATGTAACAAACCTGCACATTGTGCACATGTACCCTAAAACCTGAAGTATAATAAAAAAAAAGAAAATTACTTACTGTATGCAGTTTACAAACAAGATTCTGTTTAAAAAAGCATAAAACTATTCAGAAAGACTTCAGAAATCTATTATATTAATGATGTACTTTTTTTTTTTTTGAGACAGAGTCTTGTTCTGTCGCCCAGGCTGGAGTGCAGTGGCGTGATCTCGGCTCACTGCAAGCTCCGCCTCCCGGGTTCACGCCATTCTCCTGCCTCAGCCTTCCAAGTAGCTGGGACTACAGGCGCCCGCTGCCACGGCTGGCTAATTTTTTTGTATTTTTAGTAGAGACGGGGTTTCACCGTGTTAGCCAGGATGGTCTCGATCTCCTGACCTCGTGATCCGCCCACCTCGGCCTCCCAAAGTGCTGGGATTACAGGCATGAGCCATGGCGCCTGGCCACCGATATATTTGTTTTTAAAGCTTTCCTTATTTTAAAAAATAAAGCTATTTAGGAGAAGCATTTTTTGTGCCTCAAAACAATGCAGATAGATAGAGAGAAATAAATGGATACACAGAAATATTAAGTTTGATTTTATTAAACTGTGAATTTCCTAATGATTTTTCCAGTTAGAACTTTTTTAGGATTCTTTATTTTAATGTTTAATTTTTTCTTATTTTGGGGACAATTTTCCAAAAAGCGTTACTTTCTGTTACTTCTAGTAAATGCATAGTATTTTATGGAAAAGCTATCTTTTGTTAGATAACTTTCTACCTCTTAGGAGGCGTTTTCTCTCTGTCTCTCATCTCTCAAAAATCCAAGTCAACTTATTTCAAGTAAGTGGCAATAAATTGAAAATTTTCACAAGTGTTAATCTGGCCTAGGTGTACAATACTAATAAACCAAGAGCTTCAGGAATTGAGTTATTGGCTTAGCTAAGACCTGACTAAAATGGTTTACATTTTTTTAAAGTACTAAAAAAAGCCTTTTCTATAATCACAGTATGCTGTTTTTAAGTCAATTTTGGTTTGTCTCTTCCATTTTTTTCTTGGTATGAACTTTGAATTTTAGGATTCTGAGGCAAAGGTTTTAGTTGATTTCTAAGTATAGGTAAATAACACTAACCTTATGATTAATTATATCTTCATTTCTTTTCTTCTCTAGATTATTGATTAAAATAAGTATTCTGTTTTTCTGCAATATGTTCTTTCTGCAACAAACAGAAATGTATAAAGGGAAAACCAAAGTCATTTATAATTCCACCATCTAGAGAGAACCTCTTTTTACATTACGATGAATTTCTTTCTAGTCTTTTGTGTGCATATATATATTTCCAGGTTACTTATTTTAGATTTCATAACATAGACATGCTATCTTTCATGTTTGGCACTTAACAGAGAGTTTCATTTTTTACTTTCCTAGTGTCCTTTAACTGAAATTCCTTTACATGTGAAGCAACTGTCCTAGAATTTGAGAAGACCAGTGACCAACAATTATTCTTCATTAGAGGAGTTAGAATATGAAAATACTGCTTGGGAGCTGGTTAGCTGATACAAACAGTATGAACATTCTGGGGAGCTAGCTCTAGCTGCATTCTTTAAGCTGGCAGGCTACTCTAGAAGGCTTACAATACACTTGCTCAGAAAACAAATGTTCCCTGTTCCTGTCTATGCGGGGTAGATCCCTTCAGTTTGTCAAAATTCTTCTGCCATTTCTCCCTTTGCTGGAATACAGTCCTGGACATGTAATGGACAATTATTGACTTCACTGGAACACACAGAGATGAAAACAGCTTCAAGTTCTGGGGTAGTAACCTTAGCCAGCCATCAAAGAATAATTTATTTATGCACTGTGAAAAGGATGGCTGGAGATATTTCTATCTGTATATCCATCCACTTCTCTCTCCATCTATCTATCTACATTGTTTTGAGGCACAAAAAATGCTTCTCTTAAATAGCTTCATTTTTTAAAATAATGTTTTAAAAACAAATAGTATATGAAACATTTAAATCCCCTCTGCAATAGCATTTGTGTAATATTTCATAGTTGCATACCCAAATAAACAAAAGCCCAAAATGTCGAAAGGCAACCACCAAAATGGTATATAAAGCTTAGATAAATGTAATGGGCTTACAGTTTCTGTTTGTGTGTGTGTGTGTGTGTATGTTTATACATACATGCATGAGTACTTTATTCAAAGTTTTACTCATTGAATATATATTACTTCAATATCATATTACTTGAATGTAACATTACCTTTATGATAGATAAAACAAAGTAAGCTTATAAGGAAGAATTTTAAAAGTTCTCACTGCAATAATCTTCCAGTTGCGGTTCTTAAAAGTATATTTGACCATAGAATGTATTTTAAAAATGTAATATCAAAACCTAAAACTGTCAAGACTATTTCTTTGCTGAATGTTATGGGTATTGCACTCCATGTTTTGTTTTAATATTTCATTTTCTCACCTTCTTATTTCCTCCTTTTCTCTCCTTCTTATAAATACCAGCATAGTCATACGTCTAAACACTATCTTTTACTTTGGATGTTATGAGGAGAGGGAGAAGAAAATTGATATGTTTTTACCTTTGCATTATTTCAATATGATCTCATATAGTTCTTTTAAACATTTTTGCCCTATATATGTTCTGTCCTTCTCTTCTCTCTCCATTTTCCTCTTTCCTAGAATAATCATGTTGATCTGCCGTATTGCAGAAGTAGCAGTAATGGTACTACTAAAGGTGAACTTGAAAAATTTTACAACATTTATTATCATTGTGTCTGGGCACTGACCTAGCCTGTACACTATTCATATATGGAACCTCTAAAAGTCTTTAGGCTTCTTTATTTAAAATGGTATTAATTTGGTGAATATCTACCATGACCTTATCACCCAACATGTTACCAAGCAGCTAATCAGGCTGTCCTGATGTCCTACTATTAAGGTTAGTCTATTTATAAATGTCTTGGGACAATTGTAATTGACTCTAGAAAAATCAAAGAGGAGGTAACACTCCTGATTTCTTTTTCTGGAGGAAACACTGGTTAATATATATTACATGTAACAGTGTCACATTTATTGAATACATTAAGCTCTCAAGTGCCAAATAGAGCTCATTATTGCCATCAAGCAAGCACTTACATGGTGCTTTCTATATGGCAAGCATTTGTTCTAAATGCTTGATGTATTTTAACTCATTTATTCCTCTAACAATCCTATGAATAGGTACAATATTATTCCTGTTTAACAGATGAGGAAATTGAGGAGCAGGGAGGTTATAGAAATTGTCCAAAGTCTTGTAGCTCCTAAGCAGCAAAACTAGATTTAAAGCCAGGCAGCTTACCTTCAGAGGCCTTCTCAATCACAATGCTATCATACTTTATTATCGGTCTATATTTGATCATTTATTTTTTTAATATACAGAGCATTATCCATGCACAGGGAATGTAAAAAAAATATAAAAGAGTTTCTGCCTTCAGGGTTCTTCAATCTAGTTAGAGTAAACAATATAAAATTGTAAACAATACTAGGCAGCAGAAGCAGTGACAAAGGAGTCATTCAGATGAGTTTTCTGGGATTTTTAAGGTGGCCTGGTCGGTGATAGCATGGGAAATTTGGAAAGGCTTCATATATCCAGACTTGTGAAAAATTTGGACCAAGGATCAAGATGCTTTTTAAGATCTTTAAAAAAAGTAATCTGAAATACAGGTACCTTAAAAATGTACTCAAACTCACTCAGACTGATGGTCTGAAATAATTTGAATTATCTGTGGGTAGAGTGAGTACTTGATTAAACCCCAGCAGGTGAGTGAGAATTACTAATATAAAACAATGGAATTTAAAACACAATTATTATGCCATTAATATAGAAGAACTAGAGTGATCAGATAATTCAGAAAATGCTTGCCTCGATGACTTTAAAAGTGGGACGTGCAACGCCTTGGGCTGCAAACAATTAGTCCTGCATGTCAGAAGCTTGGGAGTGACAAGACCATTTGACAGCTCTGAACGATGAACCAGCGCCCAGGAGAACAGCAATCTAGAAACTGACTTGATTTGATACTTCTTTTTGCTTAAAGCAACCAACATTTCAGTGATCTATAGTACTCCAGGGTTATATTTATCTACAATTACTGTAATGCAATTGTTTCAGAAGAAATAATGGGTAAGTTAAATTACAAGACCAATAGCACCTCAGGATAAATAAGAATACAGGAAAATTTAATTGTTAAAAATCCTGTATATCTATTTCTGCCACCTCTTTTAAGTTAACAGTAAAATTATTTCATTTTTCTTCCATTTAACTCACAAGCTATAAGACTGTACTATAGTTTGGCTCCCCATTTTAGCTAATTATAGTTTATTCTATAAATTCCATATTTACAGGGAACATTATGTATCAGTTTCTTAACATTAATGTCTTTTGTAAAATGTGTTCAGCTTACATATAGATTGAATATAGGTTGAATATAGGTTCAATAGATTGAAATATATTCAATATTTCAATGGATTCTAATAATCTGGTATAATTATTTTCTCTCTAGTATTTCTACCATCCACTCAGTTATTCACAATTAGAAACCTAAGGGTCATTTTTGGTTCTTTCCTTTCCTTTTCTACTCATACTTAGTCAACACGTGTTCTTGATCATACTTCTTAAATATTTTATAAATGTGTATAATTCATAAAGGCAAATTATTTCCATAGACCCAGAGGCATATATATTCCTGCTGAAATTAGAACCCAGGTCTTTTGATTCCTCATTCAGCCCTTTATTTGATCTATGATACTTTCAGAGTAGGGACTTTCTTTTTAACTCAAAACTGTCCTTTCTTAATAAGTAACTACAGAGTAAAAAATAATAAACGCCAGCTCCCTGAAAACATTAAAAAAAGGCACAGAAATATCAATGAGTATTAATGTGCATAAAACACTATTAGCATTACCTATGACACTTGACTCTGAATTTATCATTCTTATGCTTCACTAAAGAATGTTTTGCTGAATGTCCCCCTGGTCAATGTCTCCACCTGTGCTGTGGATCTTAATTGCTTTTGCCCCCTCCTGAATCCTGCTCAGGGAATACTTCCCTCCCCACAGTATCTAACATCTCCATCTCCCTTCTCTCCTCCCTTGCTCTTTCCCTTCAGCCTATAACTATCCTTATATTTCTTCCAACTTAAGAAACAAAGAAAAGCAAACACACACAAAAACCCCAAAACTAAACTAAACTGAAAGCATTTCCTTGTCACCTCCCCTCACCACACAACTATCACTAAGCCTTTTTTTGTTTGTTTGTTTTTTGAGATGGAATCTCTCTCTGTCACCAGGGCTGGAGTTCAGTGGCCCCATCTCGGCTCACTGCAACCTCTGCCTCCTGGATTCAAGCGATTCTTCTGCCTCAGCCTCCCGAGTAGCTGGGATTACAGGCGCCCACCACTACGCCCAGCTAATTTTTTGTATTTTTAGTAGAGACGGGGTTTCACCATGTTGGCCAGGCTGGTCTCGAACTCCTGACTTCGTGATTCGCCTGCCTCGGCCTCCCAAAGTGCTGGGAATACAGGCGTGAGCCACTGCGCCCGGCCCACTAAGTCTTCTTTAGTCAAGCTACTTACAGACCTGACCACCACACGGGCCTTCCTCACTGCCTGACCGCCATGCACTCCTCAACCCACAGTCACTTCTGCCCTGGCTATCACCTTGACTACCATCATCTTTGTTTTGCAAAGCCAGTGTACACTTTTCTATGATTTTGCTGAGCCTTTTATAGAATTTGACACAACTGACCATTCGTTTATTTAATGAACAATTAATCAGTTATTTCTATGGGCCAGGCATTGTGCTAAAGAACAAGCCTCACTTTAGTATTCTGCAATAGACTGCAACGAGATTCAACTGTTCACAGGCTATGATTGCGCTAGAGTTGCATAAAAGAATTACCTCTAAAGTTAGGGTCTTCTCACTGCCAGTGAGTGCGCAGTGAGTGCAGAAATATTTTTATTATGTGTATCCATTCATGTTAACTACATATGCGATCCCGATGCTTGTTCTGCTCCATGGCCCACACATCTCTTGAATGTAGAATACCTGTACTGGCTTTCTCTGAGGAGAATGAGGATCTGGTCCACTGGGAGCCTTATGACTTTTTAATTTTATGTCCTCAACTGTTTTACATAAGGGACCAGCAAATTGGAAGTTGGAAAGATTTTTGCAAATAGAGACAATGTAAATGTTATTTTCTATTGAGACTCATGTCCACCTTTTAAAATTAGATTACTCGTTCGGAGGTGACAGAGAGAGAGAACGGCAGATCAGAGTTATAACTAGAGAATAAAATAAGGAACATTTTTCTTATCAGATGGTGCAATTTAATAAAGGTAACACCAAAGGAGGGGCTTGAGAATAATAATAGAGAAGTTCCTTAGCCCTTTGAACTGGCGGTAGACAGTAAGAATTTATATGAACCTATTTAAGAATCTCATTTGGTTTCCAAACAGTAACTGCCAATAGTGATGTACAGAACAACTCCACAGCTGTTATTCATAATAAACGCTTACAAATATAAGAAAACTATTTGGCTATGGATCATGGGAGTTTTAAACAAATATACGTCTGGAAGGCAGAGCTCGTGTTGTAAATTTTATGCAAGGCCTTTAGAAATCTACTTCAGTAAACAACAAATGTAGCCATTACTCCTACCTCAATGTGCAAACTTGTGGCGAAGAACACATGCTACAGCCTTTACGTGGGAGATCATCATATTCATGCAAAGTAATAAAAACAATCACAAAGATTCAGGCTCCAGTGTTTCCCTGCAACATATCCATGTAAATATGTAAATAATAACAAAGATTTAGATGCTCCTCGAAAGAATCATAGTGATATTAAAAGATGATGATGCCAAAAATTTGAGTTTCCGTTAAGAATCAAAATAAAAACAAAGGCTTTTTTTTCTGGTTTGCATTTCTGGCTCCAGATGATGATGTTTCTATAAGGTTTTGGAGACATTCAGAACACAAATTCAATGGCTATATCTTTCATAAGTTTATTTTTCACTTATCTAGTCTCTCTCTTGCTTCACCAACCCCACAAAAACAAGAGATAAATAAAAGCAAACATCTGAAGGTAATGAGACAGGAAGAAGTAAAACATGTAGGTAACTAGATTGAGTTACTCAACTTCAACCCAGGGAAGTGGCTTTGACTTTCATAGTAACCAAATTTCTAGTAATTCATGTTAGGATTAATTTTAGCTTCTGGATCTATGTTTTTCTTTTAGCTTAAATTACAGCATTGTTTGTAAAACTGTGGTCTACAGTATTGTTTTTAAAATGTAACGTGCATTCAGAACACCTGGGGATCATATTAGAATGAAGATTCTGACTCCGTGGGTCTATCCTGTGGACTGAGAGTCTTTATTTTTAACAAACTCTCAGGTGACATTGATGTCTCTGGTCCATGGACCACATTTTGAGTAGCAGGCATCTGGATTTGAGAATATAGCAGATCCTCAAATAATGTAGTTTTGTTTAACACTGATGAGAAATCAATCAATCCCAGGCCGGGGCCACCGTCTGTGTGGCATTTGCACATTCTCCTCATGTCTGCATGGGTTTTCTCTGGATACTCCGTTTCCTCCCACATCCCAGCGACGTGCACAGTAGGTGAACTGGCGTGTCTAAATGGTCTCAGTCTGACTGAGTGTGGGTGTGGGTTTAAGTGCGCACCTGTCCAATGTGATGCCTGCCTTGTGCCCTGAGCTACTGGGTTGTGTTCTGCGCCACCCTCGACCCTGAACTAGAATAAGAGAGCTGGAAAAGGAATGAGTGAATGAATACAAATTATTATAAAATAAGTCTATGCTAATCTTACAAATGATAATAAGCGACGCAGAACGAAATGCTCAGCAAGTCCACCACATTTGTTATTGTTTGTTTTTGAATGTGTGGTGCTCGGAAGTGCTCCTTACAATTTTCACTTTGAAGAAATTTATTCCTTGATTTAACTCACCATGACTACAACTGCTGTCACTCACTGAGTCATAAAAAATTGGGTAAATAATTATCTTACTTGTTTTTATTCATCCTTCTTAAGTGTACATATAGCTCACATTAATTTCAATGTTTAAGATTAGATGTGTTTTTAGTCTTTATTTAGAAGTTTGGTAATGGTAATGTTTTTGTGACCAGAAATATGTCTAGGAACTTAACTCTTGTTTATATCAATTAGCCTATGGTAAAATTAGTTTTCTTATACATCATTTCACATAAAGTTGCAGTTTCCAGGAGCCTAGTGACAATGTTAAGTGAGGACTTACTGTATTAGTTCCTTGAGATGCCTCGAGAGTTCTGTGCCTAGTATTAATAAGTTAGGAACCACTGCATACTGTATCATCCTCTTGAAGAGTCACAGTTGACATCAACATATTAAAAAAACTCTGAAAATTTTAAGGTTTGAGACACTGGCCCAAAGAAGAGTACACACTAATTAGACCATTACTCCAAAATCGATTTCCTCAGAAAAACGATTATATTGCATTTGTTTGTTTGTTTTTTGTTTTTTATTTTTTGAGACGGAGTTTTGCTCTTGTTGCCCAGGCTGGAGTGCAATAGTGCGATCTCCGTTCACTGCAACCTCTGCCTTCCAGGTTCAAGCAATTCTCCCGCCTCAGCCTCCCAAGTAGCTAGGACTATAGGCATGTGCCACCACACCTGGCTAATTTTGTATTTTTAGTAGAGACGAGGTTTCACCATGTTGCCCAGGCTGGTCTCGAACTCCTGACCTCAGGTGATCCACCCACCTTGGCCTCCCAAAGTGCTGGGATTACAGGTGTGAGCCACTCAGCCCAGCCAGATTATATTGCATTTTTGAGATGAGAGGAAGAAGTTAGAAATAATGGGCTTTGTTGTACTTAGTGGGAGGAATATGATTTTATTCTAGAAGGTAAATGAACTCTCTGAGATTTCGCTAGGGCAGGGCAGCAGAATGTGACAATGGTGGTGTTTCTGCCACAACTACAAAAAAAATCATGATATAGGGGTTGGCAAACTACAGCCCTTGTGGTCAGTTTTTGTATGAAGCAAAGAAAGGCTTTTATATTTTTTAATGGTTGAAAAACATCAAAAGATTAATATTTCATGATGTGAAAATTATGTAAAATTAAATTTCAGTGTTTAAACATTTATTGAAACACAGCCCCACCCATTTATTTATGTATTGTATATGGTTGCTGTCACTACACAAAAAAGAGGCGAGCAGTTGCTGAGAATGTATGGATCACAAAGTCAAAAGTATTTACTATCTGGCCTACAGAAAAAAATCTGCCAACTTCTGCAATAATGGACATAAAAACATAAATTTACAAAGATTAAAATACATGGTATTTTATATTTTATTTTTCTCCTCTTATTTTTAAAAATTATAGTTTATTGCCTAAGATTCAGTATTAGGCCCTATATTTTGTTTAGTGAGGGTGTCGAACTAAAAAAAATGCATAGGTGGTTAGATGGTATTTGTATTTAAGTATTTCTCAAGGCTTAACACTCAATTAGGACCTTAGGAACTTAGGCCTCTACACTGTTCACATAATTAGGCCATCCTTCTAAGAAGCATGGAGCTTGTGAAACGGAAGATCTCTGGTTCTGCAGAACATCATAATGAATTTAGTATGTAAGTTTGACCCTCGGAACTGTGAAGAGCAGAAGAGCTCTGTAAAAGAAAGGGACAAAAATCTGCACAGTCCTAAAGGAAGAGAAAGAGAGAGAAAGACAGAGAGAGAGAGAAGAAATGAACAAATGGAAGATCATAGGTAGCATAAGCCCCTTCAAGAGAGCCCCTCAAAACATTCCAAAAGTCTGCAAATGACATGAATGCTTGAGGTAGGGGACTTCGTTGTGAAAATCTGGAAAGGGTGGAGTTTAACATTTGGGGTGAGTTATTACTCAAACCCAAGAGATAAAGAAAACCAAGGAAATTCGCAGAAAAACTGGGGAAGGCACAAGGATTTCAGAAGCTGCATAACTGAGTAGTTCATAGTTGAGTTGTTCATCTTACCTAGATCTCCAGAGAGAGGAAGGTAGCATCTGATATCTGACTTACATAATCAATAAATAATTGTCGAAAGTTACAATTAGGAGGAATAATTTGGGGGGTTCTATTGCACAGTAGGGTGAAGATGGTTAACAGTAAGGTATATTACAAAACAGCTGGAAGAGGGTTTTTAGTGTTTTCACCATAAAGAAATGATAAATGCATGAGGTGATGATGGATATGCTAAACCCTGATTTGACCATTACACAACATATACATGTGTCTAAACATCAAATTTTAGGCCATAAATACAATTACAATGTGTTAATTAAAAATAAAATAAATAAATAAATATCTGTTGAATGGTGAACTGGCACAAGTTACTTTGTAATGTCTAATTTCCTCTTCCAGCAAATGGGGACAAGAAAACCTACTTCTCATCGCTGTGAGGATTAGATTCATTATGCATGTAGCCCTGTATCTGGCATGTAATAGGGCCTCAACTGGTGGTAATTATTGTTCCCATTACTTTTGTTTCATAATTTTAAGCAGACTGTCAGGCACATACTAGGTGCTCAAATAGCATTTGTTGCATATGAAATAAAAAAATGTTCTCTCCATGACAAATGTGAACCCAGTATGAAACCACGGGTACCTTTTAAATAGTGCTGTAGTTTTACATTTTGATTATGACTGAAAGGAACACTAATAAGACAAGTTGCCTAAACTGTTATGAAATTGGGATTATTATAGTGGCAGTTTCCTTTTACTCATAGTAGCCTAACACTATCAAACCTCTGAGGCCCTGGAGACTCATTGGCCCTACACCGCTGTAAGATATCATGCAGAAATATCACAGCCTGTAGATGATTGTAATCAAACACTCATAAGTTTAATTGAGACAAAGAGGCAAAGAGGATAGCAAAAAATATCTGTTCATTTTAGAAAAAATGTGAATAAGGGAGCCACATGAGGAAAATGTCCTTTTTCCCTCAGAGCGTTTTGGAAAATGTAATGTTCTACAACTGGCTGCTTCTTCCTTCCACATTTGAAGGTAGGACAAATTCAGAAAGGAAAATGGACCTTTATCTCTGGCCTGTCTATGACCTTCAGCAGAGGTTAATTGAGATGGAAAAGAAAAAGCAGCAGATCTTCTCCTGCACAATCACAGTGCACACTGCCTGATCTGTTTCGCATCATTATAAAGTATTAGAGCTAACCATAAAAAAGGACTGGATTTATGAAATTCCTCATAACTCAAACAAGAGCCAGAGAACTATAAAGGTTTGAATCCAGATTTTCTTTTACCTTGTATGTGTGTGTAGTACGGTTTTTGAAGCATGTTCAATTACATTATCTCATTTGATTCTCATAACAACTCTATGAAGCAGGCTGGCATAATTGTCCTCCATTGTATAGAGAAGCACATTGAAATGCTGAGATATTAAGGGTTTCATCCAATTTGAAATGATTAGAAAGTACCAGAGATGGGACTAGGTCTTTCAGCTCTTTGTCCACTGCTCTTTCTACCTCATCAGACTGCCCTGGTCCACGAACCCCAGGGTGAAGGGCAAAGGGAGGCTACGCATCTCCGGGCCTTGCATTGTGCTAGCCACAGGCTTGGCTGTCCTTATGTGAAACACATGCTAAGATGACATTTATCATGTTTGAATGTGTATGTAAAAGTGACACTCAGCTTGAGGGAGACTGGGTCACATTCATGAAAAAGATAACCACAGATAAAGTTCAATATTATTTGAATTGTGTTCTTTCATGAGAAAGGCATGATTTTGAGACATTACTATTATTACTTTGAATCACATTATATTTCTTATATGTAGAAATCACATTATATTTCTTATAAAGTAGATCACTATTTTTTAAATGTTTATATTTTCTAGGCATACTTTGAAATATCTGAAATAAAATTTATCTATTACAGTCTTATCTTTTTTAGTGATATGGTGCAAACCAGGTTTCTCACCAAGTTACCCTCCACAGATTACACTGAAACATTTATCTTCTTTCACCTCTGATGAAATTCACATTTGAGAAATTAAGGGAATCCTGAATATTTGATGGTCTTCCTTTTTGTAAAAACCCAGCCCAGACTTAAGGAAAACCATAATACATTTTTCTCATATTAAATATGAAATATATGATATATATATTTACAATTAGAATGTACAAAAATTGGTTGGTGAGACTGAAGTTTTATATTTGTTTTTGGCATATGTTGTACAAAAGAAAGCAGAACATATGAATGAACAAATTGAATAAGATTTTGGAAGCTATTTTTAAGAAGATAATAAACATTTCAAAGCATAAACTAAATGTTTCTTTTCTAAACATCTGGAATGTTACATTTAAAGTCTCTTATTAGAAATAGTATGATATAAAAAAAGAGTTTAATAATAAATATCTTCTTCTGCTGTTTAAGGTGAAAACGCCACTATTGAACCTTCAACACTTTCAACACTTTAAAATGTTCTCCAAACACCTTTCAAACTCTGTGTGTGGGAGTGGCATGGGTAAAGGGGATAGAGGATGGAAAGGATATGGAATGGGATGGGGCACACTTATCTGAGGGGAATCCCAAGGTGGACCTAATGACTAGAGAATGCAAATTCATTCTGGCTGTCTGAGAAAGGCTCTGTTTTTGTCTTTGATTCAACTTGATGACACAGATTATCTGTCTTGATCTGATTATTCTCTTTTCCCTTTGCCCCAACAATTGCTATTTGACATCTCATGCACCGGAAAGACCCAGTGGGCCACGAATAGAGAAATACAGTTACAGGTGCTCTGTGTTTACAGAAACTAGGTGTCGACCTACACATTTATGGGAGTTGTCTATCACTGAGTTAGAACCTTCTGAGCACCACAGCTTAGACAGTATATCCAGTTTACAGGATCTGAATGTGTAGATTTTCCCGGAGGAAATGCTTCTTTTAACTAATTTTGGAGATTTTACAACATTATCTTCTGAAGTATTTGACAGACACCACCATAATTTTGGATTTGTAAATTGAATCTTGATTAACCAGAATCATTACACAATCTGTTTCAGAAAAGTGGTTTCTATAGCATGGGATGGGACTAAGGCTGAGAAGGGTGAATGCAGATTGTCAGGCCTTAAAAATATCTGGGAATGATTCCAATCATCTTCTTTTACAATACTATAAACTTTTTAGTTAGGGGTTGCTCTAATTTTTCTGTTTCTGTGTATAAACCTTTCAAATTAATGAAGAAAATCAAGTTGTTTCCCATAAATATACTCAAGACATTACTGCACTCCACATCAAATTCAGAACTTCATAAATAACTTACTGGTTTGCTTGCATTTTTAAGATAATGTAACACAGTTATCTCTAATGTTGGCTTCATGAATGTTAGGCATTATTTTCAAAATTAATGTGTATGTATAAAATCTTGGGGGGTATTATAGCTTTTATTAAATTCTTAAAGGAGTCCATGAGCACCTCTATCCCCCAGAAATTAAGGACCCCTATAATAAATAAGCAGACAAATTTACATGAGACTATTAAAACAGAAGGTCTTAGAGACCAGGTTGTGGTACTCTGTCCCCTCATTTCCGGCACCTTCTTTCAATCCTGCCCACATGCCTGGTGTTGAGGCTCCCTCTTGCTCTTCTGCTCCTATGCATGTACAATCAAGTTAACAACGAGAGACACACAGAATGAATGCTCCTACTGCATTCCTACTCTTTAATTATGATATCAAATCGACCCTGAATCTTAGTGACCATTCCTGTTCTGTGAACAAATTGGACAATGAAGAAAGGAATTAAAAATGTTCTTTGTCACTCTCCTTCTTAAACTAAGAGCCTAGAGAAAGAAAGGCTGGCTTTTAAATTTTTGGCTGAATGGGGGAGCTGCAGCAATCAAATGTCAAAGGCATTTACTAAGAAGGACTCCAAAACAACCAAGCCAAAAAAAAAATCCTTATCAGATCTTCTGGATTTATAATCTTGTTTCTTTTTCTATTAAAAATACTTTCATTTTCAGTCTTAGAATCCCTGAGTAATACTTAAATACTACCATATTCCAACAAGGGAGGAGAAGGGAAGAAGATATCTGCCATTGCCTAGGCTCCACTTGTGATGCCTTCCTGTCTTCCACATTTCTGTAGTGGCCAATTCTTTATTGTATGCCCCTATTTTGCATCATGGTCCCTCACTCAAGGAAGTGGAAGGGCAGAAATGAGGGGAAAAAAAGTGTGAGATTAAAAGGCTACCACTCGAATGAACTAAGATTTTTGTTTTTTATATCCTGATTGGCTATACAAGCATTTGGGGGAGAATGTATCAGTATTTGCATTGCTATCTTCATCAGTAAAATTACATTTGCTAATGGTTTTCATGGAATTAGGGAATTATATGCACTCACCAAATGTAATATGATTCATTTTAAACAAACCCCCTTTCATGAATAAGGTATTTTTCTAAACATTCTTACAGCAAATTGTTTTGAAACTCAAAAGTGCCAATGTTAATAACATCCATAATTGTTTCTCTACAGCTTATGCTGTTATATATTATATAAGAAAAACTAGAAAAACTGGTAAAAAGGAGTTTAAAAAGAGTTCTCAAGTTGAATTAAATAAGTGGGAGATAGAACAAATTATAGTACTTATGTTGGGAAAGCTATTTTTCAGCTTTTGAATTTTTTAGTTATGGCATGACTAAGAAAAAGTTGAACGCCTACATACCAGCATACACAATGGGTTTTAGTTAGGGAAATCGGTTTTAGCAAAAGAATACTGGAAATGATAAAAAAGCAAAAAACAAAAGAACTCTTCTGTCTCTCTACTTCTGACTACCTCTGACTTTACTCGCCTAGAACCCTAATCTTCTTTAAAAATCCAACTCTCCACCTACTATCTGCCTACACCAGGTAGCAAAGTTGGCTAGGAAAAAACACAGGCTAAGCTCATTTTAAATAGAGAAACACTCACTGGTCTCATCTTAAATTTATATTTACTGATTTTAAATGGGCCTTCAGCATCCCACTATATTTATATAGTCAATGTATACTTCTACTTTTCTAAGCTGGTATTTCACACCCATACCCTTTCCTTTTTCCCCAACTTCCGACATTTCTCTCTACTCCTCACTCTCAGCTAACGAGCTTGGCTCTTATTTCAATACAAGACTGAGAAATCAGAAAAGAATTACTTTATCTTCTCACTATGGAATCTACCCCCATGTACTCTGCATTTTCTTTCTTTACGATGGGAACCACGTTCCCATGTAAGACCAACTCCTCTGCTTGTGCAATGCATCTCATTCCTTCTGGACCATTCAGTTCTACAGCTATTCTTTCTCTTGTATCTTCAGTTTCTACTTTTCTACTGAATCAGCATAAATGCAGGCTGCAGTACCTCCGATTTAAAAAATACTCTTCTCTAAGACATACAAATGGCCAAGAAACATGAAAAAATGCTCATTATCACTAACCATCAGAGTAATGCACATCAAAACCACGAAGAGATACCATCTCACGGCAGTCAGAATAGCTTCTATTAAATAGCTTTAATAATAAATTATTAAATAAATTAAATAAATTTAATAGCTTCTATTAAAAAATAAAAAAAACAGGTGTTGGCAGAGCTGCAGAGAAAAGGAAACGCGTATACACTGTTCCAGGGGATGTAAATTTGTTCAGCCACTGTGGAAAGCAGTGTGGAGGTTTCTCAAAGAACTCAGAACTACCATTTGACTCAGCAATCCCATTACTGCATATATATCCAAAGGAAAATAAATCGTTCTACCAAAAAGACACATGCATCTGTATGCTCATCACAGCACTATTCACAATAAGAAAAACATAGATTCAACGTGGTGCCCATCAATGGTGGACTGGATAGAGAAAATGTGGTATATAAACACCATGGAATACCACACAGCCATAAAAAAGAAAGTCACATCCTTTGCAGCAACATGGATGGAGCTGGAGGCCATTATCCTAAGCAAACTAATGTAGAAACAGAAAACCAAATACTGCATGTTCTCAATTATAAGAATGAGCTAAACATTGAGTACACATGGACATAAAGATGGAAACAATAGACTGGAGAATACAAGAAAGGAGAATAGGTGGGGGAAGGATTGAAAAACTACCTATCGGATACTATGCTCACTACCTGGGTGATGGGTTCAATCGTACTCAACATCATGCAATATACCTTTGTAACGAATGTGCACATGTATCCCCTGCATCTGAACTAAAAGTTGAAAAAAAAATTCTTTCCTAGACCACACATCCTAATTATTGTCCCATTTCTTCCCTCTATCTTGCAGCAAAATAAAACCTTCAAAAGGCTTCCATGTGTAGGCTTTCCATATTCATCTCTTCCCTTCTCTTTCTAGCCCACTCCATTCAGGCTGTCTTCTCCATTTTTCCACAGAAACCATTCTTGTCAGGATCCCCAGCATTCTCCTTCTAGCTATATCCAATAGTCGGTTCTTTATTTTTTCTTTTCTCAACTTTTATTTTAGGTTTAGGGGTACATGTGTGGGTTTGTTAGATGGGTAAATTGCATGTTGCTGGGGTTTGGTGTACAAATGATTTTGTCACCCAGGTAGTGACAAAATCGCTACCTATAGTATCCAATAGGTAGTTTTTTGACCCTCAATCTCCTCTCACACTCCCTAAAGTAGGCCCCAGTGTCTATTCTTCCCATCTTTGTGTTCATGTGTACTCAATGTTTAGCTTCCACTTACAAGTGAGAACCTGTGGTATTTGGTTTTCTGTTCCTGTGTTACTTCGCTTAGGATCAAAGGCCAGTTCTTAGTTCTTATCTTATTTGACCCATCAGTGGCTCTGTCTCTCTCTCTCTCTTAAAACACACTATTCTTTCTTTGGTTTCTGAGACACGATACTCTGCTAGTATTCTTGTTGCCTCAGGAACTTCTTAGACTCCTTACTGAATCCACAACTCTTTTAGTCCTTGGCATTTTTCCTCCTCCTTCAACTTCCTAGGTGTTCACATCCCTTTTGTGGTTTTAAATCTTTATGAGAAGCCTTCCAGATTTATACTTCCCACCTCAAACTCTCCCTGAGCTCCACACTCCTGTAGTTAACCATTCATATTTACTTGAGTGACTGATAAACAAGTCTGCATCTGCAGTTAAGAAAAGCACAAAAATGACCAAAACCATATCTCCCTGTTATGGATTGAATGTTTGTGTCTCCCCCAAGTTCATATGTTTAAACGCTAATCTCCAATGTGATGGTATTTGGAGATGGAGCTTTTGGGAAGTAATTAAGGTTAGACGAGGTCATGAGAGTGAGGTTCTGGTTTGATGGGATCAGTATCTTTTTAGAGGAGACACCAAGAGCTAGCTTGCTAGCACGCTCTCTCTCTCTCATTCTCACTCTTTCTCTCTCTGCCATGTGAAAACACAGAAAGATGCCAGCAAGAGAGCCCTCAAGAGGAGCAAATAAACCAGCATCTTGATTTTGGACTTCTCAGCCTCTAGAACTGTGAGAAATAAATTTCTGTTGTTTAAGCATCCAGTTGTTGGTATTTTGTTATAGCAGCCCAAACTGACTAATACACTCCTGTTTGCCTTTCAAACTGCCCCTCCTCAGGTTACCCTGTTTTGATAAGTGGCAGCAGTATTTATGCACTTGCTCAGGCTAAAGGGCCAGAGCCCATCCTTGCCTTTCTTTCCCGCATTCCTCACCCAAATTCACCAACATCCTATCAAGTCTTCAATATATACCCTGCATCTTGATTATTTCTTGCCACCTCAACTGCTACTAATGTAGCCCAAGATATGTACATTGTTAGCATAAACTACAGTATGGTCTTCTAACGGATCCCCTTGCTTCCAGTCTTTCACATGCCCAACCCTAGTTCCTTCATAATATTCTCCCCACAGCAGCTGAAATATATTTTTGAAAGGTGAGTCAGAAAATGCTACTTTCCCTGCCTGAAATCGTTCATGGCATCCCAGGACATTCAGAATAAAATCCAGCTGCCTAAGAGGGATCTCAAATGTTCTCCATCATCCGGCCGCTGTTTATATCTCCATCTTTCCAATGTTTTATTTTCTCTGTTCTAGCTGCATTTGCTGCTTCTAAGCATGTTAATTGTGTTCTTGCCTCAAAGCCTTTGCAGGAGCCAGTTAGTCCTTCTGAAATACTCTACTCTAAGAGCGTGGCAGGACTCATTCCCCGACTTCATCTAGGTCTGTACAAATGTCATTTCCTCACAAAGGCCTTTCTTGAACATTTTATCTAAAATAGTGACTAACTTGTTTTTCTCTCTCCCTTACCCTGCTTTTTTCTCTTCACAGCACTTATAATAATTTTTTTAATCAACTCTCTTCCATCAGAATGTAAACTCCATGAAGACAAGATGTTTGTCTTTAACACTGAACCCACACTGCTAAGAAGAGCTTCCACCCAAGAGCAGACCCTCTCTAGATACGTGTTGGATGAATAAGCAGTTTTCAAATGTTTTTCCAAAACTGTAGAAATTGCTATTTATAAATTTTAAGGTCTAAAATCTGATTTCAAAAATGTGTTCTCCTTTGAATGAGGAGAAGTGAGGGAACCCCATAAGCAAATTGGTCAGAACACGCAGACCATGTAAACAGAAGATTTCAAGGTGGCAAAGGCAGAGGAATCAGCAAAACTTACAAACATGCTTACTACCATGGTGAAAGAGTGAGGAAAATGGAGAAAACAAAACTGCATTTGCTTTTTGGATCCTTGGTGAGCAGAAAGGTGAAAGACGTTGGTTCTACTATGCCAACCATCATCTTCTTACCCCCACAGCTTTTGAGCTAGAGATATCACATATTATTTGGGCTTTGCTGGAGATTGTGCGGAGGCTGCTACTGACCCCAGAAAACAAGAGTAGTTTGTTCTCTTCCCTTTTCATTTTTAACCTTCCATACAGCCCAAGTTTTACTGCCATTTACCTTTCCCATCCCTGAATTCCAATACTGATTGCCCAATTCCAACAATGATATTGACCAAAGTGAAATAATGCAACATTCCCTAAAATGCAACCTGTTATTTTTCTTACCTGGCCTTTATAGCCTAAAATTAATATGATGCCATCCCTGAAACAAAACAGTAAGATATGTTTAAAATATTAATCTGAAGAAACGACCAGGACTTTTCATTCAGCTGTGAAAATGTACTAATGCAAATAGAATAAACTAATGCATATTTGATTTAATAAGCAGTGAATCGAAAAGTTATGCTAAGTGGTTTATCCAATCACAGCCTCAAATACATCTCTGGGCACTGACTGGATATAATTGGTAATCAGAATAAAAGGGCAAGCACAAAAATACTACATTTAAATTCGTCAGCACTTTAAATGAGCAACCCCTTTGTGGACTGCATTGGTCATGAGATTGCACATCACTACCTTGTAATGACATGCTAGGACAAATGCTCAGAACAACAAATTCTTTCCATGGTTGCTTGGTTGGCCTTGAACAGCAAAAGGCAACTGGATTTATTTTGTTCTGGCAGTAGCTCAGTGGGAACATAAACTGGTAATGCTAGGGAACAGAGGGTCTACAAAGAAAAGGAAGTTCTACTCATATACTACACTAAACCCTCAAATGCCAGCTACACCTAAACCAGAAGCAATGTGAGTGGTAAACACTAACATTTTCAAAGAATTGTCTAATATTCATGGTAGAATCTATAAAAGGTGACTTTGAAAAATCACTTCCTAGCAAACCTGTAAAAGTTTTATAAAATATGCTGCAAAAATGACTCACAGTAGATATAATTACTGTGCAACCTTGGAAACTGATGTAAAAAATTCAGCTGCCAGCATGTTAACGGCCACCTAATATATGGGTTGTTTGATTGGACTCTTTGGGCAAAACTGCAAAATTCCTAACCCATTGCTGCTATATATTTTATCAGGGCCAAATTTAGCTACTTTCATTTTTTAAAATGCCATTTTAGACATCACAGTGAATCAAGTCAGTGTTGCTTAATTGCTTGCATACATTACAATCTAATCTATTTCCCCAAACACTCATTTAACTAGTTATTATTTATTTTTATTTTTTGGAGCAGTGGCAGAGTTCTAGTGCCTGAACTATGAAACTTGGCAAAATCGCTGCTTTCTTAAAAAAAAAAACTGTAAGTATCAGCAGTGAAATTTCTCCTTTATGCAGCCAGCAACTGTTTGTTTATTTTTTAATATATTCATTCTAAATTAACAGTTTGGTATAAAAATATTTTATTGCCCATATTCTGTTCTGAATTATAATAATATAGCGTTTCTGTGGGTGGAAAAAGAAGCCACATTTTAGAAGGGTCCCTTGCCATATTTTTACCCTATGCCTTCGGCTTAGCGGGAATGATCAGGTATTCTATCAGTTTAACAGTGAATGCCAACCAAATATGTCAACTTTTGAAAGATGTCCTCATCTTATAAAATGTTCACTCTATAATCATCACCTTTCTAGGCGTTGGCCTTATGGGCTATCACTTTTGGAAAATTAGATGTAAATTGATTTTTTTGCAAAATTGATTCTATGTTAATGCCACTAGAGGTGTTTGCTAGTTAAATGACCTTAGCTATGAATCTTTAAGGAAAGAGACCATCCCCCCTATTTTGTAATAGAATAATAAATTCACTTCTCCCCTTAAGCTTACCTGTTTGGTAAACTTGCATATATAACATTTTCTCCAAAGTGAGGCTTATCCCAACCATGGGTAAAAGTTTGGATGATAACAATTGCTCTACTGGCCTTCTTCTAGATTAATATTTAGGACTATTAGGATCACCCAAATACAGTAGCCATCACACGAACTGAGTTGAGCTCTCAGTCTGACACCTTCATTATACACCCTCTATTTATTCTAAGACTTAAATTGTAAGTAGGCAGGGATTTTGTCTTATTAATCTATGTGCCCCAATAAATATTTGTCAGATTGAATTCTCAGTTTTGTATAGTTGAAACAATGCCTCATCTTATATGGTTCACTTTGGTGGAACACTCTTTGATTTACTTATAGAGAACTAAAATTCATTTTAAAGAAATTTTTTTCTTTTCTTTATTATTATTATTATTATACTTTAAGTTTTAGGGTGCATGTGCACAATGTGCAGGTTTGTTACATATGTATCCATGTGCCATGTTGTTTTGCTGCACCCATTAACTCGTCATTTAGCATTAGGGATATCTCCTAATGCTGTCCCTTCCTCCTCCCCCGCCCCCCCACAACAGTCCCCGGAGTGTGATGTTCCCCTTCCTGTGTCCATGTGTTCTCATTGTTCAATTCCCACCTATGAGTGAGAACATGCGGTGTTTGGTTTTTTGTCCTTGCGATAGTTTACTGAGAATGATGGTTTCCAGTTTCATCCATGTCCCTACAAAGGACATAAACTCATCATATTTTTGGCTGCATAGTATTCCATGGTGTATATGTGCCACATTTTCTTAATCCAGTCTATAGTTGTTGGACATTTGGGTTGGTTCCAAGTCTTTGCTATTGTGAATAGTGCTGCAATAAACATACGTGTGCATGTGTCTTTATAGCAGCATGATTTATAGTCCTTTGGGTCTATACCCAGTAATGGCATGACTGGGTCAAATGGCATTTCTAGTTCTAGATCCCTGAGGAATCGCCACACTGACTTACTACAATGGTTGAACTAGTTTACAGACCCACCAACAGTGTAAAAGTGTTCTTATTTCTCCACATCCTCTCCAGCACCTGTTGTTTCCTGACTTTAATGATCGCCATTCTGACTGGTGTGAGATGGTATGTCATTGTGGTTTTGATTTGCATTTCTCTGATGGTCAGTGATGACGAGCATTTTTTCATGTGTTTTATGGCTGCATAAATATCTTCTTTTGCCAGGCGCAGTGGCTCACACCTGTAATCCCAGCACTTTGGGAGGCCGAGGCGGGCGGATCACAAGGTCAGTAGGTTGAGACCATCCTGGCTAAGACAGTGAAACCCCATCTCTACTAAAAAATACACAAAAAAATTAGCCGGGCATGGTGGTGGGTGCCTGTAGTCCCAGCTACTCAGGAGGCTGAGGCAGGAGAATGGCGTGAACCCGGGAGGCAGAGTTTGCAGTGAGCCGAGATCGCGCCACTGCACTCCAGCCTGGGTGACAGAGTGAGACTCCGTCTCAAAAAAAAAAAAAAAAAGTCTTCTTTTGAGAAGTGTCTGTTCATGTCCTTTGCCCACTTTTTGATGGGGTTGTTTTTTTCTTGTAAATTTGTTGGAGTTCATTGTAGATTCTGGATATTAGCCCTTTGTCAGATGAGTAGGTTGCGAAAATTTTCTCCCATTTTGTAGGTTGCCTGTTCACTCTGATGGTAGTTTCTTTCGCTGTGCAGAAGCTCTTTAGTTTAATTAGATCTCATTTGTCAATTTTGGCTTTTGTTGCCATTGCTTTTGATGTCTTAGACATGAAGTCCTTGCCCACGCCTATGGCCTGAATGGTATTGCCTAGGTTTTCTTCTAGGGTTTTTATGGTTTTAGGTCTAACATGTAAGTCTTTAATCCATCTTGAATTAATTTTTGTATAAGATGTAAGGAAGGGATCCAGTTTCAGCTTTCTACATATGGCTAGCCAGTTTTCCCAGCACCATTTATTCAATAGGGAATCCTTTCCCCATTGCTTTTGTCAGGTTTGTCAAAGATCAGATAGTTGTAGATATGTGGCATTATTTCTGAGGGCTCTGTTCTGTTCCATTGATCTATGTCTCTGTTTTGGTATCAGTACCATGCTGTTTTGGTTACTGTAGCCTTGTAGTATAGTTTGAAGTCAGGTAGCGTGATGCCTTCAGCTTTGTTCTTTTGGCTTAGGATTGACTTGGCGATGCGGGCTCTTTTTTGGTTCCATATGAACTTTAAAGTAGTTTTTTCCAATTCTGTGAAGAAAGTCATTGGTAGCTTGATGGGGATGGCATTGAATCTATAAATTGCCTTGGGCAGTATGGCCATTTTCACGATATTGATTCTTCCTATCCATGAGCATGGAATGTTCTTCCATTTGTTTGTATCCTCTTTTATTTCATTGAGCAGTGGTTTGTAGTTCTCCTTGAAGAGGTCCTTCACATCCCTTGTAAGTTGGATTCCTAGGTATTTTATTCTCTTTGAAGCAATTGTGAATGGGAGTTCACTCATGATTTGGCTCTCTGTTTGTCTGTTATTGGTGTACAAGAATGCTTGTGATTTTTATACATTGATTTTGTATCCTGAGACTTTGCTGAAGTTGATTATCAGCTTGAGGAGATTTTGGGCTGAGACAATGGGGTTTTCTAGATATACAATCATGTCATCTGCAAACAGGGACAATTCGACTTCCTCTTTTCCTAATTGAATACTCTTTATTTCCTTCTCCTGCCTGATTGCCCTGGCCAGAACTTCCAGCACTATGTTGAATAGGAGTAGTGAGAGAGGGCATCTCTGTCTTGTGTTAGTTTTCAAAGGGAATGCTTCCGGTTTTTGCCCATTCAGTATGATATTGGCTGTGGGTTTGTCATTGATAGCTCTTGTTGTTTTGAGATACATCCCATCAATACCTAATTTATTGAGAGTTTTTAGCATGAAGGGCTGTTGAATTTTGTCAAAGGCCTTTTCTGCATGTATTGAGATAATCATGTGGTTTTTGTTGTTGGTTCTGTTTATATGCTGGATTACATTTATTGATTTGCATATGTTGAACCAGCCTTGCATCCCAGGGATGAAGCCCACTTGACCATGGTGGATAAGCTTTTTGATGTGCTGCTAGATTCGGTTTGCCAGTATTTTATTGAGGATTTTTGCATCAATGTTCATCAAGGATATTGGTCTGAAATTCTCTTTTTTGGTTATGTCTCTGCCAGGCTTTGGTATCAGGACGATGCTGGCCTCATAAAATGTGTTAGGGAGAATTCCTTCTTTTTCTATCGATTGGAATAGTTTCAGAAGGAATGGTACCAGTTCCTACTTGTACCTCTGGTAGAATTTGGCTGTGAATCCATCAGGTCCTGGACTGTTTTTGATTGGTAAGCTATTGATTACTGCCACAATTTCAGAGCCTGTTATTGGTCTATTCAGAGATTCAACTTCTTCCTGGTTTAGTCTTGGGAGGGTGTATTTGTCAAGGAATTTATCCATTTCTTCTAGATTTTCTAGTTTATTTGCATAGAGGTGTTTGTAGTATTCTCTGATGGTAGATTGTATTTCTGTGGGATCAGTGGTGATATCCCCTTTATCATTTTTTATTGCGTCTATTTGATTCTTCTCTCTTTTCTTCTTTATTAGTCTTGCTAGCGGTCTATCAACTTTGTTGATCTTTTCAAAAAACCAGCTCCTGGATTCATTAATTTTTTGAAGGGTTTTTTGTGTCTCTATTTCTTCAGTTCTGCTCAGATTTTAGTTATTTCTTGCCTTCTGCTAGCTTTTGAATGTGTTTGCTCTTGCTTTTCTAGTTCTTTTAATTGTGATGTTAGGGAGTCAAATTTGGATCTTTCCTGCTTTCTTTTGTGGGCATTTAGTGCTATAAATTTCCCTCTACACACTGCTTTGAATGTGTCCCAGAGATTCTGGTATGTTGTGTCTTTGTTCTCGTTGGTTTCAAAGAACATCTTTATTTCTGCCTTCATTTCATTATGTACCCAGTAGTCATTCAGGAGCAGGTTGTTCAGTTTCCATGTAGTTGGAGCGGTTTTGAGTGAGTTTCTTAATCCTGAGTTCTAGTTTGATTGTACTGTGTGTGGTCTGAGAGACAGTTTGTTATAATTTCTGTTCTTTTACATTTGCTGAGGAGAGCTTTACTTCCAACCATGTGGTCAATTTTGGAATGGGTGTGGTGTGGTGCTGAAAAAAATGTATATTCTGTTGATTTGGGGTGGAGAGTTCTGTAGATGTCTATTAGGTCCGCTTGGTGCAGAGCTGAGTTCAATTCCTGGGAATCCTTGTTAACTTTCTGTCTCGTTGATCTGTCTAATGTTGACAGTGGGGTGTTAAAATCTCCCATTATTATTGTGTGGGAGTCTAAGTCTCTTTGTAGGTCACTCAGGACTTGGTTTATGAATCTGGGTGCTCCTGTGTTGGGTGCATATATATTTAGGATAGTTAGCTCTTCTTGTTGAATTGATCCCTTTACCATTATGTAATGGCCTTCTTTGTCTCTTTTGATGTTTGTTGGTTTAAAGTCTATTTTATCAGAGACTAGGATTGCAACTCCTGCCTTTTTTTGTTTTCCATTTGCTTGGTAGATCTTCCTTCATCCCTTTATTTTGAGTCTATGTGTATCTCTGCACGTGAGATGGGTTTCCTGAATGCAGCACACTGATGGGTCTTGACTCCTTATCCAATTTGCCAGTCTGTATCTTCTAATTGGAGCATTTAGCCCATTTACATTTAAGATTAATATTGTTATGTGTGCATTTGATCCTGTCATTATGATGTTAGCTGGTTATTTTGCTCGTTAGTTGATACAGTTTCTTCCTAGCCTCGATGGTCTTTTCAATTTGGCATGTTTTTGCAGTGGCTGGTACTGGTTGTTCCTTTCCACGTTTAGTGCTTCCTTCAGGAGCTCTTTTAGGGCAGGCCTGGTGGTGACAAAATCACTCAGCATTTGCTTGTCTGTAAAGCATTTTATTTCTCCTTCACTTATGAAGCTTAGTTTGGCTGGATATGAAATTCTGGGTTGAAAATTCTTTTCTTTAAGAATGTTGAATATTGGCCCCACTTTCTTCTGGCTTGTAGAGTTTCTGCCGAGAGATCAGCTGTTAGTCTGATGGGCTTCCCTTTGTGGGCAACCTGACTGTTTTCTCTGGCCGCCCTGAACCTTCATTTCAACTTTGGTGAATCTGACAATTCTGTGTCTTGGAGTTGCTCTTCTCGAGGAGTATCTTTGTGGTGTTCTCTGTATTTCCTGAATCTGAATGTTGGCCTGCCTTGCTAGATTGGGGAAGTTCTCCTGGATAATACCCTGCAGAGTGTTTTCCAGCTTGGTTCCATTCTCCCCGTCACTTTCAGGTACACCAATCAGACATAGCTTTGGTCTTTTCACATAGTCCCATATCTCTTGGAGGCTTTGTTCGTTTCTTTTTATTCTTTTTTCTCTAAACTTCCCTTATTGCTTCATTTCATTCATTTCATCTTCCATCACTGATACCCTTTCTTCCAGTTGATTGCATCAGCTACTGAGGCTTCTGCAGTCTTCATGTAGTTCTTGAAACTTGGCTTTCAGCTCCATCAGCTCCTTTAAGCACTTTTCTGCATTGGTTATTTTAGTTAAACATTTGTCTAATTTTTTTTCAGAGTTTTTACTTCTTTGCCATTGGTTAGAATTTCCTCCTGTAGCTCAGAGTAGTTTGATCGTCTGAAGCCTTCTCTCAACTCGTCAAAGTCATTCTCTGTCCAGCTTTGTTCCATTGCTGGTGAGGAACTGTGTTCCTTTGGAGGAGGAGAGGTGCTCTGCTTTTTAGAGTTTCCAGTTTTTCTGCTCTGTTTTCTCCCCATCTTTGTAGTTTTTTCTACTTTTGGTCTTTGATAATGGTGATGTACAAATGGGTTTTTGGTGTGGGTGTCCTTTCTGTTAGTTTTCCTTCTAACAGACAGGACCCTCAGCTGCAGGTCTGTTGGAGTTTGCTAGAGGTCCACTCCAGACCCTGTTTGGCTGGGTGTCAGCAGCGGTGGCTGCGGAACAGTGGATTTTTGTGAACCACAAATTCAGCTGTCTGATAGTTCCTCTGGAAGTTTTGTCTCAGAGGAGTACCTGGCCGAGTGAGGTGTCAGTCTGTCCCTACTGGGGGGTGCCTCCCAGTTAGGCTGCTTGGGGGTTAAGGTCCCACTTTAGGAGGCAGTCTGCCCGTTCTCAGATCTCCAGCTGCGTGCTGGGAGAACTACTACTCTCTTCAAAGCTGTCAGACAGGGACATTTAAGTCTGCAGAGGTTACTGCTGACTGTTTGTTTGTCTGTGTCCTGCCCCCAGAGGTGGAGCCTATAGAGGCAGGCAGCCTCCTTGAGCTGTGGTGGGCTCCACCCAGTTCAAGCTTCCTGGCTGCTTTGTTTACCTAAGCAAGCCTGGGCAATGGCAGGGGCCCCTCCCCCAGCCTCGCTGCCACCTTGCAGTTTGATCTCCGACTGCTGTGTTAGCAATCAGTGAGACTCCGTGGGCATAGGACCCTCCGAGCCAGGTGTGGGACACAATCTCATGGTGTGCTGTTTTCCAAGCCCATTGGAAAAGCGCAGTATTAGGGTGGGACTGACCTGATTTTCCAGGTGCCGTTTGTCACCCCTTTCTTTGACTAGGAAAGGGAACTCCCTGACCCCTTGTGCTTCCCGAGTGAGGCAATGCCTCGCCTTGCTTTGGCTCGTGCATGGTGCGCTGCACCGACTGTCCTACACCCACTGTTTGGCACTCCCTAGTGAGAGGAACCCGGTACCTCAGATGGAAATGCAGAAATCACCCGTCTTCTGCGTCGCTCATGCTGGGAGCTGTAGACTGGAGCTGTTCGTATTCGGCCATCTTGGCTCTACCTCCTTTAAAGAAATTTTTTAAAAGCCATATAAAAATTTGCTGAAGAGGAGGTTTGGTGGTGAAGCTTTCAAATATATCAATAAAAATAAAAGCTCTCTGTTTTTTAAATTTCCAAATTCCATAACTGTAAGTGTTGAAACTCAAATTGTTCTACATAATTAATTTCAGTCCTATATAAATATACTTGTAGATACTGTGTGAAATTGAATTTTTCAGCACTCAATTTAATCTATTTGAAGGATTAGAATATTTTGTTCTTAGTGTGGTGAATTAGGCAAATGCTGAGCCCAGAAGTTATTTCAACTGCAAACACTGCTTAAACCTTTAATTAGTTTAAACATGTTTTCTTAAGTCATTGTGATCAGTAATTAGAAGACCCAAGTCTACTTTGCCAGCTGATCTTAGTATATAATTCTGAACAACCGAAATTTCAGGACGGCAATTTGACTTCAGAAGTCTATAGAGGATACAAGATTTAGAAAGTTTTGAATTGTCTAGAAATTCCCAACTTTCAATACAATTCAAAATGCCTATGAAGTATTAACTGTTATACCTCATATCAGTTAATTTGGGGGCAGGTTTCTTACAGTAACAAAAAAGATTAAATTACCTAACACATGCTAAACCTGGTGACAGTGCAGAGCATTACTTCACTTTTGAAACTGATGGGGTTCAGCATATGCTATACCAAAATATGGCACCTTGGCATATTGAATATTTTAAGATGAAGGAATTTGAGAAACGACACAAAGTTCTCCCTGGTCTTTTCTGTCCTTCTCCCCTGAAGCAGGTTATAAGCCTCTCATGTGGGAGGTGCCATCCTTCTACCCTGAGGAAAGGAGCATTCTTACCTCTGAATATGGGACACTGAAGGGAACCGGAAATAACAGGCCTTCCTAGGCTTCCCTTCTGTTTATTACACTTATTTTACACTCTTTGTCCTAACCCATTTTTCCATGACTTTCTACTTTTCATCAAACCTAACATAACAATGGTCAGATATAACCATTTCTTTGGGTCTTCACTTCCTTATGAAGGCTCCTGTGTCACAAAAAACTTACATTAAATAAATTTGTATGCCTTTTTCCTATTAATCTCTCTGCTGTTAAAGGAGGCCCAGTCAAGCACTTAGAAGGGTAGACGGGAAAAGATGTTTTTCCTCTCCTATAATACTAAGAGTTAAGAATGATTTTCCAGCTCAAAAACATGAACCATAGAAGTATAAGATCCTGTTTCGACCTCCATTAATGTTTTATAGGCAGTTAAAAGATAATAAAGATGCTATTAGTGTAGTAAGAATGCAAAATAAACTACATACATTTCATTCAGAGTTCTTTTAAAAAGTGAGTAATTGTAATGTTAAGGATTAAAACAAAAAGGATGATGAAAAAAATGTCAAATTGCAGAATTCTTTCCAAAGGAGATCCCATCATCAGCCTGCTATTGAGATGAGGCATTGGTCAATCTGCTCTGGTAAGGGAGGTGGGGCAAGCTGGAGGGACAAAATGCTATCATTCTCAAGCAGCAGGGAAAAGGAGCTTAAGAGAGATAAGATGTGACTTTGCAAGAGGCAACACGAAGGCTCTGATTAAAGAAGTCATTTTCCACTTTGTAGAAGTACTGAAGAGCCGGAAGAGTTTAGAGTGTCAATGGAAGCGAATTCTCTTCAACAACCTCTGCCTCACTATATACCCAGATTAGGGAAATCTGTTTACAACAATCAACAATAAAACCAGACATAGCTTTAAATTATGCTTTAAAATTTGGGGGCAAATAAAAGCCTGTTTATTAAAGAATGTGATAAAGAGTGAAAATGCAATCTTATCCTGTTTATAACCACTGGAAGACTCAGAAGAATAACAAAAAGAGCAACAGCAACAACTTGCATTGGTACAATTCCTAACAATGAACAAAAACGCTTTCACATAGATTGTCTCATCTGATTACTATAGCCACTCTAAATGTGAACAAGGCTAGCTAGCATTTCCATTTTATAGAAAAGGACATTGAGGCTTTGAAGAGATTGTCAGTTGCTTTCAAAAAGATATGTCACTCTCACTTCCAGTTAAAAAAAAATTTGACCAAATTAAAAAAGAACCACATTCATAGAGCTAGAAAATTCATTGACCATAGCCTGTAACAGAAGCTACGTTGCAAATTACATGATATTCTGTTCCATACAGAGATATTTTATGTCTTTAAATTAAAAAAAAAAACAAGGCAGAAAGTTGAAATACCTGACCACCTGCTTCAGTATCAGACATCTCGCAACGCCTAAGGTTAGATAGTTTAATAGAATGAACCATTTATATATGGCAGATAATGATCTGTAACTCAGCCTTGCTTCAAATTCAGAACACTTTGAAGTAACCTACAATGTTTCCATTAACCTAAGAAGTCAACTTCTCTAGTCCTTTCTCTTCCTGATATCTTTCTGAATGTCATCGACTACCCAAATTATGATGGGATTGTGGATAAGGGAAAGTTATGACGACTGCCAAGTGTAATGATTCTCTTGATTTATCACAAGGTATTAATTTTTCCATACTTTCAATGCCACCCAAGTTCATCCCTGAATGAGTGGATTTTGGCCCTGCGGATCTAGTCTAATTCTGTTGCTGGAGATTACATGAGACATAAGACCTCTATTAGCTTATTGAATGACATTGGGATATTTTAAGTATGTCTGAGACAAAAAAGACTTAACAAAGTTTATTAAAACTCTTCTCACTGCTTTTTCACTCACTCACTAGACAATGTTTATTACATTTAAGGAACAGTAGTAGGTAGCGGAAACGGTTGAAATAAAATTTTAATACTGATAATTTTTAAAAAGTTTTATTTATAATTAAGAACCTTGGGCTGGGCGCGGTGGCTCACGCTTGTAATCCCAGCACTTTGGGAGGCCGAGGCGGGTGGATCACGAGGTCAGGAGATCGAGACCACGGTGAAACCCTGTCTCTACTAAAAAAATACAAAAAATGAGCCGGGCGTGGTGGCGGGCGCCTGTAGTCCCAGCTACTCGGAGAGGCTGAGGCAGGAGAATGGCGTGAACCCGGGAGGCGGAGCTTGCAGTGAGCCGAGATTGCGCCACTGCACTCCAGCCTGGGTGACAGAGCAAGACTCCGTCTCAAAAAAAAAAAAAAAAAAGAACCTTGTTATGGCTGAAACCTTTGACTTCCAGTGTTTACACCTGGAGCATAGAAACTGGCCTATATTTAATTTTCTTCTGAGCTAAATGTATTGCCTTCAAAAGAGAAGAGAATATCTTAATCACAAACTTTATAACAAAGATTGCTTGAGTGCTGCTATGTGAACTTTCAGTATATTGTGTCCAGGAGTATGCATGTAGTACTATTTCAAGTCCTCTTTACCGATAATTTAATGCTGCCTCTAAATTTAATGCCTATTGCCTTTTCACCAGAAAGCAGTTTTTACTGATGATAATGATGATGGTCATTAGGGCCTTGGAGACTTTTAAAAGGATCCAAGGATGAATGAATAAATAAAAACCATGATGACTCATTCTGCACTGAATGCCATTAGTATAATGCATAGCTCAGCACAGTTCCTCTTCCCCTGAAAACTGCACTATTTAAATATGTTAAAAATTTTTTAAACAAAATGAGTATAATTTATTCAGAGAATAATATGAGACTGTGGAATGTCAGCAGCTAAGTAGGCAAGATGCAAAAAGGAAATACATTTTACTAGGCTGATATTTTCTCTAAAACTACTCCTAGTAGAACAACAGTTAGATTCTGTCAGGCTCTGTTTCATTCCTTCCTTCCTGAATGAGAGGAGCTTGTTTCTTTCACATTTTCATTGCTTTCTTTATTTTATGTTTTAAATCTATTAGAGAATGTCCAGTTGAATTTCCTTGTAGTATTGTTTCAGGCTAAGGGCAGGAAAAATAAATGCTGGGACCTTAGATTAAATGTTAGCTCTAGAAAGGTTTTTGCTTTAAACAAGTAAAGTATATTAAAATCTGTATTTAAACAAAAAGATAAACGAGCAGGCAGTTACTCATTTTACTTTAGAAATATCTGATGTAGCAAAATCATTTTAAAAGCTAACTTCCATTACCATCTTTTATATTAGTTAAATTAATATGGATTAATCAATATTTCATATTCATATCATATTCATGAAAATGTGAATGTGTAGACCCTGCCCTTAAAAATGAGCATACAGGTGTAAAGAGATATGCTCTGAATTATTTGTTTTATGAAGACATATGTATCATTTCCCCAAAACTAAAGCTGCCACAGGATGGTGTGTTATAAACCATTATGGAGCATTTTATTTCACAAAGGATTAAACCATGGAAAAATCCCAAGGCCGTAAAAAGATTTATGCTAATTGGGCACTGAATTTATTAGTACAGTCTCTGTTTTTCCCTTTATGAGCTGATTTCAAAGTCACGGATAGGCTTTCTCATGACTTACATGGTAAGCAGCCACTTCTCTATTTTTCATACGCCTATTTTCCCTTTCTTCTTGCAGTAGACGGTAGAGCAGTGAAAAGGACACTGAACCAGAACTCATATAACAATGATTTTCTATCTTCCTATCCATGAAAGAGGCAGGTGACTGATCTCGGAATCATGACCAGAAGCATCTGTGCCTTGCTCTCTTCGTTGCAATGTAAAGATAATAATACCACAATGTTGGTGGGACGTAACTGTTATTATGTTGTTCAGCCTGCAAAGAAACAATCAATCCCCAAAAGTTCTAAAGATTAAATGTTAGCTCTAGAAAGGTTTTTGCTTTAAACAAATTAAGTATATTAAAATCTGTATTTAAACAAAAAGATAAATGAGCAGGTAGTTATTCACTTTAGAAATATCTGATGTAGGAAATGCATTTTAAAAGCTAACTTCCATAAAATGTTCAAAGTACAATTTAATTGGCAAATATTGAATTCAAATGCACCTATAGCAAGGTCTGACATACAACTGCATTTTAAAACCCACTGAGGGGCTTTGCATGCAATTTAGGCTAATTTGATAAAGGAATAGTACATCAAATTGGACTTGATTGTTCTGAATCAACTGTCGGTCAGTGTCATTTACATGCAGTTGGTCCAATAAAAACCAAAACTATCATTGGCTTGGAAAGAGTGAGAACTTCCCACTGCTGCTTAAATTGGAAATTAACCAGTTGGTCAGCAAAACGGTCTGATTCTTGAGCTTGACTTCCATGATGAGAATGAAATGTGTCTCTTGGTTCAGAACCCTTGCTTTGGTAGCTAGCTACATAGCGAAATATGCCAAGTGCACACTGGAGTGTTTCTGTCTCTTAGCACCATGAATCAAAGCCCTTTCTGTAAAATGCTCTTGGAATATAAATGGTGGAGCTTCCCTCTGAGTCAGAGCTGGTGTGGGGGATGACATTTTGGTTTTTACTTATGTGTGTGGAGCATGAAGCCAGATTTACATTGGTGTTGGTTTAAATTCTGTAAGTCATCTCTAAAGAACAGTATTCATGGTACTATGTACCTATTCACTACAAATAGGTACAAACCTATTCACTAATATGCATGTATGAATGTATAATGTGTGCATCATTATACATTAAACATGGTTTGGAATATAATAAAGAAGGTTATTGAGTAGGAAAAATGCACTGCTTTAAACTCTGCAATAACTCATAGAGTAGTAAGAGGTTCACACAGAAGATATAAAAGAGCTGAGAACAACAGTGGAAACAGTGGATTCCTATCTCTCATCCTACACTCTCATGGACTGGATAGGGGGCAAAAGTCTCCCATGCTGCTTATGTTATTCTCTCTCTCTGATGAGCATAAATGATGTTGCTCCACAATCTGTACTTTCTTTTAGCCTTTCTAATGGTCCTCTTACCTGCTTGCAGAAGTTCAGCACTATAATGTTGTATTTTTAAACAGAATATTCTAAAACACAATGGTGGAGCTTGGTGAATTTTACATTCTTCCCCTTTCTTGTACAAATACAGTTATCAGGTCCTCTAGAGTCCTATGTACATCAGATAAGGAGGTAGAAGGTGACATTCATTGTAAAGAGATGAGGGCTGATGCACTGGAAGCATAACTGGATGCCACAGCTTCACATTCCATTTGAAAACCCTTAGCTTTCTTCTTCAAAGCAAAATGCTTCCTTTTAAGTGGTTCGTCTGCCACTGCAGTGACATGCCACTTGGTTGCAGCATCTCTGGGAAGACTAGGAATTACCACCACCATCAGGATATGACCTGTGCCATTGTATCACACTTGCGTGGTTTTCCTAGCAATAAAAGGCAACAATCTGGATGTTGATGTCAGAATGGATCTGCTAGTATTCCAGAAACATTATTAGGTTTACATATACATGCTAAGTACATATTTAGTAAATTAAAAATTATGTAATAAATGAAAACAGGTTAAAACACATAAAGTAGTTCAGTTAATTAGCTCTTAATAATTGTTGTCCATAATTGCCAATATAAACTAGGGGTTATAGATGTTTGCATTTTGAATAGTTCTTCTATCTTTATTCTAATATCTTTTGTAGAACCAAGCAAGATAAAATATAAGAAATTATATATGTTTAAAAATATATGTGGGTATATATAAGTGGAGTATTCCCTATCAGTAATGCTGGGGAACAGAAGTGCTTCAGACGTTGGATTTTTCTCGATTTTGAAATACTTGGGAATACTTAGCATACTCTGGAATACTTGGGATGGGACTTAAATATAAACACAAAATTCATTTATGCTTTGTATACACATTACGCACATAGCCTGAAAATAATATTTTATTATATATATATTATTTTTATTTTTATTTTTATTTTTTTGAGAGGGAGTTTCACTCTGTTGCTCAGGCTGGAGTGCAATGGTGCAGTCTTGGCCCACTGCAACCTCTGGCTCCCAGATCCAAGCAATTCCCCTGCCTCAGCCTCCCAAGTAGCTGGGACTACAGGCACGTGCCACCACACCCAGCTAATTTTTGTATTTTTAGTAGAGACAGGGTTTCACCATGTTGGCCAGGCTGGTCTTGAACTCCTGACCTCATGATCCACCCGCCTCGGCCTCCCAAAGTGCTGGGATTACAGGCATGAGCCACCATGCCCAGCCTAATATTTTATAATATTTTTAATAATTTTGTGCATGAAACAGTTTGTGTACAGTGACCCATCAAAAAGCAAAGCTGTCACTATCTCAGCCACCTATGTGGACAATCTGTGGTTGTTTGACACTGCTATCATTTCTGACTCTGAATTTATATGCTACCGACAAGCAATCATTTTCTTACACATATTTACTGTTAAAACAAGGTGTTTAGGGTAACTTGTACCGTCATGTTGGTGCTCAAAAAGGTTTAAATTTCAGAGCATGTCGGATTTTAAATTAGAGATGCTCAATCTGTATGTTCAATTCAATATGTTATTTCAGTGCTTGCATGTCACGTAGCTATGAGTGCAAAAATATTTAAGTGTCTCACCTGTACAGATATACTCATAATTAATTCCTAAAGCATACAGAGCATCATTTGTGGTAACTTAGTCTGTGGCGCCATTCTTTTCATTTATTAGTCACAATTCAGGATAATTACAATAACTTAACTCTCAGAAACAGTTTGCTCTTTGTAAACCTTTGCATTTCTTTAAAAAATTTTGAGATGGGGTCTCATTATGTTGCCCAGGCTGGAGCACAGTGGCTATTCACAGGCACAATCATAGTGCACTGTAGTCTTGAACTCCTGGGCTCAAGCGATCCTCCTGCCTCAGCCTCCCAAGTAGCTGGGTCTACCGGCATGAACCACCATGCCCTTCTACCCTTGCATTTCATAAAGATTTTTATAAGAAAAGTGATCCTCCTGCCTCAGCCTTCTGAGTAGCTGGGACTATAGGTGTGATCCACCATGTCCTGCTCCTTTTGCATTTCATAAAGACTTATAAAAAATACTTTTATATTATAAATGCAATTTGTTTTAAATGTATGAAAACTATTGCTTCTAAGTGCTATGATAGGTACTTAGATTTGTTTCATCCATTAGTTGTAATGGACTTAGTCTGGGTCTAAATCTGTCCCAGATTTCTGGGATCAGTACAGAAACTAGGGCTATTTCAACAAGATACTTTAAACAATCTAGCATGTCCAAAGGTGAACTTGTCACCTTCCTTACCAAACATATCTTTTTCACCTTGGGAAATGTCAACTATCAACTCAGTTGTCCAAAGCTGTAGAACTGGGTCTTACCTTTGTCTCTTTTGTCTTACTTAGCTCCTTCTTTTCACCTCATTCCATGCAGCCAACAAATCTTGTCATTTCTAACACCTTAAAACCACTTAAATATGCCTATTTCTCTCTGTTGTTTTACTTTTTCCTTAAGATAGGCCACTGTCATTTGTATGCTGCTTTGATGTCTGCAAAGCCTCCTAACTGGTCTCCTCAATTCCAACCTTCTTCTTCAATCCATCTGCCACACTTCAGCTAGAGTAATCTTTTCCTAAAATATATCTGCCTTTTATTTTTCAAGCTCCTGCATGCTTAAAATTATTCAGTGGATTCTGGTCTAATGTCTAAACTTCTTAGCATGACTCATCAGGCCTTTCAGAGTCTGTCCTGTATCTACTTCAACCAGCTCTGTGTGCCCCACCCCTCACTCATTGCTGGAGCCATGTAGAATTAACAGCAATTCTTTCAGCTCTCTCTTCTCTCTAACGTCAATTTTGGAATTCCCTGTTCGTTGATACAGAAGGTCCTGTTCTAACTCTGCTTGGCTCAATCATGTCAATATTCCCAGAGGTTAGACTTATCTTTTACTGGGGAAGTCTTTCCTGACCATCCCTTGGTCTCCGAATTGCACTGTGTATGCCCCATCACACCTATTCAGCATTCAACAAGTATATCATGTGTCTTCCCTATGCCAGGTGCTGGTTTAAGTGTTTATGATATGTAACTGAACAGAACCATGAAAATCCTTGCCTCCATGGAGCTTGCATTCTTCCAGTGTTATCGTGACAATTTATCTCACTATTGTCCTTATTCTCTCTTCCTCCCTAGATAAAGGCAGTTACTCTCCTGAGATTATTGTATTATCATGATTGGTACAATGTCCAACCAGTAAATATTCACTTAGGGAATGAATGAACTGAGAAAATGGGAAACAATGAAATGCCAACATATTATCTTTCTTTTATATTAGATCATTATAATTATTCTGAAGCCACGGAAAACTTGCTTAGAAGTAAAAGAATTTAGGCCTTTTATTTTAGTTGGGAATTTGATGAGTAGACATATGAGCATGTCTTCAAAATTATATGTAACCCTTTCTCCCTCTGAATTTGCTTTCAATCATTGAGTTCTTTTATAGCCTCTTTTAATTTCTAGGCCAATCTGCCCATTTCTGACCACCTGAGTCTATAATAGAAAAATCAGTATCAGTGATGGAAAAATCAGATTCAGAAACAGGAAAACTAGATGGTCCTCTGAAACAAAAATAAATTGAACACTAGGATTGAATATACAGTTTCTATAGGCTTGAGGTTACTTTGAGAGAAATGTTTTTCTTGCAAACCTAACAGCCATACTGAATTCCTAAACTGTGTTTCAGAATTCAAGGTAAAAATCTAGAAGACAAGGAAAGGGTTTTTAATATTTTCAAAGCTCCCTGAGTTCCTTTTTCTCTAGGGAAAAGGGAGACTAAAGTAATATTCTGGTATTCAGAAGAATACATCAGATGGACTTGAAAATTCAGGAGCTAATTACTTTTAAGATGATCTCAGGAAAAATTAAGGTGACATGTAGAGGTGGGGTGTCTAATATCATGATTCCACAATTTCTTTGCAAAACAAGTATGATTTATATGAATTTAAAAAATATGTGTATCTCTTAACCTGCCTTCTAAACATATACATATTTATTTAAACATCTTTATTTATGTTTTCATCCTCTTAGATATTTCATACTTACATATCTATGCTATTCTTTTTCAAAGCACTGTTGGTTGTTTCGTTTTTGCAGAGATCACAAGTCCACTTGATATTAGTGACTTATACTTCCCTCTGCTTTGTGAGTGTAGGTAATAGCCTTTTTGTATACCAATTTGCTTACACTGCAGTTTATGCTGGTAATACTGTACATTGCCTGACCTCTGAATGGAAAAATAATAACAAGTTAAAACAGTCATTTTACCTGAAGTCGATAAGGCCATAACGCTCACCTTGTTTTCAATTGACATGCTCAATTTTCATCCACTCACTCTCGACTTTGAGAGGAAGGAATAATGACAGGTTACAGGCACTTTATTTCAAAATTCACTCACAAAGTTATTGACAAGCATTTTTCACAGAAACAGCTCTTCTCTCTGACCCTTGGGAGCTGTTTACATGAAAAATGCTCTTCCTTGTAGATTAATGAGAGTGGAACCTAATTCCATACCAAACATGTAGCAATTGCCTTAGCATCTCTGTTTTTGATATGGGAACAAAAGTAGGGATAATTTGCCTCAAATTGTAGTTGCTTCAGTCATAATAAAATCTCAGAGAGTACTGTTTGCTTTCAACTTTCGTTAGGTAAGCTGGGGCTGTTATTAAGGTACCAACACATAAATGTTATATTAGCACTTAACAGAAGCATGGCATTCTCCTCTAGGAGATAAATTCTACCCGTGTCAATATAATTCCACACTGAATGCAGTAAAAGAGTTTGAAAAGATGAAATAGTGAAGCTTTGCACACAAAAAAGAAATTCCTTGTTCATTCAAGCTTAAAGGCCATTTTGTTGGCCCAAGGTACTAGGGTACTGTTTAGAAAATAAGTCTAAGAGAAACTCTCTCAGGTCAAGTCAAACGTGGAGACAAACTTTCAGACATGTTCTCTTTGTCTGAGGTTGTTAAATCAGTTACTTTAAATTTCTGCATGCCTTCAGCTGGCATTTCAACTGTGAAGAGATAATAACAATTTAAGGTTAAGATGGAGTTTATTTCCAGACTTCAAATGATGAACATTGTGTATGAATCACTGTATATACAATACCCACACATTTTAATTTTTTTTAGGATGCTAAGCCCTTTGAAAATGTAAGGTATTATGTATAGTGTTGTGATGGAGCTGCTGAAATTAAATCCTTGTTTATCCTTACTCTTATCACTACATCTTTTAGGTACTCATAAAATAACTATCTCCAATTTAAGGCTAAGAAAAGTGCTGCCCCACTTAACAATATGAGGGCTATTTATTCTAAAATGGAAAAAAAGGAAGGAAAGGGGCATCCAAGAGGTTGGCTATTGCTAGGCCTAACTTTTATCTTTTATCTTTATTCCTAGCTTGTCAGGGTTTTTATCTTGCCATCATTTGACAATTGTAAGGTCTTTTTTTTTTTTTTTAAGACGGAGTTTCGCTCTTGTTGCCCAGGCTGGAGTGCAATGGCGTGATCTCGGCTCACCACAACCTCCACCTGCAGGTTTCAAGTGATTCTCCTGCCTCAGCCTCCCTAGTAGCTGGGATTACAGGCATGTGCCACCATGCCCGGCTAATTTTCTATTTTTAGTAGAGACGGGGTTTCTACATGTTGGTCAGGCTGGTCTCGAACTCCCAACCTCAGGTGATCCACCCGCCTCGGCCTCCCAAAGTGCTGGGATTACAGGTGTGAGCCACCACACCTGGCCTGTAAGGTCTTTTAATGAATCTATTGTCATTTGGATTATTTAATAGTCTTAATTACACAAAATTGTCTATTTTAACTACCATAATAACAGACTAAAATGTTTTTCAGGTGACATGTGAAATATCAAAAAGACTAATGTTTCTCTGCATTTCTAAGACATATAATTAGAAATAGCAGCGTACGGCATCTGATTCTATCTAAAGATGTTGGTGAAGACTGCTTAGCTTAAAGTTATACTCATAGAGTTGATTGTATTTGTATTTGCCAATGAATGCTACTATTCCACTAAACGAGGAAATAAATGTCATTCAGCCTTTCCCACAAGGTTAATCCGTTTCCACCAACCTCTCCTCATATCCCTTGCATTCTGGTAATCTGAAAATGGCCTGTAAATGCTTACTATGGCTAGACTTATGGAGAAAAGAGGTGTTAAGTGCATTTCTACTGAGACTTCAAAGTCACGGATTTAGCAGATGTTGACTGTAACCAAGTTTTTAAAAAAACTAATTTATTTGGGCCATGCACGGTGGCTCCGGCCTGTAATCTCAGCACTTTGGGAGGCCGAGGCAGGGGGGATGACTTGAGGCCAGGAGCTCGAGATCAGCCTGGGCAACATAGTGAGACCCCCACCTCTCTACAAAAAAAAAATAATAATAAAAATTAGCTGAGCATGATGGTGTCCACTTGTAGTCCCAGCTACTTAGGAGGCTGAGGTGGGAGGATTGCTCAAACCCAGGAGTTTCAGGCTACAGTGACCTATGATTGCACTGCTGCACTCCAGCCTGGATGACAAAGATCCCATCTCCAAAAAAAAAAAAAAAAAAAAAAAAAATCATCATCATCATCATCATCAATTTTTTAAAATTGACACTTTGTGGCTGGGTGTGGTGGCTCAAGCCTTTAATCCCAGCACTTTGGGAGGCCAAGGTGGGCAGATCACCTGAGGTCAGGAGTTCGAGACCAGCCTGACCAACATGGAGAAACCCCGTCTCTACTAAAAATACAAAAAATTAGCTGGACGTGGTGGCACATGCCTGTAATCCCAGCTACTAGGGAGGGTGAAGCAGGAGAATTGCTTGAACCCGGGAGGCAGAGGTTGTGGTGAGCTGAGATGATGCCATTGCACTCCAGCCTGGACAACAAGAGCAAAACTCTGCCTCAAAAAAAAAAATAATAATAATTTGATACTTTGTAATTGTACCTATTTATGGGATATAATTTGATGTTTCAATACATATATATGTTGTATGAAGATCAGATCAGGGTATTTAGCAGGACCATCACCTCATGCATTTATCATTTTTTTGTGGCATAAACAAGTTTTAAAATAATATTTTTGTTATATAACATCTATATGAACAAAACAGACATTTCCTTTTCAAGACTAAATTGAAACAACTTTTATTCCACAATAATTCTTCAAAAAATAACTTTTTGGGTTTCATATACTGTATTAGTCTGTTCTCACACTGCTAATAAAGATATACCTGAGAGTGGGTAATTTATAAAGGAAAGAGGTTTAATTGACTCACAGTTCCACATAGCTGGGAATCTATCACAATCCACCTCAAAATCATGGCAGAAGGCAATGAGGAGCAAAGTCATGTCTTACATGGCGGCAGGCAAGAGAGGGCATGTTCAGAGGAACTCTCCTTTATAAAACCATCAGATCTTGTGAGACTCATTCACTGTCATAAGAACAGCATGGGAAAGACCCGCCCCCATGATTCAATTACCTCCCACCAGGTCCCTCCCATGACACATGGGAATTATGGGAGCTACAATTCAAGATGAGATTTGGGAGAGGACACAGCCAAACCATATAATATACCAACAGTTTAATATCCTGGCAAATATTGTATACAGAAGTTTTTTTGTTGGCTTCAAGAATTAGAAAGTTTTTTTGTGTGTGATATGTGTAATTAAAAATTAAATATATGGTCAGAGTCAGAAGCTTCTCAATTGTCATTAAGTGCAAATTCAAATATACCTTTTAGAGGTATCGGGGCCTACCATTTAATTAGAGTAAATACTCAACTGTAAGCTTTTGAATAACAGAGAATACATCCAACATATTTTTGTATCCCAACCAGCTAATATAGTAGCTAGTACCCAATAAGTGCTCAATAAATGTTTTATGCTGGCCAGGTGCAGTGGCTCACACTTGTAATCCCAGCACTTTGGGAGGCCAAAGCAGGTGGATCACCTGAGGTTGGGAGTTTGAGACCAGCCTGACCAACATGGAGAAACCCCGTCTCTACTAAAAATAGAAAATTAGCCGGGCATGGTGGCACATGCCTGTAATCCCAGCTACTCAGGAGGCTGAGGCAGGAGAACAGCTTGAACCCAGGAGGCGGAGGTTGTGGTAAGCCAAGATTGAGCCATTGCACCCCAGCCTGGGCAACAAGAGCACAACTCTGTCTCAAAAAAAAAAAAAAAAAGTTATGCTAACATTTTTCTGGAGGGCAATTTATATCAAATTTTAAAATGCTTATTCAATTCATCCCTCAAAATTCAAGTTTAGAAATGTATTACAAGAAAATAATTGGAAATGTCCACAAGAAAATAATTGGAAATATATAGGATGTTTATGTAGATAATAGCAAAAATTGTTAATAATGAAAATATCCAAAAAGAGTCAAATACATTACAATATATTACATAATAAATTACTGTTCAACTATAAAAACCTATGTTTTCATTTAAAGAACATTTACTTGTAAGGAAAAATGAAACATTATGTGGGAGAAAAGGCAGTTCAAAGATTAGAAGCCTTTAAATACATACATAATACATGTGTGCATTTATATTCACATATATGTGCGTACAGATAAAAATGAGACAGGAAATATTACCTGTCATGAGGAAAATACATACGTTTCTTGCAAGCCCCTGCTGGCTTGTAAAGACAGGGGATGCTAGGATGGCCCTTTGTTTACTGAATGGGGAGATACTTGTGAGAATGAGATGAGAGGATGGGAGACAAGACCAGCTCTATGCTGCAAGACTAAGGAGTCGATGCAGTCGGTGTTTAATAGGAAGTAGGTGCATGGCAAAGAACAGAAGTCTAATAGAGATTTTCTACTGTTTTGCTGTGTAGTATGTATTGTATTTCTTCTCCTTTGCCTCCTTCTGAAAATGTCAGCAAAATTTTCATTTTTCTCTTGTACTTGTAAAGATAGATTTGTTTTGAGGAGGGGTGAGCCGACTTGCATTCAGGGGCAAAAAGCAAGGCTCTCTCTGGGACCCAATCCCATCTAATGATCTAACGAAAGAAAAGCTTAAATAGAGAGAGAAGAAGGTGACTGTCATTTCTCTGTTTGTACTGTAATAGATTTTCCAAATTTCTGCCATGAATATACATTACTATACTCTGAAAAAAAGTGATTGAAAAAAGAAATTGATGTCAAATGAATGAATAAGTGAATCAATCAGCTCATTAATTAATTAAAAATGGCATTGTAGAGAAAAACAAAGTATATCCTCACATAGTAATTGCACTAATTTACACTAAATATAAGAAAAGTCAGAGCCTTCCTTCAGTTATGGTTGCTTCTTGAAATAAGACAGTTGGTTTTAAAACACACACACACACACACACAAACACACACACACACACACAAACACACACACACACACACACACACACTTGCCCAGTGGGTTCCACAATGCCTAATGAATCAAAAAATGTATTTGCCTACTTTGCTTACTTGCCCAGGCTGGCACACGATCATGGCTCACTGCAGCCTTGACCTCCTGGGCCCAAGCGATCCTCCCATGTCAGCCTCCCAAGTGGCTGGAACTACAGGTGTGTGCCACCATGCCCAGCTAAGTTTTTTAACTTTCTTTTTTCTTTTTTTTTTTGTAGACACAAGGATCTTACCATGTTGCCCAGGCTGTGGACTTATCTTGAACTCCTGGACTCAAGAGATCCTCCCATCTCAGCCTCCCAAAGTGCTGGGATTATAGGCATAAGCCACCATGCCTGCCCTACTTTACTTTCTTGAAAAAAATGTAATATCTTGTCCTTTTAAATCAATATTTTAGTAAACAATTTTAATATATATTTCTTATGGCCAAAGTGAAATAGGTATTGAAAGTAATTTTTAAAATTCTGTTTTTATCTATTTTCCATTAAAAAAGGCAATATAAAAATATAAAAATATGCATTTAAGCAAATAATGAATGTAGTTGTGTTGACATTAGTGTTCTCTCAGTTACTACTCCCACTGATTAAGGGCACTGATACTAGCCAGACAACTGAGGCTTAAAATATGGCTCCACCACTAATTGGCTTTGAGCTCTTAGGGCAGTCATTTAACTTTTCAATTTTCTCATTTGTAAAATGGGGATAGCACTATTTCCCATCTCAGGGTTAAGATAATAATAACATTTTGTAGTATTTACAGATTTTTCTAGATGATCACCTTATATTTGGGCATTGTCACACTACTTATGCCTGTGTTTACATTTGTGTTAGTGCCAGCAAGCACCTAAACATTCTTTCTCCTTTGCCTCCCCCTGGAAGCTTCAGCAAACTTTTCACTTGTTTTAGTTAAGGTATTCATTTGGTGCCAACATATGTAAACGCAGGCACTAAATATTGCAGCCATCCTCCCTGTGTTCACTATTCTTGCCCTCAGATTCTCTTGTCAGTTATAAAAACAAAACTCTTCTTTTTAGTAAAAAAAAAATCATTATCTTTTAATAGTTTAATACAATATGACTTTAGTTCCCTAACTTAATCAATTGAGATTATGATTGACATCAGGAAATAATATTGCAGTGAGTAATGTACTACTTTAACTGTCTTACATGATCAGAAATAGAGCTTAGGTGTACTTATACATAAACAACGCCCTTGTCCCAAGTACAGGCCAAATGTTACGACGACATGCTGAGCAAAAGATTTTACAATGGTTCACATAGAGAGAAATAGTGGAAGAAATGAGTCATTTCATGACATATTGTAGTTTAGCTATACCAACCAGAAAATAAGTCACACTATAGGAGTCAGCACTTACTTGGTAAGGAGAATTATCACGAGACCTATTTTTGTAAGTATTAATTAGCAGTAGCTCATTAGCAGTGTGTAGAAGTAAATGTATAATATACCTTTGTTGAATGGTATTTCTTTATTAATCAATGTTGTAAAGAAGATTAGTAAAATGATTGTCTTTCTAAATAAAGATGCATGTATTTGTGACTAAAAATAATTATAGCATGTGTCACAATAAAGTAATACTTTTAATTATAGTTGTATTGGTTTTGTAGGTGTGTTTTTATTTAGTCTTTACATTTGTTTTGGTTGTATAGTTGTATAAAAGCTATAGATAAAGGAATTCATGGCTAGTTTTACAGTTTTACATGTATAATTATAATAACATAAGAAAATAATGCTGACCAAAACTGGACATCTCTAAGAATTTCTTTTTTTTTTTTTTTACTTTTAAGGCCAAAAAAACCTGAGAAATGCTATACTAGAGTAAACTGCTTTCTTTGCAGAGTGTTTCAGACTATATTATTACCAAAAGTAATGTGCAATTCTGGCTGAAAATTTAATACATTTAGTTTCTATTGAAGAACTGGGATAGGTTTGTGAGCTTAATTATTATTGATAAGGGTGATGATGATAATGGTGAGGATTATTCTGCAAATCTAAAGGTGATGTTCCTACTCCCCATCAATAGCATGTACACTTTTCATACTTACCCACTGACAAAATTTTCATCCAGCTATGATATATAACATGCCTTTGCAAATTTTCATTACAAAATGAACAATACTTATCTGATTATTTTAGAAAGTTGAAGTGAGGAACAAAGGAATGTATGACAATTGTTAAAGAGCAAAATTCTATGGCTATACAAATGATATTATTTCATTGTGAATAATCTCAGATAATAAATCATCTCATTTGCTCTTTCAGTTTTGTTTTTGTGTAGGTGATTAGGTATAGGTTACAAGAAATTGGGTATAGGAAGCTCATTATTTCTTGGCTATAATAATATAAAATTGCTGAAACATGATTGTTTTTAGAGGCTGCATATCACTAGAACTTTGGCACCATTCAGAGGATCAATGAAGCCTTCAAAGCAAAAAATACTATTTCCTTTCTTTGATAAATATAAAGCATATTGGTATAGATGGCACAATGCAAAACAAAGACTACAGCTCCTGGAGCTGTAGCCCACATTACAGAAAGAACTGAAATGGAGAACTCTAGCTTTACCACCTGAGCTCCTGCCCTTGAATTGATATTAAGTAACCATATCACTCATTATAGCCTTTAATCTCCCTTGCTGATACCTTTTAATTTTTAAACAGCCCTACTTTACAAATCATATCCTCTTTCATGTGTTCTCTCAGCTAAAAAATTAATTTTGCAAGCAAAGTATCTAAACAGTAAGCATACTAAGAATGAAACAGGTTAAAGCTCATTACCAGCAGGGAGCAGATGTAGTAAAACTCTGCCAGTTCCCCTACATTTCCTTCTCAGCAGGGACTGGGCACCAAGCTGTGAGTTAGTTCTATAGCACAATGCTTGGCTGCTGTTTCAGCAATTGCGCCTCTATTGCTTCAAGTATAATACTAAGAATTCACTTTGATTTTTGATTTTTCTTTACAATAATAGTGTCTAAAAGGACCCTGCAGAGCTAAGAGGTAACACTAAGCTCCAAGTGCCAGCTAATCAGGAGACTATAAAAATGTAATTGATAAGAAAATAATTACAGATTATAAAGTCAGTGTATCTTTAAAAATATTAACTTCTTGACAAAGAGGCTTCAAGTCTGAATGAACTCAGTAATTGCTGAAGTTAAACTTCCTTGATATGTCATGCAATATCTAACATTCAGTAGCATGATTGTTACATAACAGATAAAAGATATTGTGTAAGGATCAAAGTGATACACTTATGATGTTAAAATAAAAGCAAATGAATTCTGTTATAAAAAACATAATTTCAAATTATTAAGCTAGGATTTCTTCCTTCATGTACAATGTTAAAATAGAACCATCTTTGGGAAGACAGAATCAAGTTAAGATGCCTATGTATGTGAATATTAGCAAGGCTTTATTAAAATGTTCTTTTCTAAACATTAAAATCCTTTTCTAGGGCTAAAAGTAGTACTTAGATGTTAGAAAACACTGTTAGAGAGATGATCATCAGTATGAATTCACCTGCTAGACTGTATGTCCATGACAGATTTCTAGGACATAATTTATTCAGAAAAATGAACATGGACTATAAAATCCAATTCATGGAGTTTCCAACAAATCAGACTGCAACGGATGTAAATGTAACAATCAATAAATTTATCTGCTTATTCTTAAAACTCTGTAAATTACTCGCAAAGCTGAAGCTATATGTTTGTTTGCTGTGTTTCTGTAGACTTAGTTTTGCAATGGTTTCATTCAGCCAAGTCTGATAGACAGGATGCTTTTAGAAGAATGACATTAACAGTGTTCCAAGAAAGCTACTCTAAATCCTTCAAAGAAAGAAAAAGAAACTCCTTAGAAGTGCAATTACTGGGAGAGTGGGAATGCATATTCTGAGCATTCTGAGCTTCTAAAATAAACTCATAATCCTCCCACTGAAAAGTAATAGGATTGGCCACAAAGCCTGGAGCAGAGCTAAACCTCTAAGTAGGGGTTAACTCCCCCATTTCATGAAAATTCAAATGGCAAGGTCAAAAGGATCATTATAAAGTGAAGACGTTGACCTAAAAAAAAAAGTTCACCTATATACTAAGGTTGATTGATTGCTTTGAATTCCTTGATTCATTTTCCATTGTAAAAAGAGGAAAACTGGGTTTCCTGACATGTCTCCTCTAAAGCAAACATTTTTGTTTATCTTCAGATGCAACTAGGTTCCAAGAGCTTATACCAATTAGAGCATGCCCTTAGAAGCCTGGGTTAATTTTTCAAACTCAATAGGTTATATGTTACATTGGAAGTCATGGTAATAATCACCTAGGACTTGTTGTGTGTCCTTAAGTATACACAAGTCAGTGGGTCATTTTGTAGGGTCAGCATTTTACCATGCAATTTCAATGGCTCTAAAGACAACTGAACTTCCCTAGCAACCTCTAGCAGAGATTGTACGGTTTTAAAGATTTTCCCAAAGTTTTCCATTGGAACTATGGCACTGAAAACTTCCTGTGAATTCTGCTTTTAGGTTTAATTAGAAATTGACCAGGAAGAATAGACTTGAACTGAAAGTGAAGATATATATGTAGAAAAATTGACAAAAAATACAGCTCCAATGTGGAAAAAAAAAAACTCAATCCACAACAAATGACTTAAAAAAATAGTGCTCTCTAGTATTGTATAGGTACATAAAACATGGACAACCACTGACATTATATCTACCTTTTGGAATAATTTCATCTGGGTTGCCTGCCATCCCAACTGCGTATCAAGTGACAAGAAAAGAGTAATAACTACAAAGTCCTTGAAAACAGCCAGACCACCAGGATTGAAGGGGTAGTCATCAAAACACAATTTTGCTAACTGATCAGGTATGAGGAAGACACAACAGCAGGATACTCAACAAGCTGGAGTATAGTGTTCTGAAATGTGACATTTCCAAATAGGGAGGACACAAAAGTGCTTTAGATTACTATTGAAGCAGACCCTAGAGCAATATGGAATTAACTGTAGATGACTATGACATTAGGTGACAGAACAGCCTGGTATGTAGCTACAAGGAACAGAGTTGTTGTTTTTCAGTAATTTCAGGCTGATTACTGCCTGGAAGGTAGAGTTGCAAATAGCAATGGACCTTTCAGATAGTAGCTGCTACCAAATAAATGACAATTTTCACATGAAAATTTTGGAGTGTAGAAGGTATTAGAAATCATAGAATTATAGACTGGACAAAGTCATAAACATCATCTGTTCAATCCACTCTCTTTTTTTTTTTTTTTTTTTTGGTACGGAGTCTGTCTCCCAGGCTGGAGTGCAGTGGCGTGATCTTGGCTCACTGCAAGCTCTGCCTCCCGGGTTCACGCCATTCTCCTGCCTCAGCCTCCCAAGTAGCTGGGACTACAGGCGCCCACCACCACGCCCGGCTAATTTTTTGTGTTTTTAGTAGAGACAGGGTTTCACTGTGTTAGCCAGGATGGTCTCCATCTCCTGACCTCGTGATCCGCCCGCCTCGGCCTCCCAAAGTGCTGGGATTACAGGCGTGAGCCACTGTGCCCGGCCCCCAATCCACTCATTTTATACAAAGGAAACAAAGTTTCAGAAATGTGTATCTTGCTCACCAGTCGGAAGCAGAGTTTGCATTTGAACCACGTCTCTGGATCTTTCCGAGCCATATACCCTACTATAACATATTTTAGAAGCATCATCTTTAAAATACAGGTGCAACCTCTTAAATTGGAAGAAAGCCTGCAGCAACTGCTTTATACCTGCAAAGAAAACCTGCAGGGGGGGCAGTACACAAAGTGTGAAATCTATGAACTCAAAACCTTTAAGTGATTATTAAATATAGGATCCTGATGATATCTTTAAATTTCTAATCCAGTTCTATGATTTTTAGTCCCCCACAAAAACCTACTGTGAACTTGAAGGGAATTCAGAGGTCATCTCCTTCAACCCTTTTGTTTGAAGGTGTAGGAGGGCTCTTAACTCATTTCCACATAAGTACCCCTCAGCTCCTGCTCTCTCTGTAAACACGTTCACTGATACTTACGGCAGGATGAATGATTTAGGCTGCTAGCTCTTCTCCGGAATTTCCACCACCCTGCTTCTACCAGCTGAGTTATGAATTTACAGATCACCAGTTGTCTTTATTCCAAACACGAATATCCTAGCTGTAGTTGTTATGTACTTTCTACTAAGTATTACACAAGCCTATGGAATATGAATGTGAAACAAAATCAATTTGTTTCTGTAAAATCCAAGTTGAGTATTTTGGACAGGCTTTACAAAAGTGAATTGTTTTTAAAAACATTCTGACCATGTTGGCAAGGATGTGGAGAAATTTGGGCCCCTTTTCCTTTGGTGGAAATGCAAAATGGTGCAGCCCTATGGAAAACAATATGAAGATTCCTCAAAAAATTAAAAATAGAAATAAAAGATAATTTTGGCTTAAAAATGTAAAGAATAGTATGATGATTTAATCACTTCTATTACAATCAAGCTGTTCATTGAGTTCAGTAAGTATTTCTTCGGGCCTGCTTTGTGTTAGGCACCATGACAGGCATCTTATTACATAATGTGGAAGGAACATGAAGTCTGAAGTAAGACCTGGGCTCAAAGTCTGGCTCTGCTTTTAATATCTACCTCATTAAGTTGCCTAGAAGATTTAATACTAGGCTACCTGACCCATGGTAGGTGCTCAATAAATATCAGTTTCCCAGAATATATAATCGCATTGAATCATCATGACAACTGACAAGTGGGCACGATTATCCTCATTTTATAATCATATACCTAATAATTTGGGAACTGATACACAAACCTAGTCTAAAGCCTGTACTCTTTCCACTACAGGATACTAGCTCATGATGGTATAATTTTTAGTAGGATTCTATTCTGAATGATTTAGCCAGGTTGAGTTGCAAATGTACCAGTAATAGCTGAATGGATTAATATAACTACTCAGAATGAACTGAACAGATTTTTTTAGTGGTAATGGTTTATATATTGGGGAATACTTGCCAAATACAATTGTTTAAACTTTACTAGTGTTTATGCCCAGCGCTTTTTTTGTCCAGTTGCTCAAGGAGCTGCTTTTATTATGATGATTTTTGATTTAGTATATTTTATAATATAAGGACGAGTCATGCAAAGTAATTGAATTACAAGTTTAAAAGAAGGGAATGGCAAGGGCACAGTCCTAATTTTTACCAATTTGAATTAGAATTCAGTCCGGCTGCAATGGCTCATGCCTGTAATCCCAACACTTTGGGAGGCCGAGGTGGGAGGATTGATTGAGCCCAGAAGTTCAAGACCAGACTTGCCAACATAGAGAGACCCTGTTTCTAACTTACAAAAACAAAAGCAAAACCCCCACAAACATCTCAGGCCAGGTGAGGTGGCTCATGCCTGTAATCCCAGCACTTTGGGAGGCTAAGGCAGGCAGATCACTTGAATCCAGGAGTTCAAGACCAGCCTAGGCAACATGGTGAAACTCTGTCTCTACAAAAAATACAAAAATTGGCCAGATGTGGTGGTGTTATAGTAGGTAGCTAGTCAGACATGAGCAAGGCAGGAGAGGGCATCCCCCCTGCACTAGGAATGTCAGATGACCATCAGGTGATGGTCAGGCAGCTGTTAACTGTCTCTCTAAAATAATAATTGGTCACAGACAGTGCCAGGGAAAGGCACTCTCCCAACAGAGAGAAACATCTGAAACTAGTGATTATCAGCTTCCTCATAAGATCTTGGGAGTTGGGTGAGGGGGCTCACCTATGCACACTAAGAGGTAAAATGGTGAATGAGCTTCCTCTAGGAACATTGGACGGGTAAGGGAAAAATGCCTCAAGTGAGCATGTGTACAACTCCAGTAAACACACTGTGCATGCTCACTTCTCAAGTGCTAGTAGGCCACTGTGCATGCAGACAGGCCACCCCAAGGGAAGAATCAAGACAGAAGGAATGCAAGACCCTGGAAGTATGCTGACATATAAAACCCCACGTCAGAGGTCAAACAGTACACTTGATCTCTCAAGTTGTCAGTGTGGCCCTCTTCTAAATGTACTTGACTTCCTTTCATTCCTGCTCTACAGCTTTTTAATAAACTTTCACTCATGCTCTAAAACTTGCCTTGGTCTCTCCTTCTGCCTTCTGTCCCTCAGTTGAATTCTTTCTCCTGAGGAGGCAAGAATTGAGGTTGTTGCAGACCTGTACGGATCCACCACTGCTAAAATACTTTGGTGCCACATGACTCAGATACATTCCACTGCTAACAGTGGTTCATACCTGAAGTCCCAGCTACTCAGGAGGCTGAGGTGGGAGGATCACTTGAGCCCAGGAGATAGAGATTGCAGTGAGCTGTGACTGGCCACTGCACTCCAGCGTGGGTGATAGAGTGCCTCAAAAAAAAAAAAAAATTCATGATTTCTGTTCACCCTGATTTTAGACGAACTATTGCCCTGGCATTTGAAGCATTAAAAGCCTGATGAAAATAGCAAAGTACTATTGTTATTAGTGTCATTATTTTGAGTTTGAAGACCATCATCATGGCCATAGAAGACAGAAGCTGAATAGGAAGAGAACGGTGATGCTCTTTCTTTTAACTTCAGAGTATGTTTCCTAAGCAACAAGAGGATCACTTCTTTGTTCTAATTCTTACTTCAAAAGTTGCATTTAATGACTTGACATTATTAAATAGCTCTATGCTGCAAGTTAGTTTTTCTGTCACCATTCTCATGTTTGTACCACAAAGATATTTCTCTTGGTGTCCTTTACCCTATTTTTCTCACATTCCTTTAGCTTCTGGAAGACAAAATTATCCAGTTTAAAGCAAACCAAATAGGTAACTTGTCAGATTATTTGCTTTTAAGTTCTTAGGCTTCCATCACATGCTTTCTGCCTTGCCTCAATCTCTCTACCCTTTCTCTTGCTACATTTTTCCAATGCAAACTCTAAACCAGAGAGTCCTCCTCAAATATAATCCACCTTCACCTTTTATTTTTGGCTTGTAAAATCCATTATATGATTTAAGACCCTGGAAAATCCAAACCTGGAATTATCATCTAAACCTGAAATTCTCTCTCCCTGTTTTCACTTCTCCATTGCATTTATTAGGCATTGGTTATAATTTACACTACATTATATTTGCAAATTCTTTGAAGGCAACTTTGTAATTGTAGGGAAGTTCAAACTTTCCCTCTGAAGGTTCAAGTCCAAGTCTTCTGAAATAAACTGGCTATAGACAGATTAATGAAAGAAAAGCCACGACAAATTTATTAATGTTTTGCAGGAGCCATACAAAATATAAAAAAAGAAGGGGCAGATGGTTGAGACTTAAATACCCGTTTTATAGGGGGCTGCAGGCAATTTTAGAGGAGTAGTAAATGATTTTCAGGGGAAATGAATGGACCTAGGAAGCAGACATTGTCTTGTAAATGATTCTCTGGACTTTGAAGAAACCCAAGAGACAGACAATATCTTGTAACAAAGTTTGTCCAGGTGTGGTTACATTTCTGTCTTCTTTTCTGTAATAGATAATAAAATTTCAGGGAGGATATGGAAGGCAATTGTGTTCCCTTTGGCAGTTCTGGTCTTAAGGCAGATAACAGAAGATTATGTAACTGTCCAGTGGGTTCTCCTTGCCCGCTGCCTAGACAGAGCCGATTTATCAAGACAGAGGACTTGCAATAGCAAAGGAGTTTAATTCACGCATAGCCAGCTCTTCAGAAGACCGGAGTTTTATTATTACCCAAATCAGTCTCCCCAGGGGTTTTTAAGGATAAGTTGGTGGATAGGGGTCTGAAAGTGGGGAGTGTTGATTGGTTGGGTCACAGATGAGATCATAGGGAATTGAAGTGGGTTATTCTTGCTGACTCCTGTTACTAAGTGGGATTGCCGAACTGGCTGAGGCAGATTGGTAGTCCAGGTGGTGTCTGCTGGTGCACTGGAATGCAGGGTCTTCAAAGTGATCTTAAGTTCTACAACAGTGATGTCATCCCCAAGAGCAGTTTAGGGTGTTTCAGAATCTTGCAGCCTCTGGCTGCATGACTCCTAAACCATAACTTCCAGTCTTGTAGCTAAATTGTTGGTACTACAAAGGCAGACTGGTCCCCAGGCAAGAAGAGGGTTTATTTTGGGCAAAGACAGTTATCATCTTAGTTTCAAAGTCAAACTGTAAACTAAATTCCTCCCAAAGTTAGTTCGGCTTTTGCCCAGGAATGAACAATGATAACTTGGAGGGCAGAAACAAGATGGAGTCAGTTAGGTCAGATCTCTTTCACTGTAATAATTTTCTTGGTTATCATTTCTGCAAAGGCATTTTCAATCAGACTAAAATTTCACCTTGCACTGGGGTGTGGAGAGAGACAAGAGAGGTCAGAAAGTTTTTGATTCTGTGGTAGCTTCTGAGGCCTTCCTATTTAAGGAAGTGCTCAGCATGCCAAATTGCCATACTTTTAGGATATCATTTTCTAAACCCCGACAATCTTTCTTTTAAAAATAGTTTGTTCTAAATTTTGATGAATTTCAAGATGCACCATCAATCATTGTTTAACAAAGCAAACAACAAACAGAAATATAGATTCAATATAATATGCCACATTTCATTGTGTGTCAAAGGCATTTTACATCAAACTGACACATACTTCGAGGTATATCCCTCTTGTCATAAAATCCACTAAGGCCTCCCTGAGACAATAGTCTTATCTTTCTGTTCTGCTTTCATGACCATGTCCTTTAAGTAGCATCTTCAGAAAGAAGAATGAAGCATCATTCTACTCAAATGGTGATTCAAGCAACCATCATTTTTGGAGACCTTCTCTGTTTCAGACATCGTGCTTGTCATTTGAAAAGCATATGAACATCTGCATTTCACAAATGATATAATCAAAGACTAGCATGCTTAAGTAACTTGCTCAGGATGACTAAGAGGCAGAACAGGGATACGAACTAAAGTTTATCTCAAGTCAAAATCTGCACCTTTCCCCTATGAAGCCCTTCCTGACACTCTCCCCACTGCTGAGATCAAAACCAATGCAATTGTCCAATAAAAATGATAGTTACTGTTTTTTGAATAGGCATAGAAGTTGACTCTCCCAATCCTAAAACTTGAAACTTACATTTGTCTCGTCTGAGTTCCTTCCTGAGAAAAACAACCCTCAGACAATTGACTGAAACTCACCAGATCACCACATTCAGACAATCTCAGTAATGAGATACCAGACCCCTCATTTATCATGATTGCTTCCTTACTTCTCCCTAATTCCTTCCCACATGTAGCTATGTCTCTACTCCTACTACATAAACCTCCCAATTTTATTCGGTTGAGAGTCAGATTTGAGACTTAACTCCTGTGCTCCTTAGCTGCAGCACCTGAATAAAGCCTTCTTCCCTGGCAATACTTGTTGTCTCAGTGATTGGCTTTCTGTGCAGCAAGCAACAGGACCTAGACCAAACCCTTGGCATTTCAGTAATGTGATGGTTGTGATCTCTGATAAAGCTGGTAGGAATCATTTACATAATTGATGTAGGCCCTGACTTATTCCAGAAACTACTTAAGACGGGGTAAAACATGATCATGTTTTTTATTGTAGTGCAAAATAATGGGTTTGTATAGTTTCACTTTAAATCCTAGGACTTCTACTTGACAGCTCTGAGAAACCTGTTTTCTCAGTAATAGAAGGGAATAATAGTACCTAACTCCTAGTGCTGTTATGAAAATGATAGAAAGCAAGACATGAAGCTCCTGGCACTGTAGCTGGTACAAAGTAGAGAGCATAAATATTAGTTTTTTCTTTATTCTACCTTATCCTTTGACCCTAACTTGCCTTTTTGTAGGTGGTAGTCCAACTTGAAGACAGAATAGCTCTATTTTTCTCCCATTTAAAGTTACATTAATGTTTACCCATCATTTTCTTCATGTGTGAACAATGCTCTAAGCTTTAGGAAAGGCCTTCAGTAACCACATCCTTCTTGCTACACAGGATGGAGCCTATAATTTGGGATTAAGCTTGAGTATTAATCCAAGTTATTTGGAATCAATAATTTGGGATTAAGCTTGAGCACTGATCTTTATAGGATTCTTTGCTACTTCATGGTGTATAATAAGATAAAGATAATGAATCAATATTATTTGATGAGAATATTGAATTTGAAAATTTATAGCAACACTATACAATTTATATACAGCTATAACATCAACAACATTCATTTATTTATTTCTACTACATTTATTGAGCCCTCACTATTTGCCAGGGCATCATGCCAAGAACCTAAGTGATGACAAGGAATGAACATAAGGCAGACAAGGTTGTTGCTTTCTAGAAACTGCCAATCTTGGAGGGGAAGGAAAGGAAAGATGTGGAAGTGAGGAGGAGACAGAGATACAAACTAATGCTTGTAACTCAGAATGATATGTGCTACAATGAATTATATTCAAAGGTCTAATAGATCAAAGAGAATGCCTCACACATTTATAATACTAAATTCTTATTTTCCATCTCAAAATTAACATGAATACAAAGAGTAAATATAATGTGTGTTGAGAAAATATGTTATAATCTCTATAATTAATATCTGAACACTGAAATGTGTATGGGAAATAAAAACATCGAAATGAAATTTTTTTTTTCAGATTTCCCCCTTTTAAGAACAATGCAAAGGCAGAGAGATAGGGACATTAACTAAATCTGGATTTGATTGTCAACTTTACAAAAAAGAATGGGAGTTTTTCATTTAACAAAGAAAATCATATCAACAGACATCCAAACTTAAAGATGAATTAATAATATTTAGATAAATTAATAATATGTAGATAATATTTAGATTAACTTCTATAATTATTATTTAATAATTTCTCATATATAAATTCAGCCTCACATTTTTCTCTCCATCTTATTTTTGACTGTCACTTATTAATCTAGATGCTCATGGCAGTTGTTCACTGGCAGTGATAAAGGTAGTTGCATGGAAAGAACAGACAGAAAGTGTTTTCAATAAGGTCCCTTCCAAGAAGGACCACCATTATATATGTATTTCTCAGATGAAGATATTTTAGACTTAGATTACTACAAAGAGTCTTGGTTCGGAAATCACAGCTAGAGAATTAGCATAGGGGCTTTGAAATGTATCAGGAGAATTTATTCCATGTCATGGATGATGAAGAAAATATCAAGAAAGGTTAAATAATTAGTCAATACTAAACCAATATGTGACTGAGACAATGACATCCATCTGTGAACAGGACTTTCAAGAAGGGAAGACAGAACACAATAAAGCATATTGTGAAAATGATACTCACCAAGGGGGAAAAGGAAACAAATAGACATGGTTCAAACAAGCTCTCAGAAAATGGTATGCCACAGTGCTTCCTTCTAATTCTTATTCTGATGTTTAGTTTTCATCAGGAATCTAAATCATAATTGACTTTTGCTCAGAGCACCTAATATAACACAGTTCAAATGAAGACTCTGATGCCAGTCAAAGAAGATGACAAGAAAACCTTGTTAAAAAAACTCATTTACTTGTTAACAGAGTTTTTCTATACCCTTTTTAATGCTGCCCTCTAGGATTCATTTTTATTTATTTCCTCCTAAGTTTCCATATCTTTTGTGACAGTTTTCTCATTCACGTTGCCCAGAAAGGAAAGAGCCTGGGGTTTCCTGACATCGGTGCTTTAAAGATATGCTCTATTCCACAGTTTTGAGCAAAAGTCAAAGGAAAAGATAATATATGAATACAGGGAGACGTGAAGCTTGACAGAGAGTCTTCCTTTTTCCAGAAAGAGAGAGAGAGAGAGAGAGAGAGAGAGAGAGAGAGAGAGAGAGAGAATACCCCTTCCTCATTAGGAGTAAAAGCCCAGAAGCCACTAGCTGACATCAGCCCTTGAAACCCCAGGCTTCTTTGAGTCATCAGAGCACACAATAGCTCTACAGTGTCTGAAAGCAAGAAAATGTCTCATACTTAATAATAACCTATTTTTCTGGTCATCTTTTTGTTTTAACACAATGTGCAACATGTGCTTCTGTAGTCAAATATTTCAAATCAGCTATGTAACTACATACAGGATTTTAAAATCCATTGATTGCAGATCCCACGAAAAGTGAGTAATGGCTAGTACTAACTACATCAAAGGCATTGTACTATGGGTTTCACTTATATTATCTCATTTAAATCTCACAGCAACAGTATGTTAAAGCATCACTTAAAACAAATTTTTATTGATTCATATTAGATGTATATATTTTCAGGGAAATGTGATAATTTAATACATTCATATTATTAAATCAGAATAATTGGGATATCAATTACCTTAAATATTTTCTTTATGCTAGGAACATTTGAATTATTTTCTTTTAGCTATTTTGAATTGTACAATTAATTATCGTTAACTATAATCACCCTATTGACCTACTGAATGCCAGGTTTCATTCTAAGTATATATTTGTACCCATTAATTAACCTCTCTTTATCCACCCCTTTCTCCACACCCTTTCTGGCCTCTGGTAACCACCAATCTACTGTCTATCCTCAGAAAATCCTTTTTTTTAGTTCTTGCATATGATCGAGAACATGCAATATTTGTCTTTCTGTGCCTGGCTTTTTTTTACTTAACACAATGACCTTCAGTTCCATCCATGTGGCTACGAATGACAGGATTTCATTTTTTTTATAGCCAAATAATAGTCCATTGTGTACATATAGCACATTTTCTTTATTCGTTCATCCACTGATGGACACTGAGGTTGATTCCGTATTTTGGCTATTGTGAATAAGAAGCACTTAATAGTGATTAATATAACCATTTTATAAAAGAGGAAACTGAGGCTTAGAAGGAAAAGGTCAAAACTTTGGGTGAAAGATACCAGAGGTCTTGCAAACATTGAATCCATATTTAAAGCAGGTCAGATTCAAGCATGGGAGACAAGAGAACTTATAGATGGCGGGTTAAAATGCCCATTTATCTTCATACACTGCCTTAAGTCTATAGACCAGCTTCCTAGGAGGGGTTGTGAGCAGGTCTGATACTCAGCTAATATTTACAGGTAAGGCTCCACAGACTATTAAAGTATTTAAAAACTATCCTCCAGGTTGGTAAAAGTGCCCTGGCCATGCTGCCTTCACACCCAAGACCCATCCGTGCAGCAACTAAAAGGTTAATGATGAGTTTCCAGGACCCTGCTCTGCTCTGACTGGTTGATGCCGAAGGTAAGGTAGTCGTCCCCCTAAAGCCCTACTTCCTGGGTGCTGCCAGTGGCTCCCACAGAGATCCCCACCTACTGGTTGATCCTTGTCCCTTCTGTAGCTATCTATGGGAATTTCAGCTTCCATGGGAATTTGGCTCTGAGAGAGCCAGGGAGAGACAAAAGAACTTACAAGTGCGGGCTGGTTGGAGGGTCACAGATAGGGTGCTGTAGTAGATGGTATATATTTAAACTGTGAGACCAGAAGAGAAATTCAAGTCTTGATAAAATGAGGTATTCCTCACTTAGTAAAATAGGGTACTTAGTCATGTTTATAATGGGATCCACTGGAAAAAGGCAAACTGCTCTCCAAATGCAAACATGAAATTTAACGTAAAATAGTAAAAAACAGTTCTCAGGTATTAATGATAACATTGTGCTGTGCTAATTAGATCATAAGATAAAATGATCACTAGTGAAAACAGGTTGTGGCAGAAAATCTGCCACTTTTAGTGAAGAGATAAAAAATCCCTAAAACTTTGGCAACTTGTCATTTTTTAAATCAATAATAATCATTTATTTAAGAACTAGGAAATCCTTGATAGAGATGCTAAGCTTAATGATGAGGATACAGATGTTAAAGCCAGCAGAGTTTGGATTACCCACTAGCTGGAACTCTGCTTCCTGCCTCAGCTGTTTTGTGGGAGGAGGCGGGCTGTATGGTAAATATGCGGGGAGAAGAGATGACAAGGGCTTGGGCGTAAGGTATGAGTGCAAACTTAGCAAATTCTGGGTAGTTGATCCACAGAATAAACTTGTAACAATTTACGAATTCTTTGATTCTGAAATTCGATGGTGGCTTTCTGCCACATTTGAGCTTGCTTTATAAGGCACTTGACAATGTGTTGAAAAGAGGTTTGCCAAGTTATTTGTGTCCTTGTCTTTTTTTCCACACCACCAGCAAGAAAGTTCCTTCAGGGTGGGGATAGCATTGGCACATAAGTATCCACTGAATGGACTTTAATTTTTAACTCCAAGCAACCAAGTTATAAGCAGAGTTCTGGGAAACTATATTCAAGTAAAGTGATTGTTACTCAAAAATATTACCATCTTTAAATGGATACCTTTTTAAATCCAACAATTTTTGGGATTCTTGAATAAATTATACATGATTTTCATACTTTTAATTTTTTTGAAATATGAAATGAACTTATAGCTTAGTTACTACTGAGGGTTAAATTGCATTGGACTTTCACTTCAAAGACCCAAGCAAAGAATTCTAGACCCAGTCACAATAATTCTTGTGAACACAGTCTTGTAAAATACAAGGTATGTTAGCACACAAATTCACAGTAGAGCTTTGTAATCTTTAATGTAATAAAATGAAACCAAAAACTCATATGACTGGAAGAATATTGCTGTCTACTGTTGAAATGGATCATTAAAAAAATTGAAACTAAGTGCTGAACAGGGAAATCCACAATAAAAATGGCAGCAGTAAAGGGAAAAAGCAGCTTTCATAAAGAATGTCAACATTGCCTTTCGTATGGATATTTCTGTTAAAATATGTTAATCTGATCATCTTGATTTACTAGTTTTGCTTAATATTTACAAAAGGCCAATCATGTAGAATTTTACACCTTGTAGTAGACATTCCATGGCTTTTTAGTATAATCCCCTGCCTCCCCAAAAAAGAAAAAAAAATCTGATTAATGGCTATATGGCCAGGGATATGAGTGCTATAAAAATGAGACAAGACAGTAACACACTTCTTTTGTAAAGTGCAACTAGAGCTTCAAAGGGTGGCAATGAATCTTATTTTACACATGGAATATGTATACATGCCTGAACTACACTCTATCTATTGCTTTAGGGTTTCTAGGTATTTCAGAAAGTTTTTTGAATTAAGTCACATCATCAGGCAGTTGTTTTGTTTCACCCCCATAAAAGCAATTTTCCTGAACTACTCTTGGGCATTGGTCTGAGAAATAGCCACATAACGCTCTGAGTGAAGAGTAAAGATGGTGAAGAGTCAAGTGCCCTCCTAAAAATGCAAACAGGGGAATTTTTTCTGAGATTTCAGCACCATACATTCATTCTGGAAATAGTTATTAAGTCCCTAGGAATAGCTGGGCTTTTACTGAGCAGCCAGTTTGTTTTTATCTCATGGACATTACAGATTTTGTCACTGGTTGCATTTCCCTTTTTGCATAGACGACTAGAATGCTCAGAGCCAAATGTGACTAGGACATAAGACCTCATGGCACATATTTTATATAAAAAAGAGAAAAACAACAAGCAAAACTAATCTCAATCCCTGCTGGCTTTATTTTATTGCAATTTAACAAACATTTAGTGAGTATGCAATATGATCCAGGTGCTCTAGTTGTTTTTTTTTCTAATTTTTCCATTTAATAAAAACAAAACTTTTATATTTTATTCATTTTTTTCTAAGCTATCAAATAAAGAATACTAGGCTTCTAATTTTTAAGGCTACAGATTGCAGTCATAAGACCATACTTCTCCAAACTAGAGAATTAACTTGCCTCAATTTCTGGCAAGAAAGATGGTTTTCTATAAATTCCAATCACATCATATGGTTTGGTGCAAAATGAACTATCTATATGCATGAAGCTAATTGCTTAATAGCCCTACTAACATATGCTTTCTGGAAAAAATATATACACATACAGACAACAAATGTAATTGGTGGAATCCTTGCTTAAAGGTCTCTGGAGTCTTAGCAGAAAGTTGTAAGTAAACCAAGAAACTTGCATACAAAATTATTCATTTATTCTACTCTTCGAGTCAAGTGTAAGACAGTACTATTCATCTTGGAAAGCAATCTGGCTATTCTTTCCTTTAAAAGCAATTTCAACTGGTGAACAAATACGAAATGCGCTAAGTTTTTCTTAAAAGACACCAAAGGTGTATCGTCATATATTTTGAAAGTAATAGCATAACAGGCCCAAAAGTCTTTATCTGAAAAATCATCATGCGAGAAAGTTGCCTGATCAAAAGTGACTCTTACAAGATGAATATAGGTAGCATCTTACTGTAAGTACAGCCGGGATGTGATTATAAAAGTATAAATGCATTCCTATAAATAGTAATACTTCAAATACTTTTAAGTACAGAAATCATTTAAAAAATAATTTGTTGTCTTCTTCTTTTTTGAGACGGAGTTTCATTTGCTTTTGTTGCCTAGGCTAGAGTGCAATGGTGCAATCTCAGCTCACTCCAACCTCCACCTCCCAGGTTGAAGCGATTCTCCTGCCTCAACCTCCCGAGTAGCTGGGACTACAGGCACCCGCCACAATGCCCAGCTAATTTTTGTATTTTTAGGAGAGATGGGGTTTTACCATGTTGGCTAGGCTAACTTCTGACCTCAGGTGATCCACCCACTTCAGCCTCCCGAAGTGCTGGGATTACAGGCGTGAGCCACCACACCCAGCCAATTTGTTCTCTTCTTGACAGAATGATATCATGAAACTTAATGCTTTAGTTTAAAAAGTCCCTAAGAAGCTCAGTCAGAAATCAAGATTAAGCATTTCAGTTATAAAATAATTGTCTCCCTCACTGTTTCATGAAGAAAGCAATGAATCTTGTATAATGGAAGAGAATCTCAGTCATTTATGTACCCCAAATAAATACCTTACACAGTACCAGGAAATTAAGAATTCAGCAAATGCCATTGATTGAGCAAAAAATTAATGAAATAATCAAAGATTGTTAGAGGTAGAAGATATTTAGATATTTCTTAAGAAAAATTGAGACTACAGTTCATTTAACTGCTACGCATTTTAACATCTGGCTGAGAGAAAAACAGTAACGACCAGAATCCAAATTTCTTGACTTCTAGAATGATTCTTTTTCATATCATGCTATTTTAAAATGTAAATCAAAGATGACAGATTATCAAGTTTTTATCTAGAGATTGCTTATGTCAGAAAAAAAAAAGAATGGGGATATCTGACTACAACACAAGACAAAATGGCTTTTGGTGGGAAAAGTACCTCTCTGAACAGAGCAGGGCAATACTGTTGTCCTGGAAAGCAATAGGAGAGTGCATATGTAATGGAAGAAAGAAAAAAAATACACCTCTCAAGATGAGGCCACCAGGGCTTAGAAAGCATCCAAAATTGTGATGTCATTACAGTACAGATCCCAGAGAGTTTCTATTAATGCAAAATGGCTCTCTAAGAATTAAAAGTTGAGCTCTCCAAGGTAGAGGTACAGTATAGTGTTCTCTCTTTTCCCATGGAGGAAGTCACTGTGGCCTCATCCCAAAAAAGTAAGAAATAATAAGAAGAAATAAACCTCCTCAAAAGAAATTGGCTTGGGTTCTCCATCTGCAAGCCAAATGCCCAGAGATTCTAGGGAAAACAGAGAAAGAAAGAAGATGAGAGAGAGGGTTTGGAACAATATGTGGTGTTATAATTTAAGGGAGATTTGTTTTCCAAACAAAAATTTCCCAGGAAGATCACAGAGTTCTGGGGCAAAATGGAATTCTGGCAAAATGGAAGGTGGTGAGATGTTTCTTTGGTCTTTTCAAATCTTGCTTTTTGCACTATACTGTGTCTAGAGAAGTGGTCTACAAATAAAAGCAGGAACATTTTGAATTGGTCTACATTAGATAGTAGCATTGAAACTCCTTTGTTGGATTGTATCCTAAAAAAAGACTGACCTTAAAAAAGATTATTTGAAAGAATCATTTCATCAATATTCTTTGAAAATTGGCTAGTTTTATATTAATTAATTAGTTATTTCTTTAGTCAAATATTTACGGCATGCCTACTATGTGTTAGGCATTGTGCTAGGTGTTGGAAAGATAATGATGAGTATTGCTGTGTGCTCCCTGCTTCCAGTTCTCATTCTAATTATATATCGTAAAGGAAGAAGAAAAGGAAAGCCTTCTTATTTTGGAGATTAAAAACAACAACATCCACGCATCTGTTCATGGATTAAAAAAAGAAAAAAATAATAAAAATAAAAATGACAAAATTATATCATCTTGAAGCAAGTCTGCAATTGTTTTATGTAAAAAATACTTAATATTTGGTATGTACTTTGATAATATGATGATTGCTTTAAGGACCAGAGAGAATAACTTATTTTTCTAATTGTGGAATATATTATAATTAAAGAACAAAGTTGTAAATTGTAAAAATATATAAAAAAGAAAACTAAAATCACCTGCAATTATATCAATGATTTCCGTCTTTTTTTTTTTTTTTTACCATTTCTATCATTTTGATTTTCCATGTGCATATGTATACACACATATTTTACCTGACTAGGCTCATACTGTATAAATATTTTCATATTTTTTTCTATTTTATGAGTATTGATATTTAATTTAAAATTCTGCAAAAATTATACTTGATGTCTGAATTTCATTGTATCATTCTTTTTTTCTCCCCAAATTCTAGCAAAATCTTATATTATCCTTCACCGGATAATCTACCCTATCTCTATTATTGGAATATTCTTTAGGCATATTTGGTTCATAGAAATACTGGGGTTAGTTTTATGTTTATCCGTTCCATTCGATTGATCTTTGTATGGATTCTAGGTGCAGTAGTACCATACTATTCTAAATATTGTAGTGCAAGAACATATTTTCATATTTAATCAATTCTATTCCCCTTTATAATGTTTTAAAAATTATCTTTTGCTATTCTGAATCCTAACAATTTAAAAAGTTATTTCATGTTTTTAAAATAATCCCACTAGGATTTTGCCTGATGTACTAAAGGTATACCTGTACATTAATTGCTATCTTTACAATATTCCCATTTAGAAGCATAATTCTTGACATTTATTTGTCTTTTTGCGTGTTGCTCAATAAAGTTTTATAATTCCTTCCAGACAAGAGTCTCGTGCAATTCTTATTCTGGATATTACCGGATATTTTATAATTGAGATTATTACCACGAATTTATTTTTCTTCTTTCCCACCCCCAAATCAAGATAGTGATGAATTTAAAAATTTAAAATATATATTTTCTATCCTGCCATTTTAATTAATTCTTTTCAGTACAAGTGGTTTTTTAGTTGATCCATTTGGGTTTTTCTATGTTGAAATGTGTTCAACATAACTATACATTTATGTAAGGTAGGAGCCTGAAATTGTACTAGAAAAAGTCTGTTATGTCAGTCCACTCCCATTATCTCAACTTAGCATATTCTTCTGAAATAGGGTAAGCCCTGATTATATATTTCCTGAAAATGCGAATTTGCTTTCCTTTTTTGTAGCACATCTTTTATAAGTTCATTGCAGTATTGAATTGTCTAAAACTTCCAGAATAATCTTAAATTATAGATATAATCTGTCTATATATAATCTTAAAATATAGAATTCTGTGCATTCTTGCCTCATTCCAGATATTGATGTAGACTGTCTCTGCTATTTACAATATAGTGGCTGTTTTCTAGGCACGTTTGAAAGGCCTTCATCGTGCATAAACAATAAATAGTAACTGTATTAATTCACTCCTAATGGTATTGAGAAGATCAAGGATGGTGGCTATACAGCAGAACTTTCATGTTACCACAGAGAGTTTACCAAAATGGAAGGCCTCACCTTCTTTAATAATTCTTAGAGGAAGCAACAACTTCTGTGTTTCCTGAAGTAATTGCTGTATTTATTGGAATGTTCAAAACAAGCTTCCAATCTAGAATGTGCTCAACATAAATAAATTTCCACTTAGGGGAGAAGCCTGCAACTGTATTAGAAAATGTTGTATTATTTTAGCCTATTACACCTGTAATATTGACCTGACTTATCATATTCTTCCAAGACAGTGTAATCTAGCCCTGAGCAGTCACTGGATATGTTTTAGCTCTAAAGCAGTTTCAGAATATCATTTAGAGCTCGATGAATTTTATTGACACTAGCATTCCTTCATACAGCATCTTTCTCTAAGATCAGGTGATACCATTCAATCAAATATAATTTTTAAATGGGTTTTCAGTAGCTGGTCATTCAGTGACAGGTCAGTTTTTGTATGCAGGCTGATCTAGTTCAGCAATTATTATTTTTTAAACATGAGAGGAGACACAACCAGCACACAGAAATAACGTATTTTCTCTTGCTTTTAACAGAGTCAATGTCCTGAGAAGGAGAGAGGTGCTAATACACCTGAGCACTTCAGTGAGAAAGATGGAAAATCACTTATAGTGCTCAAATAAAAAGATTGCTTAAGGGAAAAAGGAGTCTAAAAAAATCTGTTGTGGTACATAGCTCTGCCAGGTATTTCTTTCCCATGTCTGTGGGCAAATAAATATAATTTTTCTTCACTTTCCATCATGGGAAGAAAAAGGAAACATTAATAGTTTTTAAAAGTTATATAGATATAGATATAGATATAAATATCTTATTTTCTGTAGGTAAACATTGTTGATAGTATCTCATGTATTTAAAATGTCTTACTGCTTGATTCAGATATCTTCTTATTTTCTAAAATTCTTTGAGCAATTTGTGTTCTTTTCTGCGAAACATTTCATTATATTTACAAATAGAACAATATAACATCTTTAAACAAGGAGTGGTCATCTTTTTCAATTCCACTGTGGAATGATATATTTTAAAAAAAGAAATTTATTTATAAGCACTTCCAGGGTGCCACTATTCCCCATTTGACCCACGTTAAATATTCTCATTACAGTCACTACAAATGAAACATATCACTCTGAGATGAAAGATCCAATGTTACCTAGTCATATGAATGTACCATATGTTCTCAACATGGATCATAAGTAAACTTCATTTTAATAACTCAAATTATTGCAAATTCAAAACAATATATAGCTACCAAATAAATGTCATAAACCTGATATGCAGAATAAACAGCAACCTGTGTATTTTAGCTATTAAAATTATGATGGAGTATTTTAGCTATTAAACTTATGATTAAATTTATGAATCACATGATTTCATACTGATATTTTTCAAAACTCAGCTTTCTGTTAATAACATAACCAATTATATTAATTAATCTGTAGGAAAGCATTGACAATGCAATCTAGGGCATAGCATTTTGATAATGTAACAGCACAATTTTTGTTAATGTCAGCCATCACTTTGTACCTTTAAAATTCTACTTTTTCATTAATTGTCAGACTCTTGAGTAGTCTTTTGGTAGAGATCTTATACTATGTTTTTAAAAAGGAGGCCTGTTTTCAATTAACAGTTCCTTGACAAGGTATAACAATATTGTACATCTAAATTTTTATTTATTTTTCTCTTTCATTGTTAGCAATCCCCTAAACTTGAAAACATTTTTTCTTCTCTCTGATTTTACATTTGGCAAACATCAATCTTTCCTGTACTTAAGTGCACCATAGTTGACAGGCTGCTTTTGTTAAAGAATGTCAGCTTATACACTGCCTTACTATACCAAAATTTATTTTGTATTCAGCAGCATGATCAATTACTATCATCCTGTCTTCAGAAATTAAGGCTTGGAAAAAAATTTGTTTCAGATAAATTTGATTAAAGCAAAGTCCAAATAACTCAGGGCTAAATTTAGAAATTTATTATTGGGCATCCTCTTATTATTTCCCCTGTAAGCATATGACATCTTTAAAGATTAGTTGGATACATATTCTAGTGCCCTTAAAATATAAAGAAAATTTGCTTTCACCCAGGACTTGGTTATCTAAAATGCAATTTTAATATTCTTAGTTTGTCTAAAAATAATTGGAGGCCATACATAATTCTAAGAACACAAATTAAATGTTGAGATGTAGTTTTCATGTCTTATTTTTAGGAACATATGATCTTTTTTGAGGGGAGAAGATGGGTTATGCCCAAAACTCTGGATAAGAACTTTCATGAGAAAAACCTCTAGCAAAATACAGTAAAAGGAGTAATTGAATCACTATAAATGTAATCAAATTCCTCCGTTCTAGAGACTTTTTCTTTTCTCCGTCAAAGAAGTGATATAACATAGTCTCTCCCAACATACAAAATTTAAAATAATAGGGGAGAAATGAAATCTTCCTAAAACAACCACAACATAACCACATTGAAGAGTTGCCTGCGAGGAGGTTTTCTTGTTTGGTTATTCAAAGTAATAGCTGTGTTTGTGTCTGTCTGCATTTTGCTGTCTCTCAATGTATAAGTGAATACAGAAGGAAGAGAGACAAAGGAAGAGAGAGAAACACAGATAATGAGAAATTAAGAAAAGATCAGGGAAGGTTAAGGGCTGCAAATGTAGATACAAAGTTCAGAGTAAAAATTCTTCCTGAATTCTATTGGAAAGCACTCACATATGTGATTCCATAAATAAAGGACATAAAAGGCTTTATTAACCACAAAATACATGTCTTTTATATTACTTAGACTTTTATTCTTTAAAAAAACAAAATACACGTAGAATGTTTCAAATTCCATACCAATTCAATGAATGCTGGTCTTTTTGTTGGTTTATTATTGGTCCTGAGAGTTCTATCAGAATATTCTCTATGCCATTTTAATCACTGAAGTAGTCCTAGAGTTTTGAAGGTATCTGGAGTTATCAGGGTGTATTTTGTCCATTTGTACTTGCCAGCGCAGTAGGAACACAACTCCTGTTATTTTGCCCTAAATCATACAGTAGAGTCTATCTTGAATGGGATGTGTTTACATAGGTCTAACTTACTTTATCCTCCTGGCCCATTGAACACTATAAGACATTTTAAATTAAATAAAGCTTGGCCAACTTATTCTTTCAATATAATTTACATAGCCTATTTTTATAAGAATCCTTTAAAGAGATTGATCTTATCAAAATTTAGTATAAAGTTTCTATTTGATTAGTGGGATTACACTACTATTTTGAAAGCATATAACTAAATTCTTATATTTCCAATTGTCTTTTTGGATGTACACCATTCTGTTTTATTTTTCAATATAGCAATCAACATGGAGTTTTTGCTATGTGCAAGACAGTGTGCTAGAATAAATACTGAGAATTGAGTGGTGTCAGTCATTAATGAAGGTAATAACAAATTTATAACTACATGTAAAAACCTTTAGTTTCTAACCTTTGTAATATTTTCACAATAACAAATCCACAATTTAAAAAATAATCCCACTGTTGGGCAATATATATTGATTCTTGGTTTGGAAAAGGTGGTCACTACCATTAAATAATTTATATTGCTTTATAAATAAAATAGCAAGCCACCTTGAGGTACTATCAGAGAGCTCCTAGCAGTCTTTAAACACGTGCCAGACTTCAGTAATAGATTTGGTAGTATTTAAGAAATAAAGCAATGGTAATAGAAGTTTTAGAATGACTAAAACTACCATTTGTAACTTTATGATTGAAAAAATAAGGCATGGCTATATGCTTTTAGTATGCATTTAAACAATACAAAAATATATATGATAAAAAGTGAAGTCCTCTGGATTTGTTTATTTTTACTAGTGTGAATATGATTTTGGAATGATGCCAAACATTTTAGAGGCTGGTACATTAAGGATACTACACCAGCATTAACCCTTCTTCAAATGACTGAATTCCAAATTGAGAAAATAAAATTTAATTGGAACCTGAATCACATCATTATGTCCTTATGTCCATAGTTATATTAGAACATAATTTTAGGAAATCTATTGAGAGTAGAAACGTATGCAAGAGGCAAATGTAAAGAGACCTAAGACTGCTCTTTCCCTCTCTGCCTCCTACAGGACAAAGGTGATAATGCAGGGGAAATGCTGTGGAATCTTTGCTTCTGTCACTTCTGAGATCCTATCTTGAACTTAGTAAGTGTCTGCTCCAAATATTGTTTTGAACCTTAAAATACTCAAGACCAAAGTGATAGCTTAGTCAGAATTCAGATAAGTAAGCACAAAGCCTTGAAAGAGAAATACCCATCACATATTAACTGAAAGATAATGCTACAATTCACACGCTGATATGATTAAATGGATACATGGTAACTAAATAAATTACTTTATTTGCCAATTACTTTAGAAACTAAAGGTATTAAAATTCAGAATTCAGAGTCCTTGTAATATTATTATACAATAAATGTATGGAATATTTCCATTTATCAATAATGCCATCTGTCCTATCCAATACAAATGGACTACAACGCATAAACCTCCTTTCCCCATTGATTACTCTGATGAATGAGGCATAATAACTCATAAAACCATCATATCATATGACACTGCCATTAAAAAGATATGGAAAAAGGAGAAACACAAGATAATACTTAATTTGAAACTCTCAAATCAATTTAGTAAAGCTTTTTTTTTTAAGATAGAATCTCACTCTGTCGCCCAGGCTAGAATGCAGAGGTGCGATCATAGCTCATTGCAGCTGTGACCTCCTAGGCTCAAGTGATCCTCCCACCTCAGCCTCCTAAGTAGAAGGGCCTACAGGTGTGTGCCACCATGCCCAGCTAATTTTTTGATTTTTTTGTAGAGACAGGGTCTTGCTATGTTGCCAGGGCTGGTCTCGAACTCCTGGGCTCAAGGGATCCTCCCACCTGGCCTCCCAAAGTGCTGGAATTAAAGGCATGAGCCATCACGCCCAGCCTGAATTAGTAAAAACAACCAGCATTATGATCCTAAAAAGTATCTGCATGTTGAATAATATTGTGTCAGTCCTGTACTCAGCACCTCCAAAGAAAATCAAAGAATCAAAAGATTCCTGGAAAGAGTATAATGGCTTATTATGATACGTTTTGGTTACCATAATAATCATTCCAATAAGAATGCACTCTATGATTACTATAATAATCATACCCATGAGAATATCCTTTAGGCGGGGGTAATTAAATTAAAAACACTTTTCTTTCACTTCATAGAAAATTATAAAATGATAATTTAACTTCTAATAGCAAGTTGTTTTTAAAGCAAAATTAGATACATTCTTTATACTTTGTAATACAGTCTATAGATTTCAACTGAGCAAAATGATCTTTCCCAAACTAATTTTCTTCTTAGCTATAAATGTATTTTCTTAAAATAATGACAGATGATGATTCTGTAGCAAATTACTGTAAGTAGTGCCTAACTTGACATTAACTAAACTGGAAATTAAATACCACTAAATGGAATTCTCAAATTTTCTTTTTGATGTGGGAATTTGCAATACATTTAGTTATAAGATGAGTATAGTTGGCATGCCTAGAAATTACCTTTATTTTTCAAGCTCTATTATGATGACCAGAACTTGTTTTGCCTACTAGCCTCACTGAAAATATTCTACAAACTGTTTACTGGTGAAACTCATATTAAATTGGGATCCACATCTGTGGATAAGTGAGAAGAAATACGTTATGAATAAATATGTTTACTCTATAGTAAAACTTAAGTTTAGCTTAAATAATTTGAAATTTTATATCATTTTATTTTTAGCTTACAGTGAATACCAAACGAAGTCCCTGGAGGTGGTGGCGGGGGAGATTCTGTGAAATAACTCAATTTCAAATGTGTCAGCCACAGCAAAAATAAATTAAAATAAAGTACAAATTCAGAAAGTATTTTCTCTATCAATTGAAGAAAGCAACATTTACAAGAATTCCACAGACCCCAGGAGTTATGGGAAAAGACGCTCAGATATGCAAGCAAGTCTTAGACACAATCAGATTCATTAAAACCACAAGTGTCATAATCAAATTAAGAGGCAGCTAGAGCTGACTGCTTGCAAACTCCACCTGTTAGCGGGTGCAGCATCTAGAAGGCTCATTCAGGAAAACCAGGGTACTAACTCCAAAAAAGGTTTGCCAAATCTGCAAGAGGCAGCATGACCTCATCTTCCCTTCTGATCAAAAGAGACACTAGCACTTCCACAAATGTGAAAGCACATAATTTAGAGAAATGTCGTGTTTGAGCCACTGATTCTTATCTGTTACTATGCCAGTGCTACATGATTTTAATTGTATCTTTACAATATATTTCAATATCTGGCGGTGTAAGACTTTCTTATTCTTCCTCCTCTCTTTCCCCATACCCCTCTTATTTCTTCTTTTGGCAAAAGATTTCAGGCTATTTTTGCCTGCTTTATTCTTTTTTATATCCACTTCAGAACCATTTTGTTAAGTGTATTCCATGGGAGACTTGATTCTAATAAAATTAAATTTATTTTAAAAATAAAATTGTAGAAAACAGGTATCTTTAAATTATTTTAAATCAGAAACAAGGTATAGCTTTTCACTTTTTAAAAGTGTCATCCTCCCAGAAAGATTTATGGTTTTCTTTAGAGCAGTCCTGAAATTTCTTAGAGTTTCATGCTACTGTGCATGTGGTCTTTTTCCCCCACTAGATTTTTTAAATTGGTTACTGCTGATAGTTAGAAGGTAAAAGATTTTCATTATATTTCCTTTTTACTTAGCAATCTTATTTAACTCGTATTAATTTTTCTCATAGTTCATGTCTCATGGGTTTACTAGGTAGAAAATATTATCTGCAAATAATGACGGTATTGCCAATGTAGTTCTTAACCTCAACAAAGAACAGATTCTTGTTCCTTCTATATTCTAATCATCAGCTTACTCAATTGTTTAACTTGAAAGTCTTACTTTCTGATGATGTGACAGTATAAATTATGGCATAATCTAAAGTCAATATATTTCAGAAACTACTTTTGATATCTGTGGGATAACTAGAAGTTCCAACCCCACACCAGGGCACAGATATCATGTTAGAAAACAAAAACTCAGTTAATATTTTAGAAGAATGGAAAAAATGTGGTCCTTTTTAAATGTTTTTGGAGAAATAAGACGAATCTTAGCCCAAGTGAATAAAATATCAGAAAAAATATCTCCCTCACCAGAAAGCATAATGTGATACATGGGCAGAAATATTTTTAAATAGTATATTTCAACAGTTTCTAAAAACTTTAAGCTGCTTGTAAAGAACTCTTAACTTATTGCATTGGGGAATTAGTGATGACTATAAGTTTCTATCAAGTAATTTTCTTTCTCAATTGTGCACAGCCAATTACGAGGCAGAACATAACAGCTCAATCAAACCCTATTATTCCAGATTTAGTTCAAATCCTTATGAAGTGCACTGAGACTTGATATTGTCTGAATAAAACCTTTTCATAAATTGCTCTTTGGTAGGCTAGAAATAAAATAGATACTGTAGGTACCTTTTAATGGGTCTTTAAGATCTGCCACGTATCCAGAGCAGTGGCAGTGAGCTGGCTGTTCATTAACATAACATTTCATAACAGTGAGCCATGATAAGTGTGCTGAAGTCTGGTGCTTCCATGTGTAACTTCCAGGATTTTCAGGGTATGGCTTAAGGACAGAGTAGCTTTTGTTTGTATTCCACCATGAACAAGTTTCATTGTGCAAGGTACCAGGGCAATTTGCCCAGTAAGATACAGGACTTCTCCAACCTGAAACAGGAAAGGGAAATTAAGGACTGAAATAAGAAAACACCACTCTCTTCATTCAAGCTATTTCCCGAGTTCTTACTTCACTGGACAAATGGTGATAATATCTACTTTGGTAGGTTATTCTGGGGATTAGATGTATATAAAATATCTATTATACAGAGTTTAGAGCCAGAGCAGGGAATCAAGAAATGTAGCAATTTATTATTATATTGCTATTAGCCATCATTATTATTTCTGAATTAAGACTTTGCCCCCAGTGCAACAAAGTTGACTGAGTTTACTCATGGACCAATAAAGGTACAGCAGGAATAATTAACCACTGTATTTGTTTTAGAGGGCAAAATTAATACAAGGATGAACAGTCATACACTACTTCATATGTCATACACTATTTTAAATAGTGTATAAACAGTCATGCACTATTTTAAGACCCAGTCATATGCTGGGCCTTAAAAGAATTAGTTCTGAGTATATGTGATTAACACTTTTATAATATCATAATATATGCCCCAATTAATTGGACACAGATCTTACTAGGATATTATTTATCCTTGAGGAACATTTAAAATAGGACTAGGAGAAAGATCTTCCTTCAAGTCTGTGTGTTCCTCAAGGGTGGCACTATGTTTACGGGATGGGGGCTGTGGGTTTCAGGTCATGAAAGCAAGATTTCAAATATGTGTTTTTAGAGTTGAAAATGAATTTGCATCTTATCATTTCACAGACTAATGCCATGGAATTTTTGGCTCCTAAGGACATAGATAGATCACTTTTTTTTTTTTTTTTTTTGCAAATCAGCCTCTATAATTGGACATAAGTGATATGAGACCTTTTTACAAAGCATCTGCTACTTTTTCTGTTGAGACGTTTACTAGATCTTGCTCCAAAAGAGCAAGGAGATAATAAAGGCTCTTTACTCTTTTCTGATTTTCATAAAAATTCTGTGATAAAACCCTGTTTTTTCACTATTGGAAAGAGTAAACACATGAACTATTTAGTATATATAGATCCCGAATACAGAGTGGTGGTGAATAAAAACTTTTTTCTTTCCCTATTCCCAGAATGTGTAAATTATTTAATAGAGACTTTGCTAAACTTTTACCACAACTAAAAATTCCTCAGTATTAAAGCTCAGTGAAAAGAAATCTCAGTGCCTGAAGACAAGGAAATCAAACCATGTGACAGTCCCATATGCAACTCCAAATCTGTCCTCATAACTGTCTGTAGAGCTCACAAAAGAGTCACACATGTAGCTATTGGAAGAATATCTTACACAATTTGGCACACAAGTTCTAAGATTAGCAGCTGAAGAGGGGGAGGAGGAAGAGAGGAGCATAATACATTAACTGACACCCATCCACTATCTTTCTAAATTGTTTGGAATGTTAAAAATATTGTTTTGATCAATCTATATATACATCCTCAAATTTGAAAGAGAAATTCAAAGCATGTTGTGGTTGAAAGAACAAATGGTTTTTAAAAAAACACTATGAAATATATGTCACTGAACAAGGGAGTCCAGCCAGCTCCCAAGTGGCATGTTAACATGATGAAAAGCAAATCCAGGATGCTGTGAATCAAAGAGGCATGGGTCTATTTTTAAAAAGGCCTGTGTCTCCCCACCCTGTTTGCCAAGTACAATTTTTTTTGGAGTAGCCCAGCATCCAAAATAGGTAAGCATTTAAATGTTCCAGGGATTACCTGCCCAACACTTGACCACCTCCTCCCCTTATAAGGCCTTCGGCTCTGCATACATCATCCATGTTAATTACCAGACAAACAGAAGAGCTGTTCAACTAGTTCACTTCTCCTATTCTTGAACAGATTGTTTGAGACATAATATGAATACTAATTAATGATAAAATATCTGTGAGTGTTTTGAAATATGGACGAAGATAGCACTTTTAGAAAGGCACCCAGATAGATCTTGTGCAACAAGCCCCACTGGTCATATGAAGGGTCAGGCTACAGCTTGGAGATATGAGAGCAAAACTGGCAGAGTTTTTGGCTCCAATTCAGTGGGAAACTGTGGACCACTTTTTTTTTTTGGAGGGGGGATTTACTTTCTTGTTAACCTTTTCCCTCTGTTAAATTGGAAGAGTTTAGAATGAAAACTCTTTTCACAGACAAATGGAGAGAAAAACAGAATTTTGTTAGAGGTCAACCTGAGTAGATGGAGGAGTGAGACTTCAACATGTTTGATCCAGGATTATGGGTCTATGCTCTGCAGCAAAAGAAATACAAGCAGGTTAGGGCTGATCCAATGCTGAGAATGCTGAGTGCCCAGGACCGATTCAGCCTCTGTGATGCAAGGGGCAGGGGACAGATCGTTTAAAAGAATATGATTCCTCTTCAATTCAATCACTCTTTACAAATAGTTTGCTCAGTCTCAGAGAAGTGTACCCATAGAGATATACAAAATATACTTTTTGTTAAAGACCAAAGCGTATTATTAGGTTGAATTATAAAGACAACTGAAATAGTACTTTTTATGATAAGAGTCTAAGTCATTGCCAAATCGTGTTGTCTCCTTTCCTTCTAAAACTGAGTATTGTACTTGCTTCTTAAAACCTTTAAAACTGGCTCTGTCTTATCTCAGAAACTTTACTCCATTAATAAACTAGTCTTTGTATTCTCCTTCAATTTTGATATCTAATGTAAATGCTTAAATAGTGCTTTATAATTCTTTGGACTTCAGTAATTGCAATTTTTTCTAATGCCAAAGAAAAGAGAAGAAGATTATTCAAAATTAAACTTAACAACAAAATAATTTACATTTGACATTAGAGTTGTTTTTGCATTGAATTAACAACGGATATGTAAAATATTAAAGAAATTCATTTGCCTCACTCAACGAACTGAAAATGTCTCATGAAAATCTGACGTGGGAAAGAATTAAAGTTAGCCACAGTCTGCATTTCATGTATAGCTAGTCCTTATCTGTCTGAGGTAAGGCCTGGAATTCTTACACTTTCCTGTAATTAGATGATTCTTTCCAAGACTGATTCAAGGTCTGTCATGTTCCAACCTTTCTTAAGGGCAGGGGAAATGATCTCTTATTTGCATTTCAAAGCTTCTCTTTGCATTCAACTAAATTTAGAAAAAAGAGAGATGTCAACATCAAATTATCAAATGAGATACTGTTAACAGTAGTTGCCTAAGATGACAGCAAATTAAGTCCATAAATAAAGAAGGAAAAAGCATAATAAAGATAATTCATTGTAGATATGAACTTTTGTTATAACACACATTTTTATGCTTGTTTACACTTATTTGTATTTCTCTTCATATATATTAATCTTTCCCCCACCTCCCCACTAGACCTGATGTTAGTACTTTAAGGCCATAGCAAGGCTTTTCTTAAATATTTAGAAAAAAAGGTCTAAGAATACCTTCTAAGTTAACTGGAAAAATATACACAATATCCTGGGACAGGTCTTTTCCTCCTGATTGGTTGAACTCTTGAGACTTAATATTTCTTGGCCTTGCTTCCCCAAAGCCATCTCACCTGGACCCCAATTACATCACACAAAGATCCAAAGTCAACTGAAAGCACCAACTGCCACCCCCAGGCCCTGTGCCTAAGGTCCAAACCCAGGCAGTGCTTACCTATCCTACATGGTGAAATACATAACAAAGCTTAAAGAAGAGGCTGGGCCCGGTGGCTCACGCCTGTAATCCCAGCACTTTGGGAGGCCGAGGCAGGCAGATCACGAGGTCAGGAGATTGAGACCATCCTGGCTAACACGGTGAAACCCCGTCTCTACTAAAAATACAAAAAATTAGCCAGACTTGGTGGCGGGCGCCTGTAGTCCCAGCTACTCGCCAGGCTGAGGCAGGAGAATGGCGTGAACCCACGAGGCAGAGCTTGTAGGGAGCCGAGATTGCGCCACTGCACTCCAACCTGGGCGACAGAGCGAGACTCCATCTCAAAAAAAAAAAAAAAAAAAAAAAAAGCTTAAAGAAGAGAGGCTGTGTCTTCTAATTCTTCTGAGTGTCCCAAGTATCCTCATGTTGATGTTACATTGTTCATTCAGTACTACAGGCTGTGGTGTCCTCAAAAGTGACAGCAAGTAAAGTGATTTTCATAGGGCTACTCTGGATTTACTAAGAGCATTCACAGTGCCACTAGAACTGGTTGAGTCTTCACCAGTTTGGAGAGTAGAATGAAAGCTGAAACAGAGATGACATACAGAATCATTAGAAGCACAAAGTACATAAGGAAGGATTTTCCTCCTTCTCATGTTTTTATGTTGCTCAGGCCCAAAACCTTGGAATCTTCCTCTAATCCTTTCTTTCTATTACTCCCCACTTTCTATCTGCCAGGATATACTGTTCTACTTTCAACATATGTCCAGAATCCAACAACTTCTCATCATGTTCAGTGTTACCACTCTGATCCAAGCCACTATCATTTTTCATCTGGATTATGGATAAAACTTCTTTTTTTTTTTTTTTTTTTGTGGCGGAGTTTCACTCTTCTTACCCAAGCTGGAGTGCAGTGGTGCGATCTTGGCTCACTGCAACCTCTGCCTCACGGGTTCAAGTGATTCTCCTGCCTCAGACTTCTGAGTAGCTGGGATTACAGGCATCACCACCACACCCGGCTAATTTTTTGTATTTTTAGTAGAGATGGGGTTTCACTATGTTGGCCAGGCTTGTCTCAAACTCCTGATCTCAGGTGATGCAGCCGCCTCTGCCTCCCAAAGTGCTAGGATTACAGGCGTGAGCCACCATGCTCGGCCCTGGATACAACTTAGTCGGTCCATCTGCTTCTATTCTTGCAAGAATCTATGCTCAACCCAGTACCTGAGTGACCTTTGTAACATGAAAGTCAGATTAGGCCAGACCTCTGCTCCACCTGTGAATTGAGTTTGTGAATTATCGTAACACCATCTTGTGCAATAATTCACCAAGTAGTTTACCATTAATGCCTTTTATGGCATGTTTAAGAAGCATCGTGAGGGAAGAGGAACAGTTGACTTACCTACCAAGTGGGCAAATGCACAAGATACTCTCTGTGCCACTTGCCCACTTGGTAGAGAATGTCAAAGTCAAGAGTCCCTAACAAATATTTATATAACTTATCTTTAATTCAAATTTATGAACAGATGATTGTCTAGATGTCAGAGTAATATATGACTCATAAAAGTATGCAATACCAGAACACACAGATTTAACATAGAATAAGGAAGTACATATAACCTAAACTATTTATTTTGGTGGAAAATCTTTTTTTTAGAGACAGGCTGTCACTCAGTTGCCCAGGCTGGGGTACAGTGGTGTGATCACAGCTCACTGCAGCATCAAACTCTTGGGCTCTTACTCCCGTCTCAGCCTCCCAAGTAGCTGGGAACACAGGTGTGCACAACCACACCCAGCTAATTAAAAAAAAATTTTTTTTGTAGAGATGGAGTCTTGATTTGTTGGCCAGGCTGGTCTTAAACTCCTGGCTTCCAGTAATCTTCCTGCCTTGGATTACAGGTGCTAGCCACCACACCCAGCTGAAAATCCTTAACAACAGCTAACATTTACTGAGCCATTATGATATGCCATTTAATGTGCTAGGCATTTTACCTGCATAATTTCATTTGATTCTCACAAATCCACTGTCGGCACTATTATTATACCTATTTTAACGATAAGTGCACTGGAACTTGGAGAAGTAAATCACTCAAGGTTACACATGTGGGACATGGCAAACCTGGGACACAATTATAAGGATGTTTGATGGCAGTGCCCGTGCAGTCTTAACTACTAAGTCATATTACTTTTAATTTCCATAGGCATTTTTCTTATCTTTGGCTCTAGTGCTTGATCCAATATTGGATATGAAACTTTCTATACATTTAGTACAGTTTCAGCAAAGTTAGTACAGTTTCAGAGTTAAATAGCTTTTCCAAAATTCTAAAGAATAATGCAAAGTTAGAGTCAGATTAGCATGGTAGATAGAGCTTGAATTTTAGAGCCAGCAAGACCTGGGTTGTGGGCCTTTGGACAGGTTACCCTGTGAAACCAGTTTTCTTATCTGTGAAATGACAATTATGCTATCTGTATATAGAATGCTCAGTATTTTGCAGACAATATACCAATAGTCACTGTTAATCTCTAATGTTGAATCATTTGAAAACCATACGCTCTCACAAACAAAGCAAATGTTTTGATAGTATATAGATTTGTTTTCTTTATATACTTGGTAGCTTAATTATTAATGAATTATAACATTAATTTTTTCTTCAACTCTGACTCTCACTTTATTTTCATATTCAATGCTATTGGTTTAGTCACATGACTGAATTAAAACTTATTGCTTCTTACAATAGTCCGAAAAATTACTAATGAATAATTTAATACTAGTAAAAAGATTAATTTAATGAGTTCTTAAATTATAACAAATTATTATTCTATCACAGGTTACAGTTATATGTAGCATAAAACTAATTATGGTCATTTACTTATTTAATCAGTAAATTTTTACCAAGTGCCTATATGTGCCGAGCACTGAACTCTTTGCTAGATATTTAATATGAAAATACACCATCCCTACTCTGAATAAATAGTCTAGTGGGAAGACATTCAGGCCAAGAGGGCCATTGAATCGTTTGGAAAACCAGTAAAAAGGTACCACAATTGATCAATCAAAAAACAAGTTGCTGAACTGGGGCAGGCAGTGGATTGACATAGAGGGCCCTTATATCTAATGGCAATATTCAGTAAGTAGAACTGATGGCATGTGATTCTAGATGAGATGTATACTTGGGGAGGGCAGAATGTAAAGGAAAGGATCTAGGCTGACTCATGGGTTTCTATTTGATCTAGAGACACAACTTGTAAAATTGGTGTGCTAAACAAAAGTATTTTCTCCCTAAAATCTAACTCGTGGAATCATCAGTGATATTGGAATCAACAATAGCAAATGTAAGTCATAATGATGTTAAGTTTAAGTAGAGGAGGACAAATAGAAAAAATTTTTAAAAATAAAATGCTAACAAATGTAACTAGTTACATCACCACCATATAAATTAGGTGCAATGCTTTATGATGATAAAAATCACTTGAAGTATAAGCAAAAATTTAGGTTTAGGTTAGATAAACTTGCATTTTCATTTCTCCTGTGATTGACAGCAAATATCCAATCTCCCATGTCAGCAGTGGATATTTAGAAGGCATACCAATGTCCTTATTTTTTATTTATTTATTTATTTTTTTGAGATGGAGTTTCGCTCTTGTTGTCCAGGCTGGAGCGCAATGGCGGATCTTGGCTCATTGCAACCTCTGCCTCCCGGGTTCAAGCGATTCTCCTGCCTCAGCCTCCCGAGTAGCTGGGATTACAGGCACCTGCTACCACGCCTGGCTAATGTTTGTATTTTTAGTAGAGACGGGGTTTCACTATGTGGGCCAGGCTGGTCTCGAACTCCTGACCTCAGGAGATCCACCTGCCTCGGCCTCCCAAAGTGCTGGGATTACAGGCGTGAGCCACTGCACCGGGCCACCAATGTCCTTATTAATGTGAGCCTCAAATATGGTTCTAACCGTTAATTTTGAGACTGGTGTCCCAGAGCCATTTCAGCAACTGTGTGCCCAACTTGCTACAATTACAGCAAAGCCACATAGCAGGAGAAAAGTTTATATTGCAAAGGGATATACAGTTCATTCTTGGTATCAGTGGGGGAATGGTTCCAGAGTCTCCCTTGAATTCCAAAATCTGAGAATGCTCATGTCCCTGATATAAAATGGCATACACACATCCTCCCTGTATGTTTTAAGTCATTTCTCGATGACTTATCATACTTAATGCAAAGTAAATGCTATGTAAACTGTTGTTATACTGTATTTTTTTTTTACCGAGTAATGACAAGAACAAAGTCTGTACGTGCTCGGTACAGACACAACATTTTTTTTCAAGTATTTTCAGTCCTCGGTTGGTTGAATCCACAGATGCAGAACCCACAGATACAGAGGGCCAACTGTAGTCATCGGATCGATCTGCTCTTTAAAAAGCTATTTAGAGTTTCAAGTGCAAGCTGCTTGCTGAACAAAAATCCTCAGACACAATCAACCACAGGATTTCAACCAAACTTCAAGTATTTTACAAAGAAATAATATAGTATTTGTTCAAAGAGGATGAAACACCTGTTTCTAAGGGTGATTTAAGTCAATAAGTAATAAGCTAAATCTTTGTTATGAATGCATTCTGGGGTCTGAATGACTGTTGCCCTTTCAGAGGGCAAAGTGCACAAAAGATTCAGTGACCTTCTGACTTGACAGTCAAATAACTACCATTATGTTCAGTCAATATAAGTAAGCATGGCTGACAATTTGCTAATTGGCCGCCTGTGGTCAGTCAAGTGTACTTTTGACCTTAATGAGAACCTAATCAATTAATACTTAGGGCAATAAAGACTTCTTACTGATTAAGTTAGACAGAAATCATCTTTTTCTAATAGGATTAATGCTACAAAGTGGCCAACTTTTTATTTAATATATGATAATCCTCTTTTCTCTGGACTCTCTTATTTAGCTAACACGGTGAAACTGAATTATGAAAGGTGAGATCTTTTGTTCAACTATGCTTAAAGCTTTTTTTTTAATTAAAAAAAAAACCAAGCAGTGTAATTAAGATACTAAAATGAGAACGTCTGGTGTTTATTTGAATTATGTGATAATCAGCTGAACCTGATATGATCATAGAATTGAAAAAAAATGTATGTTTTCTTACACCAAAAGAGTCCATATTGAAATCCTTAAAATATAATGAAAGTCACTAGAATTGTTTTTAAATCAGGGTCCTTTTCTGGCAACTACTAAGATGATAGTAGCTAGGATTCCAGAGGCATACAGTTTTCTTTTTAATTGAAAAGAAAGATGATACTATTGTCTTTCATGAAGATATTTTAAAAATGCTCTTAAAATAAAAATTTCTTTACATTACAAGAGCAACTGTCATTTTAAGTCACAAAGTGTAGTCTTCTCTTCCGTAATGTGGTTGATATAAAGCAGCATCCTTTTATGTGCTCTGTAGAGTAGGTAAACAGCCTCTATGCTGAAATGCAGCCATAATTTGTAGGAGCTTCCAGAATTACTTTCTGTTTACAATGCATAATATCTGACTTGGCAAAAGAACAAGTTTATCATTTTAGGTTAAAAATTTATCATTTAGACACAGTGACTAAAAATTTATAATTCTCTGAGATAAGCTTTCCTCTTTAAGGCTTTGCAATTCATTTGGCTCAGACGATACTTTCGAAAATGTATGTATTTTATATAGGAGAGCAGATATGGTTCCTTTAAAAAATAGTTGAAAAGCAACAGCTGTGTATCTGCAATAACTGTTTCATGACGCTTTTAATACAGATAAATATGCAAATATGTCAGACTATTTTTAATACACCATTTTCACGCAGCCTAGTGACTGAAAACAGAGCAAATGTTCTGTGTATTCAGATTCATAATGAGAAATATACACCACTCAAAACTGGAATTATTGTCATGTTGCAGCAAGTAATAAAAAATATGTTTTTGGATGGTAAATAAAACAGTGCTAAGTCATAACAAGTACACTGACAAAGTCCAGGGAGTAGCTGTTTAGTTTCTACTACCATGTCATCAGTATTGTTTAAAAAAACTACAACGCACTGCTCAGATTCTTCTGCTGATGGGATAATACATGTTAATATCACAAACAATAGGTAATTTTATCTAGATTCTAGTTTCTGAAGACAGGGCCAATTGGGTTTCATAATTTAGATAAGTAATTCAAGTAGTTAAATTAAGTTACATTTTTTAGTAGAATCATAAGAGAAATCCATAATGGAATTAGAATTAAGTCCCATGGGTTCAACTGAACCTTACTATGCTAAGCTTTCTTTTAATATTACCCACAATGACTTTTTTCCACATTTATTATGAAAATGTCAAGCACAAAGCAGAGTGTAATAAGGAACATCCACATACACTACCACCATTAACATTTTACTAATCTTGTGATATCATATATCTGTCTACTATAATTTTTTTCTTTTAGATTTTTGACTACTTTTATTTTTTAAAAATAGACTATTTTGGGAGGGCAGTTTTAAGTTTACAGAAAAGTTGAGTGGGAAATACCAAGAAGTCCCACATCACCTCCCAACCTCTCCCCATAGTTTCCTCTATTAACATTTTGGGTTAGTGTAGTACATTTGTTACAACTGATGAGTGTCTGTTTTGTGCTGCTGTAACAGAATACTACAGACTGAGTAATTTATTAAGAACAGAAATGAACTGGCTCATCGTAGGATCTGTAATAATTAATTAGACCATGATGACTCCACCCTCATGAATGAACTCACAGTTCTGGAGGCTGAAAAGTCCACTATAAAGATGCCACCATCTGGTGAGAGCCTTCTTGCTGCATCATAACATGTTGGTAGGCATCACACTGTGAAAGGGCAAAGAGGCAGGAGACAGGAGTGAACAAGAGTGGGGTAAACCCACTCCTGCAATAATAGCATTAGTTCATTCATGAGGGTGAGGTCATCCTGGTCTAATTAATTATTACAGATCCTACCTCCCAAAACTGTTGCAATGGCAATTAAATTTCAACATGACTCTGGAAAGGACAACCATTCAAAACATAGTATTCTACCACCAACACAAGGGGCAGTATTGAAAAAAATTTTTTTTGAAGTATTCCACCTCTAGCCTCCCAAAACTTACACATTCATTTCAACCCAACAGCTCTCAAAGTCTTAACTCATTCCAGCATCAACTGAAAAGTCTAAGTCCAAAGTCTCATCTAAATCATCTGTGGGTGAGATTAAAGGCACAATTCATCATAAGGCAAATTCCTCTCCAGCTGTGAGCCTGTGAAATCAAAACATGCTACAAGCTTCCAAAATACCAAGGCGGAACAGGCAAAAGATGAACATTCATATTCCAAAAGGGGGAAAAGAGTAAACAACATTAAATCATAAGACTCCAGAATAACCTTTCTTGACTCCATGTCCTGCCTCCTGAACACACTAGGGTGGGGGTTGGGACCCCTAGGCCTCAGGCAGCCCCACCCCTATGGCTTTGCTGGGCTCTGCTCATGCAGCAGCTACCACAAGTTGAATTGCTGGGGCCACCTATTGGTGGTTCTATAGTTCTGGGGTCTTAGGGGTGGCCCTATTCCCATGGCTCCACTAAGAACTTCCCTGTCAGGGACTTTCTGCAGAGGCTGCACCCCTATGGCTCCACTAAGTACTGCCCTGGTGGGAACTCTCTGCAGTGGCTCCACTCCTGTGACAATTCTCGGCCTGGGTCTCAAGGGTCTCTGAGGTATTCTAGGTGAAAGCCACCATAGTACCAAGCTCATGCACCCTGTGTCTGCAGATTTATCACCGTGTGGACCATTATGGGTCTGTATGTTCCTGAGAGAGGCAGCAGGACCACTGGTTTTGCCCTTAAGGTCCTAGATAGGAAAGACAACCTGGAAGATCTCATAAATGCCTTTGGGTTGTTCTCCCACTGTCTTGAATAGCACTTGGCTTCCTTCTATCCATACTAATCCCATTATCAAAGGGTAGCTTGGCTACCCCCTTGGTATTCTCTCCCAAGCAAGTTTTTAATTCTTTATATGGCCAGGTGTCAATTTTTCCAAGTGGTTACATTCTGCTTTCTTTTTAATTAATTATAAATTCCATATTTAAGTCACTTCTCTTTTCTAACATTGTACTATGTGCAGTTGAAAGAAGCCATGCAGCACCCTCAATATTTTGCTTAGAAATTTCTTCTGTCAGATATCCCGGTTCATGGCTCTTAAATTCTGCCTTCCATAAAGCCCTGGGCCATGGACACAATTCAGCCAAGTTCTTTGCCACTTATAATAAGGATGGCCTTAACTCTAGTTTCCAATACCTTGTTTCTCATTTCTGAGATTTCATTAGAATTGCTTTTACTGTTAACATTTCTATCAATATTCTGATCATGAACACTTACATAATCTCTAAGAAGTTTCAGACTTTCCCCACAGCTCTCTTCTTCTAAGCCATGTAGAAACAATTCACCAGAATTACCCATAATGCTCAATTCATGACAATATAGGCTTTTTCCAGCATTAATTTCAAAACTGTTCTACCTGCTACCCACTACTCAGTTCCAAAGTCACTTCCATACTTTCAGGTATTTGTTATGTGAACCAAAAGTATTTGAGACAGGTTTCAATCAATTTAGAAAATTTATTTTGGCAAGGTTAAATTAAGAACATGCCCTTGGCACAGTCTCAGGAGGTCCTGATGACATGTGCCCAAACAAGATGGTTCGGGTATGGCTTGGCTTTATACATTTTAGGGAGACATGAGACATCAACCAATACATGTAAAATGTACACTGGTTTGGTCTGGAAGGGTAGGACAAATTGAAGGGGCTGGCTTTCAGGTCATCGGTAGATGAGAGAGAAATGCTTACATTCTTTTGAGTCTTTGACTAGCCTTTCACTGAATACACAATTCACATATGAACTGGAGTACAGAAAAAGTCACTTTTGTCTTAGTCTGGCTCAGTGAATCTGCATTTTTACATAAACAATAGGGAAGAGGAAGCAATCAGATACACATCTGTCTCAGGTGAGCAGAGGGATGACTGAGTTCTCTCCTTTGTCCTGTACCTGTGAAGATAAACTATCAATTTACATTGCCAGGGTGATATTCAACTGTTTCAGGGTAAAGATCTTGAGGCCCACAAGGAATTTCCTTGTGGGCAAATTGTGAGGGAGGTAAGTAGCTTTTTAATCTTTGTAGCTATCTTATCTAGGAATCAAATGGGAGGCAAGTTTGCCTGAGGCAGTTCACAGCTTGACTTTTCCCTCTGGCTTAGCGATTTTGGGGTCCAAAGACTTATTTCATTTCACAGTTGTAACAAGTTATAACAACTCTCCACTCTCTAGTACCACTTTTCTTAGTTTTCTTTGTGCTACTATAACAGGGTACTTGACTGGGTAATTTATAATGAATGGAAATTTATTAGTTTACAGTTTTGGAGGCTGGGAAGTCTAAGATTAAAAGGCCAGAATCTTGCAAGGGCCTTCTTGCTGCATCATGCTATGGTGGAAGGCATCACATGGTAGAAGAGCAAAAAGAGGGCAAGAAAAGGAGCAAGATAGGCAAATCTACTCTCCTGATAGTGAACTCACTCTCAGGAAAACAGCATTTGTCCATTCATGAGGGTGGAGCTCTAATGGACTCATCATCTCTTAAAAGTCCCACCTCGCAATGACATTATAATAGCAATTAAGGCCGGGTGCCGTGGCTCATGCCTGTAATCCCAGCACTTTGGGAGGCCGAGGCGGGCAGATCACGAGGTCAGGAGATGGAGACCACCCTGGCTAAGACAGTGAAACCCTGTCTCTACTAAAAATACAAAAAATTAACCGGGCGTGGTGGCGGACGCCTGTAGTCCCAGCTACTTGGGAAGCTGAGGCAGGAGAATGGCATGAACCTGGGAGGCGGAGCTTGCAGTGAGCAGAGATCATGCCACTACACTCCAGCCTGGGCGACAGAGGCAAAACTCCGTCTCAAAAAAAAAAAAAAAAAAAAAGCAATCAAATTTGTCATAATTTTGGAGGGGACAAACATTTAGACTATAGCAATGAACCAATATTAATAAATTACTATTAATTAAAGTCTACAGTTTATATTATAGTTTCACTCTTTGGGTTGAACTTTCTGTGAGTTTTAACTAATGCATAATGAAATGTACCCACTATTACAGTTTCTTACAGAATAATGTTAACTGCCTTAAAAATCCCCTGTGCTCCACCTATTCATCCCTCATTCCCTCTTCTGGAAATCCTGGCAACCACTTATCTCTTTACTGTCTCCATAGTTTTGTCTCTTTTCAGAATGTCATAGAATCATATAGCATGTAGCCTTTTCAGATAATCTTCTTTTAATTAGCAATATGCACTTAAGGCTCATCCAGTCTTTTTGTGGCATGATTTTAGGTTTTTTTTTTTTTTTTTTTGAGACCAAGTGTTGCTCTGTCATCCAGGCTAGAGTGCAGTGGCGTGATCTCAGCTCACTGCAACCTCCACCTCCTGGGTTAAAGTGCTTCTCCTGCCTCAGTTTCCAGAGTAGCTAGGATTACAGCCACCCACCACCATGCCCAGATAATTTTTGTATTTTTAGTAGAGATGGGGTTTCATCATGTTGGCCAGGCTAGTCTCAGACTCCTGACCTCAAGTGATCTGCCCACCACGGCCTCCCAAAGTGCTGGGATTACAGGCATGAGCCACCACACCCGGCCTGATTTTAGCTTTGAATAATATTCCATTGGATGGATGTACTAAAGTTTGTTCATCCACTCCTCTAATGAAGGACATCTTGGTTGCTTCAAATGTTTAGCAATTATGAATAAAGCTGCTACGAACATTCATGTATTGGTTTTTTAATAAATGTAAGTTTCAACTTATTTGGGTAAATACCAAGGAGCACAGTCACTGGATCTTATGTTAAGAATATATTCAGTTTTGTATAAAACTGTTAAACTGTCTTCTAGAGTGGCTATGCCATTTTACATTTCCACCAGCAATGAATGAGAGTTCCTCTTGTTCCATATTCTCACCAGCATGTGGTATCGTCAGTGTTTTGAATTTTGCTGTTCTAATAGGTGTGTAGTGGATTTAACAGATTTTTAAGGACACTTTGTACTTGGAAGTAAATTTATATTTACAGAAAAGCCACACAGGTAATACAGAGAATTCCTGTATACCACTCAACCAATCTCCTCAATGTTAACATCTTAAATTACCGTGGTATACTTGTCAAAACTAAGATACCAACGTTGATACACTGTCAGTCACTAAACTCCAGACTTTATTCATATTTCATCAGTATTTCTATTAATGTTTCCCTTTCGTTTCAGGATCCCATCCAGGATAACACATTGCATTCAGCCATATGTCTCCTTAGTTTCCTCTGGTCTATGACAGTTTCTCAGTCTTTCCTCATTTTCCATTACCTTGACAGTTTTAAGGTGCACTGGTGAGGCATTTTGTCTCTCAATCTGAGTTTATCTGATACTTACTCAGGATTAGATCAGAATTACAGGATTTGGGTAAGAATACCACAGAGGTGAAATGTCCTTCTCATCACATCCTATAATGGGGTATATGCAATAAAAATAACCTATTACTGGTGATGTTAATCTTGATCATTTGATTAAGGTGCTGTTTATCAGATTTGTTTACTATAAAGATGCTATTCCTCTCTTTTCATGCTCTATTATTTGTAAGGAAGTCACTAAGTCCAATCAATACTTGATGGTAGGGGATTATTTATATCAGTATAATAAAGTTATGTATATGTATTTTATACTTTAAATTTTGTTGCTAAAATTGTTATAGCTTTGGCCATTGGAGACGTGTTCAGGATGGCTTTCTGTCTACTTGATGTCTCTAGCCTTTTATTTTTTTGAGTACTTCCTTACTTTCAGACACTATAACATACTTCAGGCTCATATTGTATCCTCTCTGCCCCAGATATAGAATCAGCCATTTCTTCAAAAAGTCCAGATTTTTTCTATTAAGGTATGGTATTTTGAAACAAAGATCCAGGTACTAGGTGTGCTTGCTGTCACTGGTGTGTTACCACAATGATTTACTTATCTTTGAACTAAGATTATAACATGAGGAGGTATAATTTGAAAATTTGACTTTTCTTAAATTTAAATACCTGAGAGGAGTTACATCGGCAAAGTATCTTGAATTGTTCTATCTAATGGCTTAGAAAAATCATACTATTGTCAAAAATATTTTTTATTTGTGATTTTAACCTGTCTCATTTGTACCTATATTAAAAATGATTTACTGCTGGGCAGGGTGGCATGCGCCTATAGTAGCAGCTACTTGGGAGGCTGAGGCAGGAGGACTGCTTGAGTCCAGGCTTCTGAAGCCATAGTGTGCAATGATAATGCCTGTGAATAGTCACAGCACTCCAGCCTGGGTAACATAGCAATATCTCGTCACAAAAAAATAAAAATAAAAATAAAAATATTATTATAGAAATAACGGAACCATCAGGAATAGCTGTAAATGCTCATGCATCTATTCAGTTTTCTGCAATCTGGGACAGGCATATTAGTGTAGTATGGTGATAGCTTTATTTTTTCAGCTAAAATACTTTGTCTCTTTGTATAGTTCTCCGAACTGCTTTTCCCCTTATACTAATAAATACCTTTACTCAGTCTTTACATACGTAAGGTAACAAAAATAAATTAATTCACTAGTTAGCTGTTATTTGGGAGTGGTAATAGAGGAAAGTTTCCACATAACATTTAAAAAAATAGGTAAAGAAAAGTGCAGCACGACTATAGTTGTATGGAAAGCCTTATTGGTACAAGTCAAAATGGCATATCATCATCAAAATGGTCTCATGTTTAGTGGAAAAAGCTATCCTTGGACTGAAGAAACCTGGGATACATTTACAACAGCTACAAATAAAATTAAATACCTAGGAATTAACTGAAGAGGTGAAAGACCTCTACAATGAAAACTACAAAACACTGATGAAAGAACTTGAAAAGGTCACAAAAAATGGAAAGATATTCCATGTTCATGGATTGGAAGAATGAATATAGTTAAAAATGTTCAGACTACCCAAAGCAATCTACAGATTGAATGCAATACTGATCAAAATACCAATTTTGTCTGGTTTTGGTATCAGGGTAATACTGGCTCATAGAATGAGTTTGGAAGTATTCCCTCCTCAGATTTTTTGGAATACTTTAAGTAGGATTGGTATCAGCTCTTTAAATGTTTGGTAGAAATCAGCAGTGAAGCCATTAGGTTCTGTCTGGGCTTTTCTTTACTGGGAGACTTTTTATTATGGTTTTCATCTTGTTACTTGTTATAGCTCTGCTCAGGTTTTGGATTTCTTCCTGTTTCAATCTTGGTAGGTTGTATGTGCTGGAAATCTGTCCATTTCTTTTAGATTTTCCAATTTATTGGCATGTAGTTGCTCATAGTAGCCACTAATGAACCTTTCAATTTCTGCAATATCAGTTATAACATCTTCTTCTTCTTCTTTTTTTTTTTTTTTTTGAGACGGAGTCTCGCTGTGTCGCCCAGGCTGGAGTTCAGAGGCGCCATCTCGGCTCACTGCAAGCTCCGCCTCCGGGGTTCATGCCATTCTCCTGACTCAGCCTCCTGAGTAGCTGGGACTACAGGCGCCCACCAACACACCTGGCTAATTTTTTGTATTTTTATTAGAGATGGGGTTTCACCATGTTAGCCAGGATGGTCTCGATCTCCTGACCTCATGATCCGCCTGTCTTGGCCTCCCAAAGTGCTGGGATTACAGGCATGAGCCACCGTGCCTGGCCTAACATCTTCTTTTTCATCTCTGATTTTATTTGGCTCTTCTCATTTTTTTCCTTAGTCTGGCTAAAGGTTTGTCAATTTTATTTTTCAAAAAAACAACTTTTTGTTTTATTGATCTTTTGTATTATTTTCTTCATTTCAAATTCATGTATTTCTGCTCTGATATCTTTTTTTCTTCTACCAAGTTTGGTTTTGGTTTGCTCTTGCTTTTCTAGTTTTTAAGATACATTGTTAGGATGTTTATTTGGTTTTTCTTCTTTTTTTTGATGTAGGCATTTATAGATATAAACTTCCCTCTTAGTACCATTTTTGTTGTATCCCATAGGTTTTGGTATGATGTGTTTCCATTATCATTTGTTTCAAAAAATTTTTCAATTTTCTTCTTAATTTCTTTATTGACCCATTGATCATTTGTGAGCATATTGTTTAATTTTCATGTATTTGTATAGTTTCTAAAATTCCTCATTATTGACTTCTAGTTTTATTCCATTGTGGTCACAGAAGATACTTGCTATTTTTTCAATTTTTTGAATGTTTTAAGACTTATTTTATGACCTAATATATGGTTTATCCTTTAGAAAGATTCATGTTCTAAAGAAAATAATGTATATTCTGCAGTCATTCAATGAAATGTTCTGTAAATATCTGTTAGATCCATTTGGTCTATAGTGTAGACCAACATTGTTTGCATAAACAAACAAACAAAAAGAAAACTAATAAAGACCCTGCACCTTAAAAGTTAAAAACTGTCCCCCAACTTTTTAACTTTTTATTATTACTGTTTATATGTTATTGTACTGCCCACGTCTTGAAAAGTTGTTGTAGTTATTATTTTAGATTGGTTCATTGTTTAGTCTTTCTAAGTAGGATACGAGTAGTTTACACACTACAGTTACAGTGTTATAATATTCTGTGTTTTTCTGTGTACTTACTATTACCAGTGAGGTGGTTTTTGTTTTGTTTTGTTTTGAGACAGGGTGTTTTCTGTCACCCAGGCTGGAGTGCAGTGGCGCAATCTCGGTTCACCACAGCCTTGACCCTCTGAGCTCAAGGAATTGTCCCACCTCAGCCACCAAGTAGCTGGGACCACAGACACGCACCACTATGCCTGGCTAATTTTTGTATTTTTGTAGAGATGGGGTTTCAGCACGTTGCCCAGGCTGAACCAGTGAGTTTTATACCATCAGATAATTTCTTATTGCTCATGAACGCCCTTTTCTTTCTGATTGAAATACTCCCTTTAGCATTTCTTGTAGAACAGGTCTTGTGTTGATGAAATTCCTCATCTTTTGTTTGCCTGGAAAAGTCTTTATCTTTCCTTCATGTTGGAAGGATAATTTTGTTGGATATATTATTCCAGGGTAAAAGTTTTTAGCACTTTAAATATGTCATGTCACTCTCTCCCGGCCTGTAAGGTTTCCCTGAAAGTCTGCTCCAGGCATATTGGAGCTCCATAGTATGTTATTTGGTTCTTTTCTCTTGCTGCTTTTAGGATCTTTTCTTTATCCTTGACCTTTGAGAGTTTGATTATTAAATGCCCTGAGGTAGTCTTCCTTGGGTTAAATCTTCTGGGTGTTCTATAACGTTCTTGTACTTGGATATTGATATCTTCCCCTATGTTTGAAAAATTCTCTGTTATTATCACTTTGAATATTCTATCCCTATCAATTTCTCTACCTCCTCTTTAAGGCCAGTTACTCTGAAATTTGCTGTTTTGAGGCTATTTTCTAGATCTTGTAGGTTTGCTTCATTGTTTTGTTTTGTTTTGTCTTTTCTATGTATTTTCAAATAGCCTGTCTTCAAGTTCACTAATTCTTTCTTCTGCTTGATCAACTCTGCCATTAAAAGACTCGGATGTATTCTTCAGTATGCCAACTGCATTTTCAACTCTAGAATTTCTGCTTGATTCTTTTAAATTATTTCAATCTGTTTGTTAAATTTAGCTGATAGAATTCCAAATTCCTTCTCTGTGATATCTTGAATTTCTTTGAGTTTCCTAAAAACAGCTATTTTGAATTTTCTGTCTGAAAGGTCACGTATCTCTGTTTCTCTAGGGTTGATTCCTGGTGTTTTATTTAGTTCATTTGGTGAGGTCATGTTTTCCTGGATCATCTTGATATTTATAGATGTTCGTCTGTGTCTGGGTATTGAAGAATTAGGTGTTCATTATAGTCTTCAGAGTCCAGGCTTGTTTGTGTCCATAGTTCTTTAGAAGGCTTTCCAGATATTTGAAAGGACTTGGGTGTTGTGATCTAACCTGTATCTGCTTTTTGGCACCCAAAGCTCGGTAAACTGTGGTTCTTGCAGACTTGTAGAGGTATACTGCCTTGATTGAACAAGATCCAAGAGAATTCTCTGGATTACCATATAAAGACTCTTTGTTCTCTTCCCTTACTTTCTCTCAAACAAATGGAGTCTCTTCCTCTCTGTTTTGAGCCACCTGGAACTGGGGATGGAGTGACACAGGAATCCTGTGGTCACTACCCCTGGGACTGTACTGGGTCAGACCTGAAGCCAGCACAGCACTGAGTCTCACCCAGGCCTGCTGCAACCACTCCCTGGCTACCACCTGTGGTCACTCGAAGCCCTGGGGCTCTACAATCAGCAAGTGGCAAAGCTAGCCAGGCCTGTGTCCTTTTCTTCAGGGTGGCGAGTTCCCCTAGGCCCCAGGCAGGTCCAGAGGCGCCATCTGGGAGCCAGGGACTACTGTCAAAAACCTTAGAAGCCTACCTGGTGTTCTACTATACTGCAGCTGAGCTGGCACTCAAATCACAAGACACAACACTTTCCACTCTTCCTTCCCCTTTCCAAAGGCAGAGGAGCCTCACCTTGTGGCCATCACTACCTCAGACCCACAGGGTGTACTGCCAGACTACCACCAATGTTCCCTTAAGGCCCAAGGGCTCTTCAGTTAGCTTGCGGTGAATGCCGCCTGCCCTAGGACTCACCTCTCAGGGGAGTGGGCTCCCCTTCTGGCCCAGAGCAGGTCCAAAAATGCTATGCAAGAGTGAAGTCCTAGAGTCCTGGGAACCCCAAGAGTCTGCTTGATGCTCTACCCCACTGTGACTGAGCCGGGACCCAAGGTGCAAGACAAAGTCCCACTTTTATCAAAAAGAAGTCTTGCCCTGTAGTCACCACAACTGGGAATGTGCTGAGTCTCCCCTGAAGCCAGCAAGTCTCAGAATCTCACCCAAGGCCCTCAACATAGTACCTGGGTATTGCTGCTGGTTATTTAGGGCTCAAGGGATCTTCAGTTAGCAGGTGATGAATCCTGCCAGGACTGAGCCCTTCCCTTTAAAGCAGCAGATTTCCTTATGTCCCAAGGTGTGTCTAGAAATGTACTGAAGCTAGGGCCTGGAAGGGGAGTTCAAAACTCTGAATGGTGCCCTGTCCTGCTGTGGCTGAGCTGGTATCCAAGATACAAAATAATGTCCTCCCCACTTTTCCATCTCCTCTCCTCAAATTGAAGGAAGAGGTCTCTATTGGAGCTGTGAGCTGTGCAGCCTGGGTTTAGGGGTGGGGTGATGTCAGTACTCCCTTAGCTGTCCCAGCTGGTATCTCAGTAGGTCACATGTCCCCTCCAGTCTACTGTCTGTGGGCTCATTTTGGCACTAGGACTCACCTAGGTGTTGCAGTCCTTGTGGCCTAGACTGCCTTTCAAGTTTATTTGGAGCCCCAGAGCACTGTAGACTGTGGTGATGAGGCTTGCAGGAATTGAAGTTCCCATCAGTGGGATATGCAATTCCCCTCTAAATAGGGCTCGTTTAAATGCTCCCTCCTTGGGTGGGTGTCAGCTGAGTTTGGTCTGGTTTTGCTTTTTGCTATAATAATGGCAGCACTGAGTTCAATGTCTTACAATTGCTGGCTCTCCCTCTTCTCATGGCACAGAAATATTCTCTGCACCATGCTGCTGCTTCTGGGAGATGGAAGGGGGGTAGCATGGGCCATCCAAGACTATTTCTTCTACCTCTTCAGTGCCTCTTCCAGGGATATAGAGTTAAAACCAGGTATTGTGAGTTCTCACCCAATTTTTGGTTCATACAAATGTGCTTTTTTTGTGCGTAGAAAGTTGTTAAATCGGTGTCCTTGTTGGGGGTGGACAATCAGTGGAGCTTTCTTTTCTGCCATCTTGCTCCACCCATCTCTGTAATCACAGCACTTGTATTAGTTTGTTTTGTGTTGCTATTAAGGAATACTTGAGACAGGGTAATTTATGAATAAGAGATTAACTTGGCTCACAGTTCTGTAAGCTGTACAGGAAGCATGGTGCCAGCATCGGCTCGGCTTCTGGTGAGGCCTCAGGAAGTTTTTACTTATGGTGGCAGCAAAGAGGAGCCAGCATGTCACATGGTGAGAGAGGGAACAAGAGTGAGGGGAGGAGGTGCCAGGGTCTTTGGAACAATTCAATCTCATGATCTCACAGGAGCAAACAGAGTAAGAACTCACTCATTACCATGGGTAGGCACCAAGCTATTCATGAGAGATCTGCCCCCATGACTCAAATACTCTCCCCTAAGCTGTACTTCAAATATTGGGGATCACTCTTCAACATGAAATTTGAGGGAACAAACATCCAAACTGTATCAGTATTACTGGGAGTGAACTGGAAAGACAGGAGGTAGCAATCAGGGAGTGAGGTGCTCAAAATGAGAATATGGAGGGCTTGCTGTTATTGGTAATGACAAGGCTCAGTGTATTGGCTCAGTATATGACCAAGAGATTTAGTGTCTTTGGATGAAAAAGAGTAGGTCAAGTGTTGGAAAGACAGCCTTGTCTACCTTGGAAGGATATTGTGATAACTAATAATTGACACAGAACCTGGAGTTAAAATATTCAAGGCAAGGCCAGGTGCGGTGGCTCACACCTGTAATCTCAACACTTTGGGAGTCCAAGGCGGGTGGATCATGAGGTCAGGAGTTCAAGACTATCCTGGCCAACATGGTGAAACCCTGTCTCTACTAAAAATACAAAATACAAGCCGGGCGTGATGGTGGGTGCCTGTAATCTCAGCTACTCAGGAGGCTGGGCAGGAAAATCACTTGAACCCGGGAGGCAGAGGTTGCAATGAGCTGAGACCGCACCACTGCACTCTAGCCCAGGTGACAGAGCAATACTCCATGTCAAAAAAACAAAAAAACAAAAACAAACAAACAACAACAAAAATATATATATATATATATATATATATATATATTCAAGGCATGAAGGGAAACAGTCCAAGATTCTATAGATAACCAAAATAAGAACTTCTGCAATGCTTTTTTTCTATCAGATTTGCAAAAATAAAAAAGAATGATAGGTTCTAGTATTTGCCAAGCATGGGAGGAGTATGGTATAACATTTTCACAGGCAGCCTAGCAACATTTATCTTAATTCGCATACTCAGCAATTCCATTATGGAAAACTTATCCTACAAAAATAGTTGCAAGAGAACGCAAAGACATTTGTACAATAATGTTCAGCTGCAGAAATGCTTACAATAGTAAAATACTAAAAAGAATCTAGATATTCATCAACAGACAATTAGCGAAATAAAGTATACACTCATCAATGAAAAATCATGCAACCATGAAAAAGAATGAGGGGACTGGCCGTGGTGGCTCATGCCTGTAATCTCAGCACTTTTGGGAGGCTGTGGTAGGTGGATCACTTGAGGTCAGTAGTTTGAGACCAGCCTGGCCAACATGGTGAAACCCCGTCTCTACTAAAAATAAAAAAAATTAGCAAGGTGTGGTGGCGGGCACCTGTAATCCCAGCTACTTGGGAATCTGAGGCAGGAGAATCACTTGAACATGGGATGTGGAGACTGAAGTGAGCCAAGATCGCCCCATTGCACTCCAGCCTGGGCAACAAGAGCAAAACTCTGTCTCAAAAATAAACAAATAAATAAATGAAGGGGTACTACATGTACAGACATAAAACAATCTCCATTGTATTTTATTAAGTGTGGGACAAAAGACATAAAATGGCACAAATTCTTTTTGTTGTTGAAAAAATTAAAAATCTTGGATTTTATAAGCTTGTACAGGTTCTAGAATAAGAAAAAATTAAGGTACACTGTTACAAAATCAATAAAAGAAAATTAGTTGTTCAAAAGGAATCATTAAGACTTTGTCAGGGCTTTGTGGAATGCTCCAGTGGCCTAAAGAACCCTGGTTTCTTCCCTGGGAACAGTTGAAGAATAAAGACAGCAGGAATTTGAAGTTCACCTCAGCCAAACACTAACTTCCCTTATAGACAAGCACAAAGGTCTTGGACATGGGTCTGGCACTATGTCCTCTCTTCCTCTCTGACTGCACCCACCTCACCCCTCATCACTCTCCACACTCCAGCCACTAGCCGTTTTCCTCTATTCTCTAATGTACTGAGTTTATTACTACTTCTTGCAGTCGTACTTAATATTTTCATTGTCTTTAATGCAGATCTTTGCATGGCTGGCTTCTTTTTTTTTTTTTTTTTTTTGAGACGGAGTCTGGCTTTGTTGCCCAGGCTGGAGTGCAGTGGCAATCTCAACTCACTGCAAGCTCCGCCTCCCGGGTTCACGCCATTCTCCTGCCTCAGGCTCCGGAGTAGCTGGGACTACAGGCACCTGCCACCACGCCCGGCTAATTTTTGTATTTTTAGTAGAGATGGGGTTTCACCGTGTTAGGCAGGATGGTCTTGATCTCCTGACAACATGATCTGCCTGCCTTGGCCTCCCAAAGTGCTGGGACTACAGGCATGAGCCACCACACCCGCCCACATGGCTGGCTTCTTGTCAATCAAATCTCCACTCAAACATCACCTTTCAGATAAATGCTCTGCTTCCCTGACTTTATATTCATTGTTTTATTTATTTTATAGTATTTATCACTCTCAAAAGATACTTTATTTGTTTGCCTGTTTGTTATTGTGTATGGCCCCCAACCCCCAACAGGAGGAACCTGCTATGTTTAGTTCACCACTGTACTTACTAATATTTAGAAAAGTGCCTGGTGTATATGGGGTACTTACTATTTGAGTGAATGAATGAAGAAATGGCTAGGAAGTAGTCATTCATCTAAATAACTAAGGCTGATTCTTCTGGCTTGCCCCAGATTGAGCCTGTAGCAAATTCCTGAGACATCTAATTTAAAAAACTGCATTTAATGGCAAACTTCTGTTCCAACAGAATAAGCATGATAGTAAGGCTTCTTTGTTTGTGTGCAGGTGTGGGGTGATAAGGTGGTGGTGGTGGTATATCCCATGCTTCACATACCACAGCCTAACTTCTGAGCATTCTTTGTTTCTCCTTCCACTCAAACCAACTCTGCTAGTTCCAACTGGGTTCACAATTTAGCTCAAACATTACCATGTCTACAGCTTGAAATAAATTAGATTCGGAATACAACAAATCAAAATTTACAATAAGAACAAGAGATCAGTGGCTATTTGTTAATTTCTTATAATTGTACTTTCTTTTTCATTTTTAATATTAACAACTCCCAAACCGTGACATTTGAATAATATTGACTCCACTCATAGACTTAAGCCAGATTTAGGAATGGGCACGTAACAGCTGGCTTAAGCCAATGAAAACATTGCATTTCTTGGCCTTGTCAACTAAAATAGGATTGGGCATGTGATCTAAACTGTATCAATGCAAGTAATTCAGTATTTTTGTTGCAAAAATTGGGTATGGATTCTCTATTTTGTACTGGCTTGGTGCTTGGTGGTATGGGTATATGAAGCTTGGAACAGCTTATGGCAATGAGGAGAGAAACTGGAGCTACTGGGATGTCCTATCAGGATGGAGTAAATCCAGAGGAAGTAGAATTGAGAGACAAAATGATGATGATGTGTGAACGCTGGATCAAGCCACATCTGAAAAGGGATCATTCCATTTCTGTATCCTGAAATCAAAATATTCTTAACTGATATCAAGGAACACAAAGGCCTTCAGTCAGGCTCTACTTCTATCTCTGCTATCTGAGAAACAACCTTTAGGAGATGTTGTCAGTGTTCTGTCCAGAAGCCCTTTTACCATTTCCGGGCATCACTTCCCTTTGGTATAACAGCCACACTCCCTTTAGCTACTGGAGCCACTTGGGCCACAAGTGAAAGAGAGCCTGGAAGTTTTCCAATGACTGTCTAGTCCAGGGGTAGGAAAGTCCAGTTCCCTTGCCTTGGTTTGGACAACCTTGTGGTATAAAGTATACTCCAGAGTTCCCATGCAAGACAACTTTTGTCTGAGGCTGCACTGTGCCAGGCTTCCTTCTCTTTCCTGTCCTGACCTTCCTTTATAAACACTTGCATACAAGTCTTCATCTCCTAGCCTAAGATGGTCTCCTCAATGTGTGTGCATAGGTCGATCACTTGGCAAAAAAATCTAATAAAAATATTAGAACTCAGAGAATAAATGCTCTATTCACTTCTGAATTTCACTAGTGGATATCGTACTTTCAAAAAATGCAATTATGAAAGTGTTCAATGTAAGAATTAATTTGTGTTGGCTCCAGAGAGAATAGAGAGAGCCTGATTGCACTGCAGGTTCAGGCTCTTCCTACCAAAAATTCAGTTTTGAGTGTGTGAGTGTTTCCCAAAATATATACTGTTTTAAAATTTCAAATTCATAAAAACTTATAGTCTTCCAGATTTTAGCTTTTGAAAATGGAGGGTTCTTTCTCAAATACTTGAATCCTATATATCAAGGTCTCTGCTTACAATATTATTCTTTCTCACAGTGTGCTATATATACTGTGGTAGATTTGCTATCTGAGATGCAAGAAAGTGCACTGCAGTTGGAGAATATTCAACTTAGAAACTACTAATTGTGCTTTCTAAGTTTAATTTGTGTTATGAGTATTTTCTTAGTTAAAAAAGAAACAAAAGAAAACATGGACTAATAATATATTGAAATAATGCCACCACATATATTTAATCTGTGATAAGATGGAATTAAACAACAAAGTGCTTTCTAATCAAGTATTTAGATAGAACCATGCAGGTTTCTGGCATTAAATTTTATGTTCTTACTCTCATATGCATAAATATGAGGTACCAGATATCTGCCATATTAAGTCAGCATTATGCTACTCATGGAAAAATAATTATTTCATTTTGAAAAGTTGGTATCTAGGTCCATATAAGTAGTCAAAAAGTAAGAAGCATCAAACTGAATTTTGGTGAAGTTTTTCAGATAGGAGTAATTTAGTATAGTTAAAAAGTAACAACTATAGGCCATGAAACCCCTTAAAGGAATTTGCCTTATTGTAATCACATGTTAGAAAACCTCAAGTGTTGGCTGGGTGCGGTGGCTCACGCCTGTAATCCCAGCACTTTGGGAGGCTGAGGCAGGCGGATCACGAGGTCAGGAGATTGAGACCATCCTGGCTAACACGGTGAAACCCCATCTCTACTAAAAATACAAAAAAATTAGCCGCGCGTGGTGGCGGGTGCCTGTAGTCCCAGCTACTCGGGAGGCTGAGGCAGGAGAACGGCACGAACCCAGGAGGTGGAGCCTGCAGTGAGGGGAGATCATGCCACTGCACTCCAGCCTGGGCGACAGAGCAAGACTCCACCTCAAAAAAAAAAAAAAGAAAAGAAAAGAATAAAAGAAAACCTCAAGTGTTATTGGTAATCAGGTATGTACTATTTATATGTATCCTAATGGTAATCTGACCATGATTTTGATATTCTTTTTGTGGACCTGTAAACCCGTGTGATCTGATTAGTTTAGATCATCACCAGTAAGAATAATTGCTTTAATTCAATCTGTAGTCTGGAAGTTATTTAGTTACTCAATGTTCTTAAGACTGGGGCTCTTGCATACACTGCTTTCTATGACACTTTTAATGTATTCTGTTAATAAACACTATTTTTCTTCCTAGTGGATAAAGTCGATAGATAAGTGGCTCATCTCTATTACATAATCTGGTGAGTTGTTGAAGGAGGTTTGTATACTGTACATCATGACTGATGCTGTTTTTCTTGGGTTGGAATGCATACACATAGGCATTGTTTTGCTTAGGTATTGGGTTTTCCACTACAATTTTACTTGATGGTAATCTTTACATAAAACCTCTCCCAGTTTCCTTATTTAAAAATTCGGCATTAAAAGAATGACCATTGAGGTCAGTGTGCGCCGCGGGTGCGGGGGGCTCAAGAACCGAGCGGAGCTGGTTGAGCCTTCGAAGTCCTAAAATGCGCGGCCGTGTTATTGATTGAATTCCGCCGGCGCGGGAGCCTCTGCAGAGAGCGCGAGAGATGAAGATGGGCAGACGGATTCATTTAGAGCTGGAACAGGACGTCCTCTGATATGAAAGAACTTGTCCTGGACAACAGTCGGTCGAATGAAGGCAAACTCGAAGGCCTCACAGATGAATTTGAAGAACTGGAATTCTTAAGTACAATCAACGTAGGCCTCACCTCAATCGCAAACTTACCAAAGTTAAACTTAAGGAGCTTGAACTAAGCGATAACAGAGTCTCAGGGGTTGTGGAAGTATTGGCAGAAAAGTGTCCGAACCTCACGCATCTAAATTTAAGTGGCAACAAAATTAAAGACCTCAGCACAACAGAGCCACTGAAAAAAGTTTGAAAACATCAAGAGCTTAGACCTTTTCAATTGCGATGTAACCAACCTGAACGACTACCGAGAAGATGTGTTCAAGCTACTCCCGCAACTCACGTATCTCGACGGCTATGACCCGGACGACAAGGAGGCCCCTAACTTGGATGCTGAGGGCTACGTGGAGGGCCTGGATGAGGAGGATGAGGATGAGGATGAGGAGGAGTATGATGAAGATGCTCAGGTAGTGGAAGACGAGGAGGACGAGGAGGAAGAGGAGGAGGAAGGTGAAGAGGAGGACGTGTGTGGAGAGCAGGAGGAGGATTAAGAAGGTTATAACGATGGAGAGGTAGATGATGAGGAAGATGAAGAAGAGCTGGGTGAAGAAAGGAGTCAGAAGCGAAAACGAGAACCTGAAGATGAGGGAGAAGATGATGACTAAGTGGAATAACCTATTTTAAAAATTCCTGTTGTGATTTGACTGTTTTTACCCATATCCCCTCCCCCCCTCCAATCCTGCCCCTTGAAACTTATTTTTTTTCTGATTGTAACATTGCTGTGGGAAGGAGAGGGGAAAGGTGTACTGGGGGTTTCGGGGGGAGGGAGGGCGGGTGGGGGTGTAATAAAATACTATTTTTACTGCCAAAAAAAAAATGAACATTAAGCAGTAAATGAAGTCTTGCTGTCAGGAACAGTATAGCAAGAAATATTTCCTGCTTACAAAATCACTTTATTGGGAGTAGTTGTCTTCCTCACTACTGGGCAACCTTTTATTAAGGTATTTCAATATGCATCCTGCTTTAATTAGCTATGCAAATAGTACACCACCTTCAGGAGCAAATGCTACTGAGAACCAAGCCACACTTGGGGAGCCAATTCCCAGATCTACAATTCAGTAATGAGATTATTTTGGGCAAAACTTTCATGTTTCTGTGGTTCTCTTTCTTTTCTTGGAAATTTGGGAATAGACTATGTTGCCTATGCAATTCTGTCACTTAATTCCTTTCTATTTTGCATTATAATTATTTATAAACTAATTTTGCCTTACCAGTGTATAAGCTACTTCAAGGCAGCAGCTAATGTAGTATCTGGCAAATGACCAATAATCACTGGATGGATGATTCATAAAGCAAATATTTTCAGTAAATATTTGTATATTTAATGCTCAAGGAAAACAGCAGTATTGGATTTTAATTCAGTATAGTGATAAAAGCTCTGAAGAATAAACATTTTTAGTTTTTAAGCTCCTTGAAGGCAGAAGCTATATACAAATGTCAATTTTTTATGCTCAGGTAAGGGTGGGATGTACCAAAAGATATTTAATTAATGCCTTTGAGTCAATCTAAAAGGAGAATAATTCATAACATAATCAGAATTTTTTAAATTCCAAACTAGTTCTTACTATGGCATTTGCCCCCTTTCCACTTTTTCCTCCCCTCTGAGAACTGGAAGAGTCCCTTGAATGACCTCTTTAAATGCTAGGCTTTCTCTATAGCACATTAGTATAAAATCTTTTTCTCCTTCTGAAAACTGGAGGGAGATTCCTGAATGATTGATTGGTGAGGTGTCCCCTGGACACTCTGGTGCAAACACCATGCAACCACTGATTGATGTGCTCGCTCTTTCACAAACAGATTCATTTTCTCTTTTCTAACACACAATTTATTCATCCCATGATGCATTTATGCATCCATTATCACTGCCTTTCAATTTTTAAGCAGGTGAAAAGATGAAAAGTTAATGCTTATAAGGTGGTAAGGCAAGCCTATCTTAAGTAAAAGCAGTGATTTTCCCATATATCCAGAAGAGTATTTTTTCAAGAGTTTCTTTTACTCTGATTAATTACAATTTTAAAACAACTTTGGATTGTGAAAGAAGAAAACTTAGGATGGGTGAGTGAAGCTAGAGAGAGCTGTGCTGAGTTACACATTATTAATAATACCAGGGCTGAACTGGGGATAAGGAGACTAAAATTCTAGGTAAGGTCCTATGAGCCTATGAGCTTGGTTAGTCAATTAAACTTTTTGGAATTTGATTTTCTTATTGTAAAATGTGGGGATTTAACTAGATGGCTTTGAAGGCTCCTTCCAGCTACAATGTTTTATGATCGTGTAACTACCACTGACAGGTAGAAACATCATGAAAGAATCTGACACTCATGAAAAATTTAGACGAAAGTCATTACACTTTTGGGGGGAGGCTATTCATGCTACATATTGTTAGTGCGATTTAAATATGAACCACATGCCCACTCAGGAAAAAAATATGAACAATTTATACAAGAATCTATCAATCATGTCATTCATGATTCTATGAAATCAGAAACAATTCTCTAATATGTATATCGTTTAGGGGCAAACATTTATAAATATTTCTGGGTCATTGTTCTTGCTTTTTTTTCTTTTTTGAGACGGAGTCTTGCACTCTTGCCCAGGCTGGAGTGCAGTGGCGCCATCTCGGCTCACTGCAAGCTCCGCCTCCCGGGTTCACACCATTCTCCTGCCTCAGCCTCCCGAGTAGCTGGGACTACAGGCACCTGCCACCATAATTTTTTGTATTTTTTGTATTTTTAGTGGAGACGGGGTTTCACCGCGTTAGCCAGGATGGTCTCGATCTCCTGTCCTTGTGATCTGCCTGCCTCGGCCTCCCAAAGTGCTGGGATTACAGGCGTGAGCCACCGCGCTGGGCGGGTCGTTGTTTAAATTGTGAGAAAAAGTAGAAATTTAGTTTATATTGGTTAGCTTCAGGGTTTACAAAAGAGGGAAAGCATTATCTAAGACAAGGGAAGGTTGATTTCATTTTCCAAGAAGACTTATTTTTCTCTGACGTATCACTTCAGTGAACTGCAGAACAGCTCTCCCAAATCAAACAAATCAACACATTTTGACTTTTCACAAAATTAAGCATTTGAAAATCTCTTAACTCAAGAGCATCCCACAACAAAATAATTTACAGTGTTACCTATAGGACATGAAAATTAGACAAGAAGGCTTAAGGAATATAATACAGGATGTTCTCAAGCAAATGTTGGGTCTGACAGGTAAGTGTCAGGCCTCTGGGCCCAAGCCCGCACGTATACAACCAGATGGCCTGAAGTAACTGAAGAATGACAAAAGAAGTGAAAATGGCCGGTTCCTGCCTTAACTGATGACATTACCTTGTGAAATTCCTTCTCCTGGCTCAGAAGCTCCCCGACTGAGCACCTTGTGACCCCTGCCCCTGCTAGCCAGAGAACAACCCCTTTGACTGTAATTTTCCTTTCCTACCTAAATCCTATAAAATGGCGCCACCCCATCTCCCTTAACTGACTCTCTTTTCAGACTCAGCCCGCCTGCACCCAGGTGATTAAAAAGCTTTATTGCACACACAAAGCCTGTTTGGTGGGCTCTTCACACGGACGCACGTGAAAGTTAAGTTTCATTAGCAAGTTAAACTGGTGAACAGTTATTTCTTCATTCATTAATTCAAATAATACTTGTTGAGCACTTAATTGTCAGACACTGCTTCAAACAATCTTTTGTTAATTTTGTTTTTCCACATATTCTTATGGAGGATGACATATATCCAAATGATAATTTGGATATTTAGTTAGTCCCCATCTCCCCATTTCCTTTCCCCATTAGTGTCTCCCTTCAAATAGTATTTTTCTTCAAAGATCTGCCTGCCTTTTAGTGAGCAACGGGATTAGCGCCAGACTGCAGTAAGCAATTTGTTCATCCTTGGAGAGCACATTTGCACTACCCCATGATACAGGCATTTAAATGATTTTATTCGTTCACCTGTGTTGAACATTAAGGGGCTAAATTTTCAGTCCAGGGATTTGGCTTTAAAACTCCAATTGATGTTAATGAGAATTGGTAATGAGCCCCTTCTTCTTAATTAGTGGCACGATACCTGTGACTGTAGGAGGCACGGCTCAGACGTGGGGAGCTTAACGAGGTGATAACAAGGAGAAAATGTTTAAGCCTGGATTTTGGCCTGGTCCATACTTTACTATGCAAACATACTTTAAGAGCTGATGCTTTAAAGTAATTTATTACCTAGATTTTATGACTGTGTAGACCTTCCAGAAGAACAATTCATCTTTTCTAGAAAAGTACTCTAGTTCCATAGAAAAGAAGCAAGGCAGAAGAAGGTAAATCAAACGAGCAAGAATATGATCATGTAGTTTTTCTCTCCTTGTTCATGTAGAGCAATTTTTATGTTAAAACAAACTATCTCTTGCTGATTCTATTTGCCTCAATTAAGGAATACCACAGCTGATAAAGCTCATTCCACACCAAGGAGCAAAATTCTTTCTCAAGGTAAATTGAACCTCCTAATATCATTCAGGATATTACAGCGATGATTTAAAGAAATAAGAGTCTGACTTTTATAGCATCTTTCTTTGAATATCATACAATCATTATGGCACATTGGTAAAAACACAAGTTTTGATCTTATATACTCTATCTACTTGAGCTGCTTCTCTTACTGCCATAGCACATGACGTAATCCAGGAAGAATAAAATGATCACAGAATAATAAAATTTCACTGTACCTAGCAAAGGACATAAAGGTTGGATTATTGATTTTGTCTGAATGATGTGCTGTAATTTCGTATGCCAACAGAGTGGAGCACAAATCCTGGCCTGCCAGCTTTCATTACTGGAACTCACTTTCTTGCCACCAAGTAACTTCAACCAAGTCACAAGATATATCTGGATTTCTTTACTTACTGAAAGTGAATGTCTTTAGCACCAGGTAATTAATAGGAACTTCAAGACTAGGGACGACCTGCATTCAGTTGGGAGAAGGAGGGGAAACACTTCAATGGAGACGTTTTACTATTTCCTTAGTTTGCAGTTACCCCTATACTCAAAGATAAAGTAACATGCATACAATTTATAAATCTTTATTGTATCTCTTTGCCCCCTTGAAATACTGTTTTTGGTTCTTTCAACTAGTTTCATTGTGCTGATTTTAAAAATAGTGATAATAAATTAAAAACTATGCACCGTCAAAATAAGAAAGAAAAATCAGGTAAAAGGTCAAAGCAACTAGGTTTTGTTGCTAAATACACCATTTTGCTTCTGCTGTCACATATTACAGAGCCAAGCCTGGAACCCTGATTAACTGTCTAACAGTTAAATTTTACTGATTTAAAAGGGGGAAATGTGTGCATAACAGTATAAAATCAATGGTAAATAGTGCAAAGGGCATTAACAATGTCAGTTTGTAAGTGATGCAATCTTTATGTACTAAAAAATTGGAAGTCCATGTGTAACTAACTAAAGGTATATGCTTTTGTTGAGGCTCAGAAAATGACACTCTAAAGTGAAAGCCTCAGAAGCAGCCTAAGAAGTGGTTTCTGTCCTTCTCTTGCCCTCCTGTCTCTTACCTCTCATTCTCCCCTGAGGCAAGCCATAGAAACTAGAATCCCTTTTCTCCAAGCTGGGTCATGGAAACCAGAACCCCTTTTCTCAAAGCCATCCATAAACCTAAAATTACTACTCTAACTTTCCCCCACCTTTCTAAGAACTGGCCGTAAAGCAATTATTTGACCACTTAGTTTGATTGTAGGTTATAAGATCTCCATTCCAGTGTGGGTCCTGCCCCATACCCAGAAGGAATGCATGCTCAGAGAGGACAAGAAGAATCTGAACACACAGGCCTTGCTGGGTCCCATTCTCCACAACCTCAGTCTGTTACTATTAGATCGTACCGTTTTTGCCCAATCACATCTCTACACGCTCTTCTTGCTTCATCAGATCTAAAGCACCCATGCATAAAATCAGACTGCTTTCCCTCTATCTATGGGTCATTCAATCTGAAGGCTCCCATGTCATGTAAAACTTTGATTAAATAAATGTTATACTTTCGTCAGTCTGTCTTTATTGTAGGGGTGTCAGCCATGACCTTTATGATGGAGAGGGCAGGTATCACCATCTCTCTGTCCCCACACTATACAAACCTTGACAAACAATCTCTGACATATTTAAATGGTAAGAGTTTTATAAAATAAATAATATATGCCAATGAGATTAGAATTTTACCCAATCTAGAGGAGCTATGGAAATCATTCCCAGTAATGGTCATATAATTAAAGGGCAAGTAATACTTAAAGTTTCACGCATTACAGTTTTTCTTGCTTGCTGTAATAACATCTCTAATAAAAACATGTTTAAAGTATCAGCATAACAATGAATAAATATGGAGAGATTGCAGGACTAGAGGAAACCGCAGAATTACATTACAGATTTCCAGACCTTTGGAATGTTTTATAATTACCTGAAGAAAAAGTAGTCCATACAAAGACAAATGTTAATATAGCGGCTGGACACATTAGTAAAGCATTCCTTTTACTGAACAACAAGACGGCTACATACTTTCAGGGACGAAAGTTCCTGACATGGCCCTGGAGAAAGCATCCTCTTGTGAACCTCATCTATTCCTGTAGATAAAATTCCTCTAACACCTGGAGAAATCCTGGCATATTACAGAAAAGCAGGAAAGGCTTGAGATTAGACAAAAATATCTAGATTGAAAAAGCTACATATTTAAATAAAAACAAGTTTGGGATGCAGAGAATATGGTTACATTTCCTTTTCAAAGCATAAAGTCCTTTTCTAAAAATAAAAAGAAATATTAGAGATATTTAAGGAGATAGATGGTATAAATCTATGTTCCTGGGGATAACACAGGCATGAAAACATTATTTTATGTAGAATTCTTTATGGTGGAATGAATAATTATTACAACTTTTAAGACCTTCCACAGTCTTTATATTGAGAGACAAGGATGTCTCTCTGCAGGTGAGATTTATAACCTGGGTATTGCTTAAACAGAATAGATAGTAGAAAATAATATGCCGCTCCCATTTTGGAGTTGAAGAACTTTAAAAATAGCATGTTAGTTCTGAATTTGAAGCTGATAATGTCTTTTTTGTTATCACTTAAGTTTGTGTGATATGTTAGAGAATGGAAAACTGGCAGAACATAAAGGTAAATTAAAATACTTATAAGCACAGCATGAAGTAGCAGGAAGAACAGTTAACCAACTTCTGATAAAATTATATAAGATACGGCTGGGCGCGGTGGCTCACGCATGTAATCCTAGCACTTTGGGAGGCTGAGGCGGGCAGATCACGAGGTCAGGAGATCGAAACCATCCTGGCTAACACGGTGAAACACCATCTCTACTAAAAAAATTTAAAAAATTAAAAAAAAAAATTAGCCGGGCGTGGTGGTGGGCACCTGTAGTCCCAGCTACTTGGGAGGCTGAGGCAGGAGAATGGAGTGAACCTAGGAGGCAGAGCTTGCAGTGAGCCCAGATCGCGCCACTGCACTCCAGCCTGGGCGGCAGAGCGAGACTCCGTGTCAAAAAAAAATAAAAAAAAAAAATATAAAAAATATAAAATTATATAAGATATAACCTAATGGCTTAACATCTCCAGGTGACTAGAGCTTCCTGTGTCTTCAAAGAGAAGGCCATACCAATAAGGAGTCCCACAACAGAGAAGAGAGGCTGATATTTAAAAGATGATTTAAAATGTCCCTGCCACAACGTGTGGCACTGTATAAGTCAGAGAAACTGGCATTTAATAAACATTAAACCAAGAGTTTGGGTTTATTTTTCCATTAATATTCATGTAACATGGCAGTTCAAATATATGTTGCAGGCCAATACAGCTCAAGATTTTGAAGATATAGGAAACATGCAAAGGTTCTTACATGATATTTTATAACTAATATTGCTGAATATTTTGAATTTCTATTTTCAGAATAAAATCAGAGTAATTTTTTTCAAGTATTATATACCCAAACCATTAATTAAGTACCTACTATACATCTATTCTAGGTGGATCTGAAAATATGAAGACAAACAATATCCAGGACTAAAAAGTTCAAAATGGGAAAGGAGAAAAGGAGAAGGAAGACATATAAAATAATAAATATAATAAGAATATTAGAAGTGCTTTAGCAGAGCCATGTATAAAGCTTTGTGAGTAGGCAGAAAGGAAGCAAATTTTCACTATGATTCTAACATCGTATATGGCATTTACATTTATTTTTTAAATGTATATTCCCATATACTTCCAGTAAGTTACTTACTGAGTTAGTCACTTTTGATTTGTGTTACCAATAGTTTTCATGAGTCGTGCCAAGCAATCTACACATATGTTCAATTAGTCTCCCTTGAGAAGAAGGTCATTGTTATAAAACTGCTGGCAGGCTGTAGACACATGGATCAGTTTCTTTTTGAAAAATGCAGTGTCTCTATTTATAAAACTAAGTTGAATCACTGTTTATACAGTCTCCCAAACTTGACATGCCAGTCCTGTCCTTGGTTTCTCCATTTTTCTTTCTTTCTTTCTTAAAATTTTAAGTAATTTCAATTTTTATTTTAGATTCAGGGGGTTCAAGTGCAGGTTTGTTACACGAGTATATTTTCTATTACCCCTCCTGCAACTAATTGGCTATGGATTCTCATCAATTCTACATCAGAAATGTCTCTTAATATATGCCCTCTCCATTCCCAATGCCACTGCCTCAGTTCATAATCCCACTGTTTTCCTGCTTCCTTTTCTCTCATTTCTCCAACCCCAGCTGTCAAGCTTTTTTCCTAAAAAACAGGGCTAATCATGTCATTCTCATGCACAATAATTCTCTGCTCGTTTTGTGGTCTACAGGATAAAACTCAAACTTCTGAGCTCGGACATAAGGTCCTTCACACTTTGGCTCCAATCTACCACACCTGTGTACCACACTCCCTTGCCACATCCAAGATCCTACACTTAGCTTCATATCACAGATACGCTAGTCTCTTACCACTTTGCTTTGTAACTTATTAGCTGGCATGTCTGCTTCCCCTCTTATGTCCTGTTGTATTGACTCATAAAATCTCAAACTCTAACCTAATGCCTTGTGTACAGTTTACTACACTGTACATTCAGTAAACGCAAAGTGAATGAAACAACAGCACTGGCCTCGCTCATTCAATGATAACAACACTAACCATGTTACTATGAATAAATAATAATGGGCCGGGCGTAGTGGCTCATGCCTGTAATCCCAGTACTTTGGGAGGCCGTGGCAGGTTTATCACTTGAGGTCATGGGTTCAAGACCAGCCTGGCCAACATGGTGAAACCCCGTCTCTACTAAAAATACAAAAATTAGCTAGACGTGGTAGTGGGGGGCCTGTAATCCCAGCTACTGGAGAGGCTGAGGCAGAAGGTGGAGGTTGCAGTGAGCCAAGCTCACGCCACTGCACTCCAGCCTGGGCAACAAGAGCCAGAATCCATCTCAAAATCAATCATCAATCAATCAATCAATCAATAACAATAGCAAATACTTATGTAATACAATATGATAGACATGATTTAAGTGCTTTACCTATATTAGCTTGTTTAAGCCTCACGTCAATAGGTACTATTATTACACCCACTTATAGATGAAAAAATTGAAGCATAGAGAAATCCCCTAAATTTCCATGAAAGATAGTAGCTGGTTTTAAGAGAAACAAGCCTATAAACAAAAAAAGAAAGAAACAAAGATTTTGTGTTCAAATTAGTTTTGGAAATCCTGGGTTGAGCAGAGCTAAACAAGTTTCATTACTGCAGGACTTTCTCAGAGTCATTAAACAAGCATTGTGACAATGTGAACTGCCATTAAGGGCATATTTGCCCTGATTCTCTAGCTACAGAGGCTTTTGGTGGCCAAGCATCTTGTGGGACTAGTGATCTGTGAAACATACCTTGAGAAGTACTGCTGGAGGGTTATATAAGGTGACACAGTAAAACCTGTTATCAATTAATGCTTGTGTGCCTCCTTCTTTCCTCTCCTCTCCCCATCCGGAAATAGGTCATAAGGTCTATGGTCTTGCCTAAGGGCAGATGGTGAACAAATAAACTGTCTAAGACAGTAGTTAATTTTCTTTCTCTTGTCTCTCCTCCTGATTTAGAGATATTTTGGTTACACATTAAAAATACATACTCTATAATTTTTTTACTGGTATTAAGTATAGTTCTTAAACTGTAATATAAAGGTTTTGATGTTATAGTTAGAACACTTCAGCAACTTTCTTTATCCAGTTGAGAAATGTACATTACAGTTGTATCAACCTTCAAATGAGCTTCTACGTGTTTTTAAGGACAGCAAGCAGGATATGAGTAGGGTTAGTAATAAATAGACTTGGGTCTGCACCAACTATCTCTGACACCTCACTATTTGCCTCAGTTTCTTTATCTGCATATTGAAGACAGCTGAATATTAATCTCTCAAATACCATCTAATTTTCAAATTCAAAAACATGCAAATTGCTCTTCCAGATTCATTGAAGCATAGAACAGAAAAATATTAATTAAATATCTAAACTACATTGGTGAGATTTTTTTTCCCCATTATTATAAAGAAACTTCTGCCAATGAAATTAAATATAAACAGTAGGCTGTGGAAAGCATCATCAAGTGAAGTGAAGAATGCAGGGAAGGAATAAAATTTTTACTGCTTCCTTGGTATAGACAATTTTTTTCGGCTAAAGCAATGGCAGATTCTTATATTCTGGTGCACAGGAACTATATGAATAAAACATGCCTGTGCAAATGAACTCACAACCTTATTCCAAAGCACCATTCGGGAATAATACATTTAATGTCTCATCAACTTCCCCAGAAAAGTGAGAGTAAACCTCTGCATACAGACAAAACAACCATAACAAAAACCAAGGTAGAAATAAACCTGCTATGGGGAACAGATGTGATCGACATTTGAAGGTTTCAAAACTCTAAGTAATACGCTAGTCACTTAAAAATATTCCCACATTTCTGCTTTCTCCCATCACTCTATGCCTTAAGATTCATCTGTCAATTTTGACGCATCTTTTTAAGTACCCCTTCAAGTCTAAAAATCCAGACCACAGAAAAGCCCTTTTTGCTTTGAAACTATCTGATCAATCCATAGATCATTTACCTGCAAGGATTATTTGGTGAAGCTAAAGCGGCACATCAACCAGCAGCATCTGAGGGCTGAGGCGGCAGAACGTCAACAACAAATTGTCATTGGCATTCCATTTACGAACCTTCAAACGGCATCAGATCTTTTCCATGGGAAACCAGATCAGGTCAGACTAGAGCTGAATATTTCTTAACAAGCTAACCATCAAAAGAATTTACGTTTTGAATAAAAAGGCTATCATTTGTTGATTTGAATATCAAAGGGATCCACTGCAAACTCCCAGTCTAGAAAAACCTCCCTAAGCTACACTAGACAGGTGTTTAATAATCTATTATTAAGGCACTATTTTAGGTTACTCAGAATTATAAAAAATAGCTGTTAACTGTGAAGCTGCAAATGGGACTGCACAAAGAAACGAATGCTATTAACATACTATTAACAATTCAAAAGAATGAGTTGACATACCAATCAAACTTGTTAATTGACTGTCAATGGCCTGTCCCTGAATATACAACATGACTGCATTATAGATTTCAAATGCTGACAGGAAGACAGTTCCATTTGCATTAACTTCATAAACTGATCAACAACCAAACTGCCACATACATTTATAATGGGAAGCTGAATCATTTCAATATTCATGGAGCTCTGTAATTGTAAATTAGGTACTGGCAAACAATACAATACTGTACATACTCTAAAATATCTGAAATTTCATTGACCTACTTTCATTCTGGTTTTAAAATACAAAAAAAAGTTTCATCTTGAAGTGATTATTACTTTAATTTGTGGTTTGTACCTTAAGCAAAATGTGTTTGCAACTCAATTTGCAACTATGGTTTACAGTTGCACTTTGGAAGCATCACTAGTCCAGAAAATATGAGGTAAAAAAGGTAGTGCTTGGTAAAAGGTAAAAAAGTGAGCTTGTCTTACTTGGGGTTTTTGAAAACAGAGAACTATGAAACAAGGCAGTATCACACTTCCTCAGGTGATAGCCAAAGATCCATTAGACAACATATTTAGCAAATAATCATTAACATAATGAAAAGAAGGTTATAAAGTAAAGTAATCCTGCACTGCAACCTTCTTAAATCCCCTCAAATAGACCTGCTATTCTGAAATTAGACTTTAAAATCTTCAACCATCCATTGGTTTGAGAATCAATAGAGTAAAAGAGAAGATAAATGAGGGCTGAAGACTATTTCTAACCAAAGTCTCATGATAAATGGTCTAAAATTCAATAGTTATCAGCATGGAGATATTCCTTTCAAATAGTTCTATGACTTCTTCAAGAATGAACACAGAGGGTTTTTTTTTTTTCTTCAAAAAGCTGTTTCCCCCCAGAGGGAAATGTTACTTTAGTTTCAGATGTTTTTCTTTGATCATTAGCTAGGTATCACCCCTCCAGCCACTAGAAGTTGCTCAAACTTTGTGGATCAATTCTGGAATATTTTAATGTGTTGCTACAATTTTGGATGCACCAGTTTACTCATAGAGCCTTTAGTAAAGGTCGTCTTGAAATTTTTTTTGACTTTGCAAATTACTGAATACTGTTAAATAACAAAATGAGTTTATTAGTTGGAGGGGAGCAGTTACTCCTAAATAATGAATATGATCCTTAGAAGATTATTCATTCTATCTATTAGGATTAGTTTTTTTTTTTCATCTTTGTCCAACTAAGTAGTGATATATACTCCATAATGATGAATAACACACACATCATATATGCACACATATACATGATTTATGCATATACAAAATTGACTTATAATTATAAATAAACATACAGTATATAATATACATATTTGTTTGAATATATATACACACCTATATAACATATATAAATCTTTAATAAGCTTAATTTTAGATTTACAGAAAAGTTGCAAGGATAGTACAAAGTTCCTGTATAACCTGAATCCAGTTTCTCTAATTGTTAACATCTTATACGACCATGGTATACTTGTCATAACTAATAAGCCAATATTTACAAATTTTATTATTATCTAAAGCACATATTTAATTCAGATTTCCTTCATTTCTACTTAATGCTCTTTTTCTGTTGCATGATCCTGGCCAGTTACCATATTATATTTATAGTCATATGTCTCCTTAGGCTCCTTTGACGGTGACTGTTTCTGAGTTTCCTGGTTTTGATGACCTTGACAGTTTTGTAGTACTGGTCAGATACTTTCTAGATTGTTCTTTGATTTGGGTTTTCTAATGTTTTTCTCATGGTTAAACCACAGTTATGGATTTTTGGAAAGAAGACCACAAAGTGCCATCCACATAAGTGATATATTTTTATCTTTGAATGTTCTCAACATATTCAATGTACTAAAATATATTATTTTTTTCTGTTTAGAAATAAAGGGCAAGTTATGTAAATCATCAGCAACAATCTGCAAAAGAGGCTGTGTGTATATAGTGGAAAGTGCTTCATTGCTAATTAGCAGTGTAGGAGATGTCAAGATCTGTGTTCACTCTGGGATTTAGCCATGTCTGGGCATGTCTGCAGGACTGTAGGGTGGGTCCACGAGGGATCCATTTACAAGAGATGAGGTCAAGAGCCAGGAGGTGGAAATGGAAGAACATACATCCTGACCTAAAGGGAAAGAGAGATGTTTACTAGTTTAGTTCAGGGTCAATGAGCAAGCATATCTGGTATGTGTGTAAGTGTTTGCGTAGGAGGAATACTGGGGTTTGTAATGGTTTTGACTTTATCATTTCTGAATTTTAGGGCAAGAAATATGCAAAGAGAACATAAGGAAGACTAAAAAGAGTCTGTTGGTAAACATTAGATGCATTGATGACAGCTATTTGAGGTCTGATAAGAATGGCGGTGATTTGATAGTGACAGGGGAGTGCTGGTGACTGGGGAAAAGAATGGTACCATTAGCATAAAATATAGTGCCATCAATACTGGGCATTATAAGTGTCAGTAGTGACACGGGCAGGCACCACCATGAAAAGATGACATTAGCATAGCATACCAGGAAAGGAGGAAAAAAATAGTAGAAGCTTCATAAATAGGCAAGGGTACTAGTTTTTTGTGTTTATGTAAGTTACTTCTTAGGAACATGTAACATCTTTGGGAAAAATTTATGGGGCTGGAGTGTTCTTAGGGAGGGTAAAATGTCTAGTTAGAGAAATACCACATCTGGCAGTTGCTTACCTATAGGCTTGAATACAGGTTAGAGACAAAAGGAAGTCACTTACATTCTCTGAGTTTCCATACTCATGAATGAGAGATCCGCACTTCTTCAAAAGGTTGTTGATTGGAATGACAGCAATGCTACTCGAAAAGTATAAAAATAAAAAATAATAATATGTTGTTGAGGGATTTGGTAGAGGTGGTAGTGACTTGGAAAGTATAACAACCTCTTAAGTAGACTTGAATGGTTATATGTAACTCAGATTCAAGAAATGGGGATTTTTTTGTGGAGGTACAAGGTGCACTGCAGGAGATAAAGTCTTAGAAATGCCTCATGAGTACTGGAACTACAGTCTTATTCTGGATTGAAGGCAATTAAAAGGAACTCAGCAGCAGTTGTTAAAGAATTCCATGCTAGCACTCAAACAATATTATTTTCTTGGTCTCAGCTCTGTGTGTGTGTGTGTGTGTGTGTGTGTGCATTTTCTTACTTCTTTTATCATTACAATGCATAGTAAGTAATTCAGCAGGAAAACTTTACCTTGATTGAGTGATGGTACTCTTAAACAATTTGAATAATATTATCCTTAGAAAATAAATGTAAGCAATAAAGGGAACTTTAACAAGTGGCTACTTAATCCATCATTCCATAGAACTTCTCAACCTGTTTGAGTCTGGTTTTTCACGGACTTTAGCTTTCCTGTGGAACATCATGGTCCTTCTTATTTTATGACATCTTCTATCCATTCTTTTTATCATAGCAGCCCAATACTGGACCAATCCTTATAGTTTTTGGGCAAGGTGTTATTCTTGTTTTTAATTTGTGCCAAGACACTTGATAAAGCCATTGAATTATTAATGAAAAGATTGTCTTTTGGCCTTACTCAGGCAAAAGACCACTAATGGTGTGAGAGGTAGGGGTGGGGTCATATTACAGCACAAGGAATAGCCTAGAACTGTTTTTCACTAAAAGAAGAAGGATGGGACAGTTTCTCTTGGAAGAGAAAAAATGAACATGCAAGCCTCTAGGATAATCAAAAGTAATGTAAGACATGAAAGGAGAACACTTTCACTGTGACATTAGTTGGCTTACAAATTCTAAACCAATGCTTTAAAATTTGCTCCTCAGAAAATCACAGAATTTTAGAGTTGGAAAGGATATTAGAAATAATCTCATCTAAATCTTTCATAAGTGAGGGAACTAAAGTCTGGGTTAAATGCTAGCTATAGGTTAGAAAGCTCTTTAGTAACAGAGCTAGGCTTAGAGCTTAATGTCCTTTCTTCTATAAGCTGTCTCAGCAAGCTTAGGTATGAGTTAAGGTAGCAATAAACCTTTATCAAAATATAAACTCTATTTTCTTTGAAACATGCTCACTTTTTTTGGGCCAATACTTGAACATTTATCCTTCATAAAGTTTCCTAAGGACTCCGTTGTTTTCACTAGTTGAAAACATGCTTTCTTTTATTTCCTCAATCCTTTTTCCCTCCCTTATATATTTACTTTACTGCCCCTAGAACTCCATATGCATCTTCTCCTTAAGATTCCTACTATGGGCCGGGCGTGGTGGCTCACACCTGTAATCCCAGCACTTTGGGCGGCCAAGGTGGGCAAATCAAGAGGCCAGGAGTTCAAGACCAGCCCGGCCAACATGGTGAAACCACGTCTCTACTAAAAATACAAAAATTAGCTGCGCGTGGTGGTGTGCACCTGTAATCCCAGCTACTGGGGAGGCTGAGGCAGAGAATCACTTGAACCCAGGAGGTGGAGGTTGCAATGGGCTGAGATCGCGCCACTACACTCCAGCCTGGGGGACAGAGCAAGACTCTGTCTCAAAAAAAAAAAAAAAAGATTCCTACTATGTGATCATCCCTTCCTTGCTTTCCCTTCTCAAATTCTATTAGGAGTGTTCTAATCATATATAATGGAAAGGCAAGCATAAGCCAATACTTCTTACCACACTTTTCTTGAAACCTTGTGGGGTAACTTAGAGAAGAAATGGCTTAATTATGAATTATTCAAAGTGGAGATTTTGCTAAAAGTATGACTATGCATGTACACTATACTTCCTCCTGGGAGCAGCTGCTTTAACGCAAACCTAATCATATAAAAAAGTATGCATTCCTGTAATTACTAACAGTATTGATTTATTGCAAGTAATATAAAATAGATAATAAGATTTCAATTATAAAGCACAGCTTCACAGCATCAGCTCTGGAACACGTTCTACATCTCCTTTTTATATTTGAAATAGTGATGACACTGACAATTTCAAACAAGTTAACTGAGATATAGAAATATGTGATGTCACAATGTTTACTACACAGAATGCAGTCAAGGACCTCGAAGTAAGCTCTTCCCCACCTTCCTCTCCAAAATAAAGCTACTGAGCAGCCAATATAAGTCCTAAAAGAACTGCATGCTTGAGCTCATAAATCTCAGTTTCTTAGTTGCTTCTTGAAACTTATTTTACTTTAGTTATGGTCACGCAAAGCTTTTTGTCTGGATTTTCTGCTCGTAATATATTGAACACGACAAATTGGAAAGAAGCAGAGAGGGAGTCACTAGAGTCAGCTCATAAATGATACTAAGAAGTGAAAGCAAGTCAAATGTAGCCAGGGAGGAGACATAAGACCTACATAAAGCAAGTGCAAATGCTCAGAAATCCAAGCTGGAAAAAATAGTCCAATTAACCCCAATAATCTTTGGGATAATTACTATTTTAGAGTAAATAATCAATGTTCATGCCACCATGTATCTTTAAGAACAAATAAAATCTTCAGGAGATTTTTTTTTTTTTGAGACAGAGTCTTGCTCTGTTGCCCAGGCTGGAATGCAGTGGCACAATCTCAGCTCATTGCAACCTCGCCTCCTGGGTTCAAGCAATTCTCTGTCTCAGGCTCCCGAGTAGCTGGGATTACAGGCACCTGCCACCACGCCTGGCTAATTTTTGTATTTTTAGTAGAGACAGGGTTTCACCATGTTGCCAGGCTGGTCTTGAAATCCTGACCTCGTGATCCACCCACCTCGGCCTCCCAAAGTGCTGGGATTACAGGCGTGAGCCACCGTGCCCGGCCAGGAGATTCTTCTTAAAATTCAGGATAAAGTGAAATATATTTTAGAAGAATTTTATTTAAAATATTTAAATAATGTTAAATTAAATAATTTATTATTTAATAATAAATTAAGTAATATGAAGTTTAATATTATTAGATAATATTAAACTCAAGTAATCTGAAGACTTCATTTATAAAAAAATGTTTTTCCTGTAAATTTAGGATAAATGAAGTGATTCTATGCAGTGATTCCACCTCACTTCAGCGCTATTAAAAATTCAGATACAAATTTTCATTTATTTTACCTACTTCTTTTTTTTACCTCCTTCCCTATCTCAAGGGGAAAGTTCCTTTACAATTGTGTTATCTTTTGGTCTTATTTTTTAGCCTCTGACCTCAGGCAATCCATTTCAGAAAGCCTCTCAATTCCTTCAAAGTATCCTTTTCTTTGTTTCCAGATGTACTGGGCCTAAGGACATCAATATGATCTGTCTAGGATTCTGGAAAAATTGTCACTTAGTGATATTCATTAATTTTTCTTGAATAACTCTAAGTCTTTCCATTTATTTTATATATTCTTCATCACATTTTAACACCTACCCATTCTTATAGTTATTCATGTCTTGACTATTGATTTACAAAAGGAAATTCCCGGAAGTCAAAACCCACAATCTATTATATCAGTTCCTGTTGGAATTTATTTCTGCATACCTCAGTCCCTCTTGCCCCATTTCCTTCCTAGATGATTAACTTTTTTCTTTAATGAGATGCCCCAAATACATTCCTTATGCAGTTTCACCAGCTTTTTATAGACAGAGTTTATCCTTCCTGATGCAGTACAGCAATACAGCATGCCTCTGAGCATGGTGCCATAATCACACCTTTCTCTTTGCTGTCATGCAGAACTGGAAACGTTCAGCTGATCTGAAATCCAGTATTACCTAGCTTTGTTAGCATTAAGGGTTTTTGTTTTTGTTATTGTTACTTCCTTCTTCCTTCTCTTGAAGATCTTTTTTCTGTGTTTTTTAGTTCAGGTTGAATTTAACTCTTAACTTCTCAAAATTATTTGGCATAAACTTTACATATATGGTAGAAGTGCTTAGGTTAACCAATGTTGATGTCTCGTGATGGAGTAGGAATGTAAATCTATAAAGTTAGTTTAAAAAAAAAAAGGCTGGACATGCTCGTACCTGTAATCCCAACACTTTGGGAGGCAGAGGCGGGATGATCGCTAGAGCTCAGGAGTTTGAGACTAGCCTGGGCAACATAGTGGGACCTCATCTCCAACAAAAATTAAAAAGTTATCTGGGTGTGGTGGCATATGCTTGTAGTCTCAGCTACTTGAGAGGCCAAGGTGGAAGGATGGCTTGGGCCCAGGAGGTCGAGGCTTCAGTAAGCCCTGATCTCACCACTGCACTCCAGCCTGGGTAACATAGCAAGACCCTCTCTTAAAAAAAAATGAAACTCTTCCTATGAATTACAAAAAAGAATGGAAATTTTAAGTTAGAGTGGTCCAAAACATAGATGAAAATAGTTTCACCTGAAGCTACAGTAGTAAAGAGAAGTAACTACTACATATATAGCATCTATATTTCAAAGGTGACGGGGTGGAGACATACAAAAAGGGGTCCTCATGACAACTACTGTGTATGATGGTCCTTGTACTTTTCTCTGTGTTTACTACTTTGGGAGTTCTGTGAAATACAACCAATGAATGTGTTAGAAAGACTACTCATAATTCAAGATTCTATGAGTCTATTAGTTTATATATAGTTATATTTTTTTCCTATTTCATTAAGGATTTAAATTAAATTTATTACATGGTGGCCTCTAGAGCTCTTCCAGATTTCCCATTAAAAAGTGGTATCACAATTTTTCAGGAAATCTCCAATGAGCTTAAAAAATAAGATAAACACACTTCATAAAAATTTCTAATTAATTCTAATAATGGCTCAGAATACATTTAATTCATACTTACTAATTTGCCGTAAGTCTTTAAAAAATGTTTTCTAAGTGATTTTTTAAAAAAAGATATCTTGGCCGGGTGCGGTGGCTCATGCCTGTAATCCCAGCACTTTCGGAGGCCGAGGCAGGGGGATCACCAGGTCAAGAGATCAAGACCATCTTGGCTAACACGGTGAAACCCTGCCTCTACTAAAAATACAAAAAATTAGCTGGGCGTGGTGGCGGGCGCCTGTAGTCCCAGCTACTCGGGAGGCTGAGGCAGGAGAATGGCGTGAACCCAGGAGGCAGAGCTTGCAGTGAGCAGAGATTGTGCCACTGCACTCCAGCCTGGGCGACAGAGCAAGACTCTGTCTCAAAGAAAAAAAAAAGATATCTTAATGAATAGCCATTTAGGTAAGATTTCTTTAGTTCCCAATTTTATAAACATCTCTTTATTTCTTGCCAGACTCTGTGGAGAGATCTTTACTAAAGTACCTTCTAGGAGTCAGCTGCTAAATTACTCTCATGCTTACATGTCTTAAAGTAGAAAACTAAAGTGGGAGAATCATGCAGAATTTTGCCCTTACAAATAATTAGGAAATTAAACTCAAATAATGAATATGCCTATAAAATATTTAAGTCTGAAGGAATTATAATTTGATGTGGATAATTACATGCTGAAAGTAAGATCTCTATTTGACACCATGAAGAAAAAAATATGTGAAAAGTTTCTAATGAAGAGAAACCTCTCAATGGATTTTAACTCATTACTTTTGATAACTAAGGAAGAAATTTTAATCATTAGCTTATCATAGAGCTACTACTAATAATACTTATTTACATATCACCTTTCTTCCAGAGGTCTCAGACATTTTATAAACATCTCATTAATCTTCACAACCCTCCAGTGAGACTATATACGGAGAAATAAACAGGTATTAAATGAACTCGAGAAGATTCTTCCATATTTCCTCTGAATTCATAAGAGGATAATGCCAAAAAACACTTTATATGGAATATAACAAGAAAACATTTTAACATAATTAATCCTTTTTTTTTTTTTTTTTTTAGAGACAGGGTCTCACTCTCTTGCCTAGGCTAGAGTGCAGTGGCATGATCATATCTCACTGCAGTCTAGTCTGGACTCAAGCGATCCTCCTGCCTCAGCCTCCCAAGCAGCTGGGGCTACAGGCATCCACCACCTCACTTGTCTAACTTTTTATTTTTATTTTTTGCAGAGACAGAGTCTCACTATGTTGCCAAGGATGATCTCAAACTCCTGGACTCAAGTGATCCTCCCACCTAGGCCTCCCAAATTGTTGGGATTACAGACATGAGCCATTTTGCCTGGCCTCACAGTTTATAATTTTTTTTTTTGAGACGGAGTCTCGCCCTGTCGCCCAGGCTGGAGTGCAGTGGAGCGATCTCTGCTCACTCCAAGCTCAGCCTCCTGGGTTCACGCCATTCTCCTGCCTCAGCCTCCTGAGTAGCTGGGACTACAGGCGCCCACCACCATGCCTGGCTAATTTTTTTGTATTTTTAGTAGATAAGGGGTTTCACCGTGTTAGCCAGGATGGTCTCGATCTCCTGACCTTGTGATCTGCCCGCCTCGGCCTCCCAAAGTGCTGGGCTTACAGGCGTGAGCCACCGTGCCCGGCACAGTTTATAATTTTTAAAGGGCCTTTTTTCTAGTCCATGCTGACTTTTCACACAGAAAATTCACTCATACGGATTTAAGCCTTTTTTTTTTTTTTTTTATTCAAGGATAAAAAAAGGACACAAGTATTTTAAAAAGTACTTCTTAGTTGCCCCCCCTCTAGAGCAAGGAGGAAGGAGCATAATCTATCTCGGATGCTTTATTAAAACAAATAATAAAGTTTTGTTTGTTTTCTTTAGTACTATCTGCTTATTAGGAATTAGATTCCATCTGACATTTATTTCACCTAAATTTTTCTTTTTTCTACTTGAGGCAATAACAAGAGGCAACGCTACTCTTCCTCTTCATTATTTTCAAAGCTTTTCTCAAAACAGCATTTATAGTCTCTACCCTGATTTACCCAACACTTTAATATCTCTTCTGTATTATCCCATGGCCCTGCATAAAGCATAATGGACTTTGTCTGATTCTTAGACCTCTCTTCTGAAAATACTGGTCTATAAGTACTCTTTGAAAAACAAAAAGGCTTACCATTTTTAATTTTAATTGAAGTTAGTAAGGAAATTCCTTAAGTAGCTCTTGTATCTCCCAATCATGTTGGTGAATTTGAGATTCAGTGGGTGGGAGCCCAGCAGCAGTCAGGTGGAATGGCCTTTAAATAAAGTACCAGTTTGGCACAACAAAGCATACCACGCATGTTCATTTGTACATTCATTCATTCATTCAACAAACATTTACTGAGCTAGGTACTGAGAATACAGAGATATGTATGACATAGGACTATAATTGAATTCCCAATGTCAATATTATGTGCAAGATGTTCTGAGAGAAGAAAGGTAGAGTGCCTAACTCTTTTGGGGGTCAAGGAAGACTTTACTGTTGAGACATTTGGCCTCCATAGGCAGATTATGAGCATAACATGAAAAGCAGGGTTTGGAGAGTCTTGTTGAACATTCAGAAGGAACTGACTGGAAGTACATTACACTCTGATGTTCCTAATTATTACTGAGAGAAACAGTTATGTCATTCTAGATTGGGCCATGCTGTCTATAGTCCATACAGTGAAAAATAATCCATCTAGAAAAATAACCACACAAGCTAGTGGTCAGAAAACACAAAATAACAGTACTGTGGTTTTACTATAAACATAGTAAAATAACTTCAAATCAAATCTAGAATATAATAAGAATCAAATAAGATATTCAATCTTAAAATACTTTGAAAGAAAAAAAAGCACAGTATAAATGTAAGAAAGCATTATTATGAAAAAGAAGTAAACTTTCAGGCCAGTCACAAAAAGCCAAAATACTTCCTTTTGATAACCCCTAAATTACATTTTTCAGAATGTCTTTTTCTCTTGAAGGCATCCACAATATTCCACATGATGTCTAAGTGTAGCCAGACTGAACTGACATTCTTTAGGCATTTCTTCAAAGAAAGGAATAAGATTTGACAGATTCCTTTGCACAGGGGGAAAAGGCATAGAAGGACAAGGTCTGGTGTGAATCTTAACATTACTCTCTCCATCTGCAAGAGTCCTCCTCAGCTACACTGTAATAATAGCTTCTGAAGGTGTTAGCACCCAGCAAGACATTTCTCTGTCTTTAAAAAAAATTCCGTAGCTTTTACTTTGGGATTTGAAACTAATCTATTGTGTTTAAAAACACACTCACTAATCCCCATAACATTTTACAGTTTAGTTTAGAAATACAAATTTTCACCACTTGACAGGTAAAATATGAAACCAACGCAAAAAACACGTTTTAAAAAGTAAATTGACAAGTTAAAAAAAAGTCTTTCTTTTATATTGCTGTCATATGATAGTCATGGTGTAGCAGTATTGTGAAGTAACATTATAGTGTCACTGACTCAATGTAACAAAACACCTAAATTGCTTTCTTGATACTGAAGTTTGCAGAGGGCTACTTCTACAAACAATTTAGTTTAGTTTTAACTGGTTAACTCTGAATACAAGTTCTCCAGGACACATGTTCTTACATGTGTCCTTTACAAAATGTTCTTTTACAAAAATATGTTTTTGTAAAAGTATGTGTAATCTAAAAACACATAGGCCAAAAGTAATTTCTACCTAAGAAGTAATCAGAAGGGACTTAATTATATCATTCCCAGGGCACAGGCTGCTATTCAGTAATGCTGGGTATTGTAACAGCAATCTTACAGGAGTAGCCAATGGAGATGCTTATCATGTACTGTGAACCATGACATTCCAAATATGATGCTTATCAGTCTATCAAAGTTTGAAGTAGACAGCATATGAAAGAAGCAATCATATGTGGTATATATAAACAGGAGGGCTATTATAGCAGGAGGGGAAAGGAAAGCATGATCAGGTTAAGTATTCAATTAGCTTAATTGGCTTTTATTGGCTTTGTAGGTAGGCTAATAAAAAGTCAGCTAAGATATATAACATATGGCTACAGACTGTTAATCTCTGGCAAATCAGGGACTAAACTTTCAATTTATTTTAGTTCTGAACTAGTTAGAGTTTGCACTGTCAAGCAACTAACATAAATTTAATATTGTAGCAGTCAGAATCTGTTCCGATTGGCCAGTGCTAGTTCGATAATGCCTGTTAAGTATTTTGAATATTACTCCTGGTTGGTATCAAATGTCTAAAGGAGGTAGAACAGGCTATATACTTCCATTATGATTTTATTTTAACAGTACCACATAGACATAACTTAAGAATCAAAAGGTAATTATTTAATTATTAGTAATAATTGTTTTCTATTGTCTTTGTAGCTCTGTGTTTCTACAATACAATAGGTACTATGCTAGGAGCTTTACTTGAAAAAAAAGAAAGACATGGTTCATGCATTCAAGGAGTTTACATACATATATACTCTAATATATAACATTAATACAGAAATAAAATGATTAGTGGACAATTAAGTGCAAAACTGAGTAAAATAATAATAAAATTCATAGAAATTTGGAGGCATTTATAATCACTGTGGGCAGCAATAGTAGAGTTCAATGAGGAGGCCGGTCATAAATTGGTCTTGAAAGGATACAAGGATTTGGATACATGAAGGATAGGATAAATAAAAGATATAATCCAAGAAGTGGAAATGTGCATGGACAGTATAAAGTGCAGTAAAAAAACAAATAAAACTGAGAGCAACGAAAAATAAGGCTGCCAAGGGCTTGCTTCCAAAGAGCCTTGTAAACTGTTGTGAGTGGGCAGGGAGGAACCGCTAATCAGATTGGGTGAGATGCCTTGATCCGCACTGGACCATTTTTACTTACGTGTGCCAAAAGGTCACACACAAGGATGAATGCTCTTTGCTTCTTCTCTTCTATCACTGAAACTAGATCTGCAGCAGGACTGAGGCCTTCTTGGTTCAGCTAGCTCTCCTCTGCTGCTGATGCTATTTTTTCACCTATCAGGCAAAGGGATACGCTTTTTTTCAAGGCAGGCCCTTATTCCTACTTCCTTACTGCCTGCCTCTTGGTCTCTCTGTCTCTCTTCCCCAATCCTAAGAGCTCTTAGCTTCCGGGGAATTCTAATGATCTCAGGCTTGATGATTTGTTTGTGGCAACATCTGCCTTTTGGAGATGGAGAAGCTATGTTTAGGCCTAAACTTCTAATTGTTCATCAGTTTTCGAGAATAGCCTGATGGTTTCAGACACCTTGTTAATGTTACATATAACCCATCTTTATTTATTTGCCATCACTTTTTGTGTATTTATCTCCCTTGGGAGCCTCATGAGATTTACGGCAGAGGAAGGTATGAGGACTCTTGGGTTTCTTAGTCCAGTGCTCAGATAGGATCCTAGTGCTACCAATATAACCTAATGGAAGCAAAGCAAAACTGTTTGAATTTGGTGTGTAGTATATAAAAGAAAACTAGGCCGGGCGTGGTGGCTCATGCCTGTAATCCCAGCACTTTGGCAGGCCGAGGTGGACAGATCATGAGGTCAGGAGATCAAGACCATCCTGGCTAACATGGTGAAACCCTGTCTCTACTAAAAATACAAAATATTAGCTGGGCGTGGTGGCGGGCGCCTGTAGTCCCAGCTACTTGGGAGGCTGAGGTAGGAGAATGGCGTGAACCCGGGAGGCAGAGCTTGCAGTGAGCAGAGGTCGTGCCACTGCACTCCAGCCTGGGCGACACAGCGAGACTCTGTCTCAAAAAAAATAAATAAAAATAAAAAAATAAATAAAAGAAAACTGAAGGAGTTTGAGCAAGAGTATGTCGTTAATAAAATAAAATGGTGTAGCCATATTTGCAGCAAGAAGTAGGAAGGTGGAAGATTGAAGCTAGATGGAACAGACAGGCAACTGCAGTAGTGCACATATAAGGTGGTAAGAATAGCAATGGTAGGAATGAAGGTGAAAATACAGGTCTGAGAGATATTATTAAGGAAAGAATGGGTGACATATTCAATGCAGAGATGATGACAAAATATTCAAAAGTGACTTGAGGTCTCCTATTTTGGGAGCCTGTAAGATTTGTGAGTTTGCAGCTCTAAAAAAAAACAATGGGAAAGAGGAGTCTTTTTCTTCTGCTGCTTAAAAAAAATTTTTTTAGGGGAAAGTAGAAAAAACTTAGTGAATGTGAGGTGGTTACAATATATCTTCTAATACTATATATTTTTGAAAACATAAGATTAAAAGGAAGTTAAACAGGAAGTCATGTTACAGAACCTTAGGGACAGATGGGCCAATTAATTGAAGGTATAAAAAATGGAAAAAAAAAGGTATAAAAAGAACAAAGGACCAGGAATTGGGCTTTGTAGAATTAACTACTGTTAGGGCACATGAGGAGGAAAATCATATAGGAAAAACAAGGTTGGCAAGGTAGGAGGAGGGCAGGAAAGACCATTAGGCAGAGGAGAATCAAATATAATTAAAATAAAGCGTATTAAATAGCTTTCATGTAAAATAATGCCAAGATGAATGTTTCCAACATGAAAATCACCTTTTTAGTTATGTAAGTCTCTGAGAAAATAATTATATTGATTGACAGCTCATTTACAATAACTCCCCAATATCAGTCCCCAAGTCTGCTGCTATTCAGACTTATCCCCTGATATCCTATAAAAATAGAAAACATATTATGAGGACTACCTAAATAAATTATTTCATATGTTGGAAGACTATTAGTTCTTCTCAAAGTTATTCCTTCCTAAGTTAAATCATTCCATTTCCTTAAAATGTAAAATCTATGTTCCTTTTTTTCTTCTTCACTGTTTTCTTATGAACTTTCCTAAATTTAGTAGTTATTGCTTGCTCTTAGGACAAACTATCTGATTATATGGTCTGATTAAATCTCTCTAAGAGTAAGGAGAATTCAATGCAACCCCAGAAACCCTTGAACAAAATGAGATGTTTAGACTTATTTAGGGCTTTTAGTCAGTAAAGATAAACCTATTTCTGTGAATTTCAGGACTTCATTTTATTTTTTATTTTTATTTTTATTTTTATTTTTTTTGAGACGGAGTCGCCCAGGCTGGAAGCTCTGCCTCCCGGGGTCACGCCATTCTCCTGCCTCAGCCTCCTGAGTAGCTGGGACTATAGGTGCCTGCCACCACGCCTGGCTAATTTTTTTTGTATTTTTAGTAGAGATGGGGTTTCACCATGTTAGCCAGGATGGACTCCATCTCCTGACCTCGTGATCCGCCTGCCTCGGCCTCCCAAAGTGCTGGGATTACAGGCGTGAGCCACCGCGCCCAGCCAGGACTTCATTTTATGTATTCTTTATTCCTTTCACATTGTTAAGGGTGTGTTTCTTTTTTTCTTTTTTGAGACGTAGTCTTGCTCTGTCGCCCAGGCTGGAGTGCAGTGGCGCGATCTTGGCTCACTGCAAGCTCCACCTTCTGGGTTCGTGCCATTCTCCTGCCTCAGCCTCCCGAGTAGCTGGGACTACAGGCACCCGCCACCATGCCCAGCTAATATTTTTTGTATTTTTAGTAGAGATGGGGTTTCACCATGTTAGCCAGGATGGTCTCGATCTCCTGAACTCATGATCTGCCTGCCTCCACCTCCCAAAGTGCTAGGATTACAGGCTTGAGCCACCGCGTCCAGCCTTGTTAAGGGTGTGCTTCTAAACTCTAAACATTAACTGAAATATAAGATGCAATCCACCGAGTTGAAGTATTGTCTGTTAGCAACCAAAAGAATGGTATCTATTGGCACCAATTAGGAAAATAAGAAATAAAAAAGAAAAAGAAAGAATGGAAATAAAAGATTACTTACTACAGTCTTTAGTCCATGTTGCATTGAAGTGGAAAACCATTTTCAGAGAAACAATATTATCAATGGAGTGCATCGGTTCTGCTGATCTTGTCAGCTATTTTGTTATCTGTATTATAAGTTAAAGGTGAGATAATTTCGATGGTAAATAGAACCATCTGGGCTTTGGTTCTCAAATTTTGAATAGAAGTAGGTAGGATCTAAGGTTATACATTTTTTCTAGCCTTCATGAATTGTGCCTCAAGTAGTAATCTGATAATGCAGTTACAGTGATTTTTCAGTAGTTATTTCTACAGTTTTTGGACTTGGTTAATGCATTTGGTCCACAATAGTGGAGGCTGTGTCTAGTTTACTTCTTTAAGGGCACCTAGAAAAAACCTGAGTTATTTCCCTAATACACTCTAATATCTTGAAATACTAAATGTTCCTTCGAAATGCTCTTGTGTTTGCAGGGAATGACAACTTCCTAGAAGGATCTGGTCCACTACATATTTTTATTACGGTTATATTCTCCTAATAAGGAAATGAGAAGAAAGCCAATTGTTGAGCTTCTAACACAGACAAGATACTTAGATACATTTTTATTTAAATCTCATAGCAGTTTTATGATGTAAAGATCCTTTGATCCTTTTCATTTTATAGCTCAGTACACAAACACAGAGTTCAGTAACTTGCCAAAGGTCACAAAGCTTGTAAACTGATAGAAATGGGAGCTGAAGTGAAGACCATCTACCTACAAACTGCATGTTTTTAGTTATTGGTCTAATCAGACAGAGAGGATTTAGAATTGAGGTAGGGTATAAATATGTCTAGGAAACCACTGACAGCCAAACATACGGCTTCCCTACAAAAGGGTTAGTTCAGCCAAACTTCTTTCACAGTATGAAACTAAACCTTATCCCAAAAAGCTGCCATGCTGCCCAAACCTCTGACAGTTCCCATAGGAATAGAAGGGTTAAATAAAAGGTCAATGGAGTTAAACAAACTAACAAACAAACAAACAAATAAACAGGCATTATTCACCCTTTCTGGCTTTCATCAACCCCACCCCCGATTGGGTAGTTTTCATTTCATAACTTGAAGAAAAGGGATATGAAAATATATTCTTTGCAAACATTTCCTCAGGGCAAGAAGAAAAAACAAACATATGATAAAAAACACCCATATCAATTAAAGTTGTTTCAAAGGAAAGCATCTGAATCGAGGTGCCATCTCAGGGGAGAATAACAGGATAACAAGATGAGTAAGCACCAACAGAGCATGACTCCTCCATTTTGCCAGTTAAAGTTACACCTATAGAGTAGAGGCAGTTAGAGTAATACATAGTGACCACTCAAGTGTTCAGTTCTTCAATCAATATTGTCAGGCACTATGCAGGGCAAAGCTGACCCACGATGGTGGTAGAATTCTCTGTCCGAGACATACAGGATGGGGATTGAGAATTGAAACATGGAATCTCTGGGGCTGAGGGCTGGGCATGTTTCTCCCATGGACTTGAGAATCAGAGAAAGCTACGCTGCAAGGTAGAGCAAACACCTAGATAGAAACAGAGATGACAGAAGGGAGTCCTGTTGGCTTCAGCAGGGCAGTTTAGCTCAGTGTTCAAGGGCATGAACTCTATAACCAGACAGCTGTGTTTAAACTTGGCTTCATCATTTATAAACTATGTAACCTCAGACAAGTTACTTACTTCATGTTTTCTTTGTTTTCCTTATTTATGAAATGGTGGTAAAATAGTATCTATTTAACAGGGTGTTTGCGAACATTAAAGACAATGCAGTTCACCTTCTGTATCCATGGATTCTGCTTCTGTGGATTCAACCAACCACAGATCAAAAATTTTAAAAAATCAATAAAAATAACAATACAATAAAAAACAACACAAAAAAACCAATAGAGTATAACAAATATTTATATAGCATTTACATTGTATTAGATATTATAATTAATCTAGAGATGATTTAAAGTATACAAGAGGATGTATATAGGTTATGTGCAGACACTATGGCCATTTAATATAAGGCACTTGAGTATCTGTCAATATTGGTGTCCATAGGGGTCCTGTAAGTTTTCCCCCATGGAAACTAAGGAACGACTTTATATCTAAAGTGCTTATAATAAGAGCTTAGCATCTAGGAAGCATGATGTTATGGACTGAATTATGTCCTTGCTGATATTGTTTGGATGTTTGTGCCTTGAAATCTCATGTTGAAATGTAATCTCCAGTGTTCCAGGTGGGGCCAAACACCCATAGTGTTTGGGTCATGGGGGTGGGTCCCTCATGAATAGCTTGGAACCTCACAATAATAAGTAACTTCTTGCTCTGAGTTCCTGTGAGATCTGATTGTTTAAAAGAATGTGGGGCCAGGTGTGGTGGCTCACACCTGTAATCCTAGCACTTTGGGAGGCCGAGGCAAGTGGATCACCTGAGGTTAGGAGTTCAAGACCAGCCTGGCCAACATGGTGAAACCCGTCTCTACCAAAAATAGAAAAATTAGCTGAGCATGGTGGTGCATGCCTTAATTCCAGCTACTCGGGAGGCTGAGGCAGGAGAATCACTTGAACCTGGGAGGCAGAGGTTGCAGTGAGCCGAGACTGCACCACTGCACTCCAGCCTGGGTGACAGAGCGAGACCCCAACTCAAAAAAAAAAAAAAAAAGAATGTGGTACCCCATCCTCATGGCTCCCTCTCTTGCTCCCATGTGATATACCAGCTCCCCTTTGCCTTTTCACCATGACTGTAAGCTTCCTGAGGCCTCACCACAAACTGAGCAATGCCAGCACCATGCTTCCTGTACAGTCTGCAGAACCAAGAGCCAATTAAACCTCTTTTCTTTATAAATTACACAGCCTAAGGTATTTATTAAAATTAAAAAAAAATTTTAATTTCCATAGGTTACTGGGGAACAGGTGGTGTCTGGTTACATGAGTAAGTTCTTTCGTGGTGATTTGTGAGATTTTTGTGCACCCATCACCTGACCAGTATATATGGCACCCAATTTGTAGTCTTTTATCCCTCACCCCCTTCTCACCTTTTCCCCTGAGTCCCTCACCGTTTCCCCAAAAGTCCATTGTATCTTTCTTACGCCTTTGCATCCTCATAGCTTAGCTTCCACTTCTCAGTGAGAAAATACGATGTTTGGTTTTCCATTCCTGAGTTACTTCACTTAGCATAAAGTCAAATTGTCTGTTTGCAGACTACATGATTGTGCATTTAGAAAACCCAATCATCTCAGCCCCCAAACTCCTTAAGCTGATAAGCAACTTCAGCAAAGTCTCAGGATACAAAATCAATGTGCAAAACTTGCAAGCATTCCTATACACCAACAACAGACAAACAGAGAGCCAAACCCTGAGTGAACTCCCATTCACAATTGCTACAAAGAGAATAAAATACCTAGGAATACAACTTACAAGGGATGTGAAGGACCTCTTCAAGGAGAACTAGAAACCACTGCTCAAGGAAATAAGAGAGGACACAAACAAATGGAAAAACATTCCATGCTCATGGATAGGAAGAATCAATATCATGAAAATGGCCTTACTGCCCAAAGTAATTTATACATTCAATGCTACTCCCATCAAGCTACCAGTGACTTTCTTTGCAGAATTAGAAAAAAACTATTTTAAATTTCATATGGAACCAAAAAAGAGTCCATATACCCAAGACAATCCTAAGCAAAAAGAACAAAGCTGGAGGCATCCTACCTGACTTCAAACTATACTATAAGGCTTCAGTAACCAAAACAGCATGGTACTAGTACCAAAACAGATATATAGACCAATGGAATGGAATAGAGACCTGAGAAATAACACCACATGTCTACAATCATCTGATCTTCAACAAACCTGACAAAAACAAGCAATGGAGAAAGGATTTCCTATTTAATGAATGGTGCTGGGAAAACTGGCTAGCCAGATGCAGAAAACAGAAATTGGACCCCTTCCTTATACCTTATACAAAAATTAACTCAAGATGGATTAAAGACTGAAGTGTAAAACCCAAAACCATAAAACCCTGGAAGAAAACCTAGGCAATACCATTCAGGACATAGGCATGGGCAAAGACTTCATAACTAACACACCAAAAGCAATTGCAACAAAACCCAAAATTGACAAATGGGATCTAATCAAACTAAAGCACTTCTGCACAGCAAAAGAAACTATCGTCAGAGTCAACAGGCAACCTAAAGAATGGCAGAAAATTTTTGGAATCTATCCATCTGACAAAGGGCTAATATCCAGAATCTACAAGGAACTTAAACAAATTTACAAGAAAAAAAAAACCCAATCAAAAAGTGGGCACAGGATATGAACAGACACTTCTCCAAAGAAGACATTTATGCAGCCAACAAACATATGAAAAAAAGCTCATCATCATTGGTCATTAGAGAAATGCAAATCAAAACCACAATGAGATACCATCTCACGCCAGTTAGAATGGTGATTATTAACAAGTCAGGAAACAACAGATACTGGCGAGGCTGTGGAGAAATAGTAATGCTTTTACACTGTTGGTGGGAGTGTAAATTAGTTCAACCATTGTGGATGACAGTGTGGCAATTCCTCAAGGATCTAGAACCAGAAATACCATTTGACCCAGCAATCCCATTATTGGGTATATACCCAAAGGATTATAAATCATTCTTTTTTTTTTTTTTTTTTTGAGGCAGAGTCTGGCTCTGTCCCCCAGGCTAGAGTGCAGTGGCATGATCTCGGCTCACTGCAAGCTCTGCCTCTCAGGTTCACGCCATTCTCCTGCCTCAGCCTCCCGAGTAGCTGGGACTACAGGTGCCCACCATCATGCCCAGCCAATTTTTTTGTATTTCTAGTAGAGACGGGGTTTCACCATGTTGGCCAGGATGGTCTCGAACTCCTGACCTCGTGATCCGCCTGCCTTGGCCTCCCAAAGTGCTGGGATTATGGGCTTGAGCCACCACACCTGGCCGATTATAAATCATTCTACTATAAAGACACATGCACATGTATGTTTATTGCAGCACTATTTACAATAGCAAAGACTTGGAACCAACCCAAATGCCCATCAATGGTAGACTGGATAAAGAAAATGTGGCACATATACACCATGGAATACTATGCAGCCACAAAAAAGAATAAGCTCATGTCCTTTGCAGAAACATGGATGACGCTGGAAGCCATAATTCTCAGCAAACTAACACAGGAACAGAAAACCCCACACCACATGTTCTCACACATAAGTGGGAGCTGAACAATGACAACACATGGACACAGGGAGGAGAATATCACACACTGAGGCCTGTCAGGGGGTGGGGAGCAAGGAGAGGGAGACCATTAGGACAAATACCTAATGCACGTGGGACTTAAAACCTAGATGATGGGTTTATAGGTGCAGCAAACCACCATGGAACATGTATACCTATGTAACAAACTTGCACATTCTGTACATGTATCTCAGACCTTAAAGTAAATAATAATAATAATAATAATAATAATAATAATAATAATAGTCTTCAATCTCATCCAGGTGACTGCAAATGTCATTAGTTCATTTCTTTTTATGGTTGAGTTGTATTCCATCATAGATATATACCACAGTTTCTTTATTCACTTGTTGATTGATGGCCATTGGATTAGTTTCACATTCTTGCAATTGCAAATTGTGCTGCTGTGAACACGTGTGTACAAGTATCTTTTTTGAATAATGGCTTCTTTTCCTCTGGGTAGATATGCAGTAGTGGGACTGCTGGATCAAATGGTAGTTCTACTTTTAGTTCTTTAGGGAATCTCCACACTGTTTTCCATAGTGGTTTTACTAGTTTACATTCCTATCAGCAGTGCAGAAGTGTTTCCTGTTCACCACATCCATGCCAGCATCTATTATTTTTCTATTTTTAAATTATGGCCATTCTTATAGGACTAAGGTGGTTTTGATTTGCATTTCCCAGATCATTAGTGATGTTGAGCATTTTTTCGTATGTTTGTTGGCCATTTGTATATCTTCTTTTGAGAACTGTCTATTCATGTTCTTAGCCTACTTTTTGATGGGATTGTTTGTTTTTTCTTATTAATTTGTTTGAGTTCATTGTAGATTCTGGATATTAGTCCCTTTTCAGATGTATAGATTGTGAAGATATTCTCCCACTCTGTGGGTTGTCTGTTTACTCTGCTGACTGTTCCTTTTGCCATGCAAAAGCTCTTTAGTTTATGTAAGTCCCAGCTATTCATCTTTGTTTTTACTGCATTTGCTTTTGGGTTCTTGGTCAAGAAATCCTTGCATAAGGCAATGTCTAGAAGAGTTTTTCTGATGTTATCTTCTAGAAGTTTTATAGTTTCAAGTTCTTAGATTTAAGTCCTTGATCCATATTGTGTTGATTTTTGTATAAGGTGAAAGATGAGGATCCAGTTTCATTATTCTACATGTGGCTAGTCAATTATCCCAGGACAATTTGTTGAATAGGGTGTCCTTTCCCCACTTTATGTTTCTGTTTGCTTTGTCAAAGATCATTTGGCTGTACTTGGATTTATTTCTGGATTCTCTATTCTGTTCCATTGGTCTATGTGTCTATCTTTATATCAGTACCATGCTGTTTTGGTGAGTATGGCCTTATAGTGTAGTTTGAAATCAGAAAATGTGATGCCTCCAGATTTGTTCTTTTTGCCTAGTCTTGCTTTGGATATGCGGGCTCTTTTTGGGTTCCACATGAATTTTAGGATTTTTTTTCTGGTTCTGTGAAGAAAGATGATGATATTTTGATGGGGATTACCTGAACTTGTAGATTGCTTTTGGCAGTATGGCCATTTTCACAATATTGATTCTACCCAACCATGAGCATGGAATGTGTTTCTATTTGTTTGTGTCATCTATGATTTCTTTCAGCAGTGTTTTGTAGTTTTCCTTGTAGAGGTTTTTCACCTCCTTGATTATGTATATTCCTAAGTATTTCTTTTTCAGTTATTGTAAAAGGGGTTGAATTCTTGATTTGATTCTCAGCTTGGTCCCTGTTGGTGTATAGGGGAGCTACGAATTTTGTACATTAATTTTGTATCTGGAAACTTTGCTGAATTCTTCTATCAGTTCTAGGAGCTTTTTGGAGGAATCTTTAGGGTTTTCTAGGTATACAATCATATCATCAGCAAACAGTAGCAGTTTGACTTCCTCTTTACCGATTTGGATGCCTTTTATTTCCCTCTCTTGTCTGATTGCTCTCCAGCCTCAGGTATTTCTTTATAGTAAAGCAAGAACTAATACTGAAAATTGGTACCAGGAGTGGGATATTATTATAAAGATACCTGAAAATGTGGAAGTGGTCTTGGAACTGGGTAATAGGCAGAAGCTGGAAGAGTCTAGAGGTCTGAGAAGAAGACAGGAAGATGAAGGAAAGTTTCCAACTTCTTAGAAGCTAGTTAAATGGTTATGACCAGAATGTTGATAAGAGATATGGACAGTGAAGTCCAAGCTGAAGAGCTCTCAGATGGAAATAAAGAAGTTATTGGGAACTGGAGTAAAGGTTACCCATTATGCTGTTGCAAAGAACTTGGCTGCATTGTGTTCATGTCCTAGGAATCTGTGGAAGTTTGAACTTAAGAGTGATGACCTAGGGTATCTGGCAGAAGAAATTTCTAAGCAGCAAAGTGTTCAAGATGTGACCTGGCTGCTTCTAACGGCCTATCATCAGATACAGGAGCAAATAAATGACTTAAAGTTAGAATTCATATTTAAAAGGGAAACAGAGCATAAAAGTTTGACAAATTTGCAGCCTGGTACATGATAGAAAAGGAATACAAGCAGATTGTGGAGCAACCACTTGCTAAAGAGACTAGCATGACTAAAAGGGAACCAAATGCTAATATCCGAGACAATGGGAAAAGAGGCCTTGAAGGCATTTCAGAAATCTCTGAGGCAGCCCCTCATATCATAGGCCCAGAAGGCTCGGATGAAAGAATATTTCAGGGACCAGGCCAAGGATACCGCTGCCCTGCTCAGCCTTGGAGGCTACTCTCTGCAACCAGGCTGCTCCAGCTCCAGATGTGGCTCAAAGGCCCCAGGTACAACTCTGGCTGCCACTTTGGAGACTGCAAGCCATAATCCTTGGCAGCTTTCATGTGGCAGTAAGCCTGTGGCTACACAGAATGCAAGGGTGAAGGAGACTTGGCAGCTTCTGTCTAGATTTTGGATAATGTATGGGAAAGCCTAGGTGCCTGGGCAGAAGCCTGATGCAGGGGTAGAGCCCTCACAGAGAGGCTGTACTAGTAGGGCAGCACCAAGGGGACGTGTGAGGTTGGAGACCCTACACAGGGTCCCCACCAGGACACTGCCTAGTGGAGCTGTAAGAAGGGGGCCACTGCCTTCCAGGCCAAAGAATGGTAGAGGCAGGAGCAGCTTGCATCCTCAGTCTGGAGAAGCCACAGGCACTGGACTCTAACCCATCAGAGCAGCCCTGTGGGCTGCAAACAGCAAAGCTATACAGTTGAGCTGCCTAAGGCCTTGGGAGTCCACCCTTCAATGCAGGACATTAAGTCAAAGGAGATTATTTTGGGCCAGGCGCAGTGGCTCACGCCCATAATCCCAGCACTTTGGGAGGCCAAGGCAGGCGGATCACAAGGTCAGAAAATCGAGACCATCCTGGCTAATGCAGTGAAACCCAGTCTCTACCAAAAATACAAAAAATTAGCTGGGCGTGGTGGCACTTGCCTGTAGTCCCAGCTACTCAGGATGCTGAGGCAGGAGAATCGTTTGAACCCAGGAGGCGGAGGTTGCAGTGAACCGAGATCATGCCACTGCAATCCAGCCTCAGCGACAGAGTGAGACTCCATCTCAAAAAAAAAAAAATACATATATATATATATATAATTTTGGAACTTTAAGATTTAATGACTGCCCTACTGGGTTTCAGACTTGTGTGGGGCCTATTGCCCCTTTTTTTGGGTTGATTTCCCCATTTTGGAATGGGAATGTCTACCCAATAACTGTACCACCATTGTATCTTGGGAGTAAATAACTTTTTTTAATCTTACAGGCTCATAGGAAAGAACTAATCTCCAAATGAGACTTTGGACTTGGGACTTTTGGTTAATGCTGGAATAAGTTAAGGCTTTGGGGGACTATTGAGATGGGATGATTGTATTTTGCATATAAGGACATGAGATTTGAGGAACCAGGGGCAGAAGGATATGGTTTGGGAAGTTTGCTCCCTCCAAATCTCACATTGAAATGTCATCTCCAGTGTTACAGGAGGGGCCTGGTGGGAGGTGTTTGGGTCATGAGGTCAGATCCCTCATTAATAGCTTGGTGCTGTCCTCCCCATAAGTGAGCTCCCACTCTGAGTTAATGCAAGACCTGGTTTAAAAGAGTGTGGCACCTCCTCCACCCCTTGCTTCCTCTCTCACCATAGGATGCACCTGCTCCCCTTTGCCTTTCACCATGATTGTAAGCTTTCTGAGGCCTTACCAGAAGCCAAGCAGATGCCAGCACCATGCTTCCTGTACAGCCTGCAGAACTGCGAGCCAATTAAACCTCTTTTCTTTATAATTACCCAGCTTCAGTTACTTCTTCATAGTGTTGCAAGAACTAACTCCCCACCCCCTAAATTCATATGTTGAAGCCCTAACCCTCAATGTGACTGTATTTGGAGACAGCTTTTAGAAAGAAATTAAGGTTAAATGAAGTCATAAAGTCAGCTAATCCAATAGGACTGATGACCTTATATGAAGAGAAAGAGGGAGTAATCTCTTTCCCCACACACATGTACCAGGGAAAGGCCATATGAGGACACAGTGAGAATACAGAGCCCTCATCAGAAAACAAATTGCCTGGCACCTTGATCTTAGACTTCCCAGCCTCCAGAACTGTGAGAAATAAATTTCTGTTGTTTGAGTCACCCAGTCTATAGTATTTTGTAATGGAAGCCCAAGCAGACTAATACGATAACATAAATCTTTCCTATCATTATTATTCTGATTTTGGTTGCTGGGTCTAGTTCTAATTCATAGTAGCCTTCTGAGGGCTAGACAGTTTCTACTTTGATGTTCTGAAAGATAGCACAGCATCACAATAATACATTTCCTACTGTTGACTTAAACAGCATTAGTAGGCTTCTGCAAATGATAACCAAAGAATCTTAAGCAATAAGTAATACTGGAGGTTAGGGTAAAGAAAAATCACTTGTAGCTCATGACTGGGACGAAAGTATCATGGAAGAGAAGTGATTTAAGCTAGAATTTATAAAATGGTTAGCCTTTTAAAAAGTAGAGAGAGAGAATATACTGATAACTGAGACAATAGCATAGAATTATTCATATTGTGCACATGCCAACAGTACACATCAGCATTAATGATAATAATGCAAATGTGAAATTTGGATTACTCCATATTAGGTTTTCATAGCTACAGAGAACTATTTATCAATTTATCTCAAACATATTAAAGGTGTAAATTTCAAACTTAAATTTCTAGAAGCTTTACTAAAACCTAATGCATTATTAAGTAGGTAAGGTAAAAAAAAATTTCTCTTTTACATTCATTGAGGATGAAAATCTTATGAAGTCTTTCAATTTTATTCATAGCTCTCATAACAAAGAATCAGTTTTCAAAAGTTCAAGTTTTCCCAGATATTACAGCAAATGCATTAGCTCATCTAGATCTTTGTTGGACAGACAGTTGACTTACTTTTCTATGCTTTCTACTGGTGAATGCTTCAAATATGATATTTAAATAGGCAAATAATTGTCTATCTATCTGTCCTTTACTACCACTTCACATACAATTCTGAGTGAACTGTCCTGTAAAAATCAAAAGGTCATGTAAGTCTTGCTCCCTCAAGCAAACTCTTATTTTTAGGAGACCTCAAAGGCAAATTTTATGACTGCTTCCTTTTAAAACTATAAACATAATGCAACCATTCTAAAAATAATTATGGTATATCACCCAAATAGCTCACAAAATTAAAGACCCGAGAGAAACATAGCCTGAAAACTTCAAAACATTGCTATTTAAATATGTATTGACATATTTTGACCCAAAATAATTTTTTTTTAAATTGAGAAAACATATGCTAATAATAATTTTTTTTCATGGAAAAAAATGACCAAAAAGAGACATGGCTTTTGACCTAAGCAGGAGGCTGGAAGCCAGACAACTCATTTTTTATTTTCTTTTTTATAGCTTTTAACAAAGTCGTGACTTCTTAAAATCCATTATTCTATCCAAAACATTGGTCTACTCTTCAGGTATCATCTCTTTTAGCAAGACATTCATGGATTCCCAGGCTGGGGAGAAAAAGGCTCCAGTCATACATTCATTCCTGAAATATTTATTGACTATCATGTATGAGTCAGGCAATGAATCTCTGAGGCCCAATACAGCTTAAGGAAGAATATGTTTGGAGTGACCATTCTAACAGAGATATCTACTGTAGATACCTCAGGTAGCTTACACTAGCCTTTCATTGTCCCCTGGTCAAGACATTTTCCCATGCAATAAATTGTTTGATTTTTTTGTTTGTTTGCTTATTTTCACTTAAATCAATTTCCTTGTATATTGTCTTCAGTTAGTAATAGAACAACTACAGCATTATTCTCACCAAGATGCTTCATAGAATTTAGACTACATAATATTCAAGAATATAATATTATTCAACTCATTTCATTAGCTATTGCTTCTCCAAGCATATCCCCAACTCTTCCATTCTCTTTTTATAAAAAAACTAATTTTCTAGTTCATTGTTTGTTTTTGCTACTCCTCCTACATGATTCAGCTTCTGCAAATAGTTTTTCTTTTTGTTTTTAAACGAGCCTGGGTCTTGCTCTGTCGCCCAAGCTGAATGAAATGCAGCAGTGAGATCATAGCTCACTGCAGCCTGGAACTCCTGGGCCCAAGCAATCCTCCTGCCTCAGCCTCCCAAGCAGGTGGGACTACAGGTATGTGCTGCCACAACTGGCTAATTTTTTTATTTTTACTTTTCTGTAGAGACAAGGTCTCACTATGCTGCCCAGGCTGGTCTGCAACTCCTGGCCTCAAGTGATCCTCCCACCTCGGCCTCTCAAAGCACTGGGATTACAGGTGTGAGCCACCACACCCAGCAGTTTTCACAAATAGTTTTTGAAGAAGCTCAGTCTTGGCAGACTGTGCTGGGTTGTCAAGCTGCTGCTGCCACTATGCCAACCCTTCAGATTTCAATGAGGCTGGGTGATGCTCCAGAATGGGAGATGAGCCAATCTGGGAGCAGATTGGATCCAGCTTCATTCAGCATTACTACCAGTTATTTCATAATGAGAAAACCCAACTAGGTGCAATTTACATTGATGTGCCATGCCTTACGTGAGAAGGACAGCAATTCCAGGGGAAAGTTGCCATTGTGGAGAAGTTGTCTAGTCGTCCTTTCCAAAAAATCCAGCACAGCATCACAGCGCAGGACCATCAGCCCACGCCAGTTGCATCATCAGCCTGGTTGTGGGCCAGCTTAAGGTGGATAAAGACCCCATCATGGGGCTCCACCAGCTAGATGTTCCTGTTGAAAAACATCAACAATACTTGAGTTTGCACCAATGACATGTTCAGGCTTGGCCTGCACATCTTGGGCTGATCTCTTCCCAGCCAGGCAGTCATGCTGTTTCCTCTTCCCTCCTCTTTCCAATACCAATCACACTCCTCCAGATGCTCCACACATCATGCCAAAGGAGCAGGGCCATGGTGGGAGTGGGCATAGTGCAGTGCTGCCACCCAGGTGTTGTGCATGATGTTTGGATGTTAGACTAGTTGCATCTGAAGGAAGAAGTTTGGGTTGTACCATGCATGCCTTGAAAGACTTAAGTAAGACAGAAGGGAAGGAGAAAGCAGCTGCCTCACCACCAGACATTGATTTGTTCAGATGTTTCAATGCCTCATGATACCATAAAACCACAAACATTTTCTTTAAAAAAAAAGCACCTCAGTCTTTACTTTCGTATTGGGTTCCTTCTTTCCCAAATTTGAATAATACTGTATGATAAACACATAGAGTGTCAAATAGAGTCGAGGTTAATAGCCTTACTCCACCAGTTACTGGCTATGTAATTCTGGACAAGTTACACACCTCTCTGAAGCTCAGTTTCCACACTCAAAAATGGAATAATAATATTCATTTAAAAGGACAGCTGTAAGGATTAAATAATAAGCGGCTTAGCATAGCATGAGTTATATACTGAGTTTCTATGGATTTGAGCCTGGTCCCTGATCAGTTTCTTTAGTAAGTAAGTCTACAAAAACTTGTGATTAAAAACAGTCCCACTATTTAGTGGAATCAGGCTTCTTCACTTATTTTTCCCATTTATATTCTGGGTTTTCTCTCATGGTAGTCATATGGGCTTGGAGGGAAATACCATCTGTTCCCGGCCCTTAATTCTATCACATTACCTCCCTTTCCTGGTCAGAAGCAAGCTTTATGTGTCTTTCTGTTACCAGCTCTCCCCACTTCTCTTGGTGCTCCTGAATAACTTCTTCTTTTTTTTTGAGTCGGAGTCTCACTCTGTCGCCCAGGCTGGAGTGCAATGGCGTGACCTCGGCTCACTGCAACCTCCGCCTCCCAGGTTCAAGCAATTCTCCTGCCTCAGGCTCCCGAGCAGCTGGGACCACAGGTGCCCGCCACCATGCCCGGCTAATTTTTTGTATTTTTAGCAGAGATGTGGTTTCACCATATTGGCCAGTATGGTCTCTTGGCCAGGCTGGTCTCGAACTCCCGTCCTCATGATCCGGCGCCTTGGCCTCCCAAAGTGTTGGGACCACAGGCATAAGCCACCACGCCCAGCCCGTGAATAACTTCTTATATGGTTCTTCCCACCCCACCAAACCCAGGGAAGGGTCCTCTAGAACCCTATCACCAACACCAAAATATGTTCAACCTAAAGTAAAAACAATGGCCACCATTTCTAGGAAGAAAGATGGTTTACTTTTTTCATTGGGCACAGATGGTACGTATACACACACACACACACACACACACACACACACACACACAGTCTTAGACAACTTCTGAATGCCCTGGAAAATGACTTTCGACATCCGATATATAAGATAAAAGCCATAGCGATGTAAATTGATGGTGGGGGGAAATGGTTCTCCAAAAATTACACTAGTGATTCTTCTGGGTCTCTTTATCTTTATCTTTGCTGTAGTAATTTCAGATGTTTTATTCTTTCATTAAGCATAAATTTTAAAATCCATTGCTTTTAATCCAGTTCGGAGAGGCCAACAGGACAGAACAATATTTCTTTTCAGGACATAGTTCTCTTCTGGTAACAGGGAAGCTTTCCATTTCAAGTGTGATCTGATCATCTCCCAAAGTCAAACTATTGACTTTGCTCTTTTGTCATCTATCCTCACTCATTAGCTGCCCCATACTTTCAGAAACTTTGAGAGCTTGATGACATCCCAACCTAATAAGCGTACAACATAATCTTATCACATATTTACAAATAATGTCTTTTCCATATAATATATACAACAAGAAACCCTTCTAAATCATCTGTGAGCAATAAACTTAACATGTGTGTAGAAGAAATTAAGTGCTGCTTTTTTTCCCCCTAAGGTAAAATGTGTTATTTGGCTAAAGTTTTATCCTGAAATAGTCCAAGGAGACGTGTCTACATCATGGACTAATAGATTGCAAAAATTTTCTGGACAATAAAAATGGTGATTTAAATATTAATGAAAAGAAAAAAGTGAGAGCACTTACTGTTTTATTTATCTTATAACTTCAGAAATATTTTACAATATAAATTATACATACAATAAAAATTATTCTGTAACAGCCAGCAGACCTATATTTTGGGGGAGTGGTGAGCTTGGAAAAATGAATGAAAGAAGAAATACCTCCTTTCCCTACAGTCCTAGCAAAAGGACTTCAGGGGTTGCATGGCAAGTTTGAGCCAGAAACAAGTATGATCACTTTTGTATTTAAAAAAAGCAAATCTATGACAGATATAAAAGGAAAATTCATGGGTGAAGTCTCCAAAATGTATTTTTTTTTTTTTTTTTTTGAGACAAGGCTTCATTCTGTCCTCCAGGCTGGAATGCAGTGGTGCAACCACAGCTCACTGCAGCCATGAACTCCTGGGCTCAAGCAATCTTCCTGCCTCAGCCTCCCAAGTAGCTAGGACTATAGGTGCACACCATGCTCAGCTAATTTTTTCATTTTTTGTAGAGATGAGGTCTTGCTATGTTACTCAGGGTGGTCTCCAACTCCTGGGCTCCAGTGATCCTCCCACTTTTGTCCCCCAAACTGTTAGGATTACAGGTGTGAGCCACCATGCTTGGCCTAAAATGTATATACATTGAGATGCATTAGAGATATCTCCCTGGTCGGGATAAAAAAAAAAACTGTATCTAAAATAAGTATATTTTATTCCTAGCCTTGATTTCTTCCTATTTTCCAGCACCAATAACTTTTCAAAGAACTTATAGTAGCCATTTGATAAGGTTTGGCTGTGTCGCCACCCAAATCTCATCTTGAATTGTTGCTCTCACAATTCCCACGTGTTGTGGGAGGGACCTAGTGGGAGGTAATTGAATCATGGGGGGCGGGTCCTTCTCATGCTATTCCCATGATAGGGAATAAGTCTCACGAGATCTGATGGTTTTACAAAGAGGAGTTCCTTTGCACAAGCTCTCTCTCTTTGCCTGCTGCCATCCACATAAGATGTGACTTGCTCCTCCTTGCCTTCCGCCATGATTGTGAGGCCTCCCAGTTATATGTAACTGTAAGTAAATTACAGTTTCTTTCTTTTGTAAATTGCCCAGTCTTGAGTATATCTTTATGAGCAGTGTGAAAATGGAATAATACACCATTTTCCTCTAAAGAAGTACTTTTCAAATTAAAATTTTCAATGAAAACTAAGTAATTACTTAATCTAATTCTTTTATATTTAGAAATAAATAGTATCAAATTAAGTGGAAATCTGTTTAGCTAACATTCTTGTTTACTCGAGGAAGTTACCTGTATGTCCAGAAATATCTAGACTAGATTTCTCGGCACATTCTTCCTGATGAGATTCTGGACTGACTCAATTATCATTTATCTTTGGGTTTTTTTTTTTTTTTTTTTTTTTTACCTGAGACCCCTTGTTCACTATAAAGAATCCTAAAGAAATAACTCTGAAATGATAATAAGAGTTCATAGAGGCAGCTATTGAAGCTGGGGCAAAATGGAAAAATCATCCAAATGCTATTAATAATCTTTGAGGCAATGATTTTATTAAAGACAAGTTAGTGAAAGCAGAATGGAAAACAAATATAGTTTGCTTCATGAATTCACCTGTCCTAGGTAAAAAACATCACTTTATTGTCAAATAAATATTTGAGTTTCAGCACAGACTAGGTAGATTAAAAAACACAAACTAGTTACCCTTCCATTAACATGAGAATTGCCAGGTATTACAGTATTGTAGCAGCAGTGAATTTTCCAGACAAACACCAAGAACTGGATCCAGTCCAGATGTGATGATAGCACATTAATAAGCTAATTCCTTTAGCTACCTCTTCATTTTCTGAGACTCTTTTGCAGAGTGGCAATGCCATTAACTCTGGATGAGGTGCTTTGCCCAACGAATACCTCTTGATTAAATCATTGATTGGGCCTTCTCTGCTCACTTCACTCTCCATCCCTATGGGAAATAAACTCTTGCACAGCATCCTTCAAAGGACATAGAATAGGCACCATAAGCAGTAGGAGCATATACTGACTAAATGAACAAATGACTGAATAAATAGTTCATAAGACATTGAGAGTTAAACTAGCATTGCTAGGTTAGTGGTTATTACCTAGAGTAAAAGAATTGTAAAGTCTAAAGACAATAAAAAATTGATCTATCCAGTACATTATCCTGTTTATTCAATTTAGAAAACTTTGTCTGAAAAGGTGGAATTTAAATCCTTAGTTTATTAAAATTTTTGGGAGGGGACTGGCGAGATGTATACTTATTTGAAAAAGTTTTTTCTTTTTTAAATTATCTATCATAATTTTCTGCTAGGAGAACTAAGAGGTATTTTTGTTCTCCCCTGAAGATTATCTAAGAGTATTATGGCTTTGCTATTTAGGGGAAAATGCTAGAAAACTTCTAACCAAGGCAAATTATCAGTCACTGCAAGCACATTTCCTCTGAGGAAAGGAATTTCACGGGAGAAGCAACAGGTGCCTTTTTTTTTTTTTGACGCAGTAGCATACAGCAAAAAGAAGACAATAGAAAAAAGTTGTTAAAATGTGACACAAGACTGAAGTCTACAATACCAACTCTCCATGAAATAAATATTGTACAGAATATCCACAATGCTGAAACTGGGCTGAAATGTTACAACTCAGTAAACAGGGTTTATTAAAAAAATCTTTTTATGAGTCAAGAGATGATATATTAGAAAAATAATGTTCACGAAAAATCTAGTTTTTAACAATTGGCACCACAAAGCACTTATTATCTCTGATTAGTAAAACAGTTTGTTTGAAAGCAGTCAGTTTTGAAGATTATAGACAGGAGGGTAAGTTTAAAAACATACGAGGTTTATATAGAGGGCTATTATTTTACAAACAACAAATGATTTAAAATAGTCTGAACTAACATTATTTGGAGTCACTTTCATGTTATAGAACTCAATAAATAATGTTTTTTAAAAACTTCACACAATTCTTCTTGATCTACTTGTAATTGTAGGGCATTATTAGTTTCATGTGTATCATGTTTCCAGATCTGGGTGTTGAAAGATTTATTCATGTTGAGCTGTGCCCTAGGGTAATTTTAGTTTTCATAAAACCTAATTCTACAATTATAACCATCTGAGAAAATGAGTATTCTTCCTACGAACAGTGTAGTAAGAAGATACATTTTTATTATAAGCTTGATTTTCACAAGTGATTATTTTTTTCATTTTCCTTAAACTCCTCACTTAATTTTTTTTCTTATTAGACCCTCAACCCACAAATGTTCAACTGTCATAAAAGATCAGTGTTACTGAACTGCCAGCATTAATCTTTTGTTTGAAATGTATAAAGACAAATAAAGGAGACATTGCAAAATGTCTTTGTGCAGTAGAAGCAGATATTGAAATGATAAATAACATAACCTGTAAACACTACCTATAATGTTCTTGGATAGAAGAAATTTCTAAATATCAAAGACAGTGGCATCACTGTCAGGTACTCCATAAATAAACCATGGACAATACCTGACACTGGACCTTTCATTCTTGCAATGCTATGCTAAATAAGCATGCTCCCCTTACCTGTCTGAATTCTATATGCCCATTTCCAGAAATGCTGCTGCAGATAAGTAACAGTGTCATGTTCATTTTGTCAACTATATACTGATTATCCTTTCCTATCTGTAGTTTGGGAACATTATCAAGGTCAGAGGCAAACTCGCAGAAAACCTTCCCTAATGTAGCTATATTTCATAATTTCTATAAGGGGCTTTCATAAATAAACTTTGCAGAAACACACATGTATTTTCCAAGATTTTACCTTTAGGAAAAAGGAAAGGTTTACCAGTAAGATTTTACTTTTAGGGAAGATTTTACTTTTAGGAAAAAGGAAAGACTTACCAGTAAGGTTTTGGAAATTTAAAACCAAAAGGAGAATAAGCCTAGTCATTCATTGTATGTATTTTCATTTAATCACTAAAAATGTGATATTTGAGGATGACATATCTAATTTTTTTTTGAGGTACGTTTACAATGACCCTACTTTCTCTACCTTTCTAACCACTTCCTATTTATTTTATTTTGACAAATTACTTATGAAGCATTTGCAACTGATGCACATATCATAAAATTATTTCTGCCAAGCTTCCTCTGTGACCTGCCCGTGGGACATGACATGCTCCAAGATGCATCGCTCTATCAACCCGCATTTTTCCAGGACAATGCAAATTATGACAAATCCCATCATCCTGCATTATGTGCTTCATGCTAATCTCACTAATTCTAAAGAATCAGGAAGGCTTGTTGTTCTGCTGAAGGGCATACTGTCTGATTGAATGATAGGAAAACATTTGCCATCCCCTTCTCATAATCCCAGCTGTGGCCACCACTGCCCCACCTCTGCCAGGCATCCGCTCTTGCTGTGTAACTTCCATATCAGAATTAGCTTTACATCAGCTGAGCTTTTTAACAGGAAACTACACATCACCAAAAAAAGATAGTTCTGAAGTCCAGAAAATAAAAGGCTTTTGGGGGTAAAATGAAAAGAGGAAATAGTATTTTTACCGACTGTTGGATACCTGTATTCATTTCTACTTATTTTAAATGAAGATTAAAGTCAAACTTATCATTTCTATGATAAAAGCCAGATGGTTTCTAGACTTAGAAGTTTCAGGCTGCTGGATCACTACAAATGGCTACCTGAGAAGTCTCTTAAAACAGCTAACCTTGAGGACAATTCCTCTGGGCTTCAGAAGGTGGCAGTATTACTACATGAAACAAGCTTAAGGTTTCCGTGCTATTCCATGGCCACATTGCTGAAATAAACATGTTTAATTCCCAAAGAAACATATATTTTATCCCCTGGCATAATTTACTTATAACATTAAAACTCAAACATGGAGCAATTTGTAGCAATAACCATGATTATGCTGTTAGTGGCCCAAATGTCACTGTCTAGATTAGGCTAAATGATACCTAGCACCGAAGAGCTTCTGTGATTTATTTTTTATGATCACGGGTAGAACCTGCATGCTTAAAAGGCTCACCAGAAAACTGCCTTCAATAAATAAAAAAGGATGAAAAGATTGAAAGAATCTCATATTATTGTTCAGAGATGTGATTGTAAAAAATTGTCATAGGAATGAGGCAAATTTTAAATCTCAGAGACATTTTCAGAAAAAGAGGTAAATATCTTGAGCGTTTCCAAGGTTATGTTTTAGATTCTAAAGTATTTTGCTGAAAGCAAATAACTCATCTTATAAATTAAAATGTATCTAAACTGTTTTGTCCTTTATGAATGTTTCCTGAAATGTCAGAACAAAATAAAGGTTTTAAATACATGTAATGCACTAAAATTGATTATTTTAGCTACTTTTAGAAAATGTAGTAAATATAAATCTGCTGATAAATGTTAAGACTAAAATATCCTATTCAAACCTTCAATAATTTCCTTTTGGGAGTTCTGGTCTAATGAGTACTTCTACCTGGAAACTATATTGTAGGCTCTTTTGGCCATTATCATACATTAAATTGAAATTGCTATGCACACTCAAAATAAAAGTAAACCACACTAAAGTTGAAAAGGAATGTAAGCCATACTAACTAAAGTTGAAAAGGTTTTGTAGTGAACACACATTTTACCACTTACTAAAACAAGGGCAAATTTAAGTCAGCATTTACATGTGTGCCTTAATGAATGTTGCATAATTGGTTTAATGTTTTAGTGAGTCCTTAGATGAGCTTAATATGTACACAGCACAAATCAACATTAAGGTATTACAAAGAAGAGACAGGAAGATCTTTAGCTTTCTACTTTACTCCCAGCGAGACCCAATCCCGTCAGAGGAATATGACGATGTGAACATCATTTCTGCAAAGGCACTGGGCACACCCTGCACAGGCTGTGGCTTGTTGACATGAACCAGGGCAGGCAGACACCAATAATACATGAAGTGCAGTTCAGAGGCAATTAGGATCAGTTGTCAAGGCCAGGCCATTAATGAAAGAACATGTCAGAGGAGCTGGAGACTTCAATGGTTGAGGGCAAGAAGGCGATTTAGTGTGACAGATCGAGTCCTTCCAATGTCCTCAGTGGTACATGCTAATACCAGCCTTAACAACCTTTTGTGGCAGTGTATAATGTGACTAACATGGACTTTGATTCAGCAAAATGACTGCTGCCACTGTTAGTCTGTCTCATTTCGAACAACAGTAAAAGCATTGCTACAAATAATTACCTACTTCCGTCCCCCTTTCTGCCACTTAAAGCATCCGCCCTTTGTGCATGCCATAGTTGTTTGTTGCTAGAAGGTTAGGATGTTTATCACTTTTGGTGTGTGTGATACTTTTTTTTTGTCAGCACATATAATCCCAAGTAACTAATTATATTTTAGAAGGCAAAATAATTAATTAAACCTATCACATTCTCGTGTAGTTAATATTAACAATTTCCAACACAAGTAAAATACGTCTAAAAGAAACAATATCCACCATGTAACTTACAGACAATAAGTGAAGTTGCTTACCTAGGCTCCAAAACCATTAGCCAAAAATTAACCTAACACTCAAAGAAGTGAATGCAGGAGCATTACAGAAAAATCACCCACTGCCATTTTTTGTTAAGTTTCACAATTTGATAGTGATTTAAAATAAAAACCTATATGCCTACAAGCTGAAAATCAACAATAAGTAGGAAAAAGATATTAAACATTGGTTAGTAATCCAGGTAAATGACAACAAGGGATGGCTAATGGTTTTGGAGCCCAGGTAAGCAACTTCCTTTATTGTCTGTGAGTAACTTACATGGTGGACATTGTTTCTTTTAGACACATTTGACTTATGCTGGGAATCCTTAGAAACTACATGAGAATGGGATAGGTTAAATTATTTATTTTACCTTCTAAAATCTATTATAATAAATTACTTGGGATTATACATGCTGACAAAAAATAAGCATCACATAAACCAAAAGTGACAAACATCCTAACCTTCTACAGATTTTTATGTTATGACAAAACTCCAGAGCATCACACTCTTGTCTTTATGGAGGCCTGTTATTTGTTAATTTTTGGCTCTTCTTTCATATTTTATGCTCATTTGGATAAGATATTCTTATGAAGATGAAAATTAAGTCAGAAGAAAAATGGCTTAAATTTTCTTATAATCTCTTAATGTTCTTACCTCCTCCCAATTTTCCAGGATTTACTTCCAGCATCTCAGCTACAAAAGATGATGTGATATCTTAGGCTTAAGGTGATAGCTCAGCCTTGTCTGCCTATGAATGACTAGACAGATATGAAGAAGGGTATATGGATAGAGATTAATGGAAATTATATTGTCAGGTAGGTACCTTCTTGAGAGATATATATTTTTTTCTGGGTCTTATTTTTCTTCTCTTCTGAGATAGTTCTCACTTTATTTCCTATTTCATACACCACTGTTCTCTTCTTTTGCTATTTTGTTCAGTTCTCTTTGCTCACTTAGTTTTTTTCTGACCTTAGTCACTGCCACTCTACTCCTCTAATACTTAATTCATTTCCAGTCTTCTTGCTTCCTCATATAAATGCTTTTTCCTCCTTTCTCAGGAGAGCTTTCAAAACTGAACCCTAAAAGAAGTAGTGTAAAAAAATTATCAATACAAATATCTAAATGTTCATGTAATCTCAAAAAGCATTCTCATAAATCATTTTTTTTGATGAAAAGAATTTGGGAAAAAATTACCATGCTAAAAATGTATTCTTTATAGTTGTACCCAAAGTAAACATGCTCCAGACACCTGATAGTGTTATTAACTTATTATCACATTAACCACACACTACAAATGTAAATCGTCTACCTGGTCCTAACCAATCATAAATACATCTCATTCTAAAGAGATTCAGTAGATCAATGATCTACTCTTGGTTATTCTGCAAGATATCTAGCTTAACATTAGCCCTCCAAGTCTGGGTCTGCCATGAGACTGATACTTCTGTACCTTGATATGAGAATATTTGATATTATTTTCCCTGCTAAATGTTCAGGACTAATATGATAACAGAATTTGTTCAACTGGTGACTGGGATAAGTCTTTATTATTTTTTTCAGGCTGTTGGCCTTCATGACATGGAAGTAGGCCTACAGAGCTAAAAGTCAATACTGCAAAGTTAGTGATGATTTTACCCATTGGTAGGATCAGGATTTTAGAAAGTGCCAAAATGAAATAATTTTATATTTATTCATTTGAATAACAGAAAATGCATATTTTTAAAAAAGAAATGCTGGGAAACTTGCTACTTTTTAGAAAATGTACTTTTTTTTTTTAAAGTGAACAACTTTTTTGAGATGGCTTTTGAAACTCAGTTCAGTTTCTCACCTTTTGCCTGAAAATCTGGCATTTCTCATCTGTCGTAATATGTTTACTTTGAGTATAACATTTTAAAGGTATTATCTTGCCTTCTAAAAACTTACTCCTAGAAGGTTTGTTTTCCTTTACAAGCATAATTATATCTAGTTTCTTCAATCATTATCTCATATTTTAATAATATGCTGCCATTTGGGTACAGCTATAACCATAATAATAAACATAAGGTTCAAAGATCACTAGATATATAGATGGCATGAACCATTAGCAAGAAATATTCTACAGCATAGAGATCACACATTTTAAAAACTCTGAAATTCACTATAGAATTTGCTATTCTGACTAAGGCAGCGTTCTGTGTAATTAACATAAATCTCTTTATAAAACGTGCTAGTTTTAATAACAAATAGGGACATTTTCCAGGAAAAATAAAGAATAGAGCACAAATAAAATTATGAATAATTTAGTTATCTCTTTCTCATATCTCATAATGACACTGTGCAGCTATAATGGACCTAAACCGGAACTATTTTCTTTAAAAAAATAGGCTTATCTCCTTTTCCTGTATGCCATTGAAATTCATATCATCACTTCCACACAAAAACACATAATTAATCCTAATTGTTTCCAACACTCTGAGCAGGAGAAGTGGAGTCTGTGGTTTCTCCTTTTATGTGTGTTGAGTCTTTCTGGCCACAAGGGCACCATTTAGTAAATTACTTCCTCCAAAACGCTGACCAGTGCCCTCTTGGCCTGAAAGAGTTAGTGTAGTTGCAAGAGGTGAGTCACTGAACTCCTCTGTGACAGAAAGATGAAACTCAGTGATTGCTCAGGGGTGTCCTAGTCTGCTATTGAATGATGATCTAGCAAGGGGGAAAAATCGCTTCTGAAATGCAGGTCTTAATAAGACAAAGGAAGAGGATGCACTGTAAAGGCACAGAGGTGGTGGATGTGAAAGGAATTTAATGGTGTCCCTGACTGGTGCAGAATTAAAATGGAAACAGAAGGAAATCTTCCCTAGTGGTGATTCTTCAACTTTGTTAGGACTTTTGTCCAAGATTAGCTAATTCTGCATCATTGTCTTATTTATCCTGGGTGACACTTGTTAGCATAAGGGGCACAGTTACCATAAAACCATTGGCAATCCAACCTCTAGGCTCTAAGTCCTACTCAGTAGGGAGAGAGCTTCACATCTCAGCCAGTCCAGTTGTTTGCTCCAACTTTGACTAACTCAGCCCTTTCTCAGTGAACTGGCTTTGGCACGGCCACACTCCTCAAAGTGCCCTAGTTCCTGAATTGACTCCGTATATAGCCAGTTGTTTCCCTGCTTCGAAAATGCTGGAATGCCACTACTATCCCCCTTTCGTCCTACTCCATCCCCAACCCAAATGCACCTCTTGTTTCCTGAATCTATCCTACTCCCTCAGTCCTTGAAGAACTATAACAATTGTTTCCTTAGTTAGGACTAGATTCTTGGGGGAGTTGCCTTTGAAGCTGCCTTAGACTTGTTGTTCCCCTAAATTTCCATCTCATATCCCTCTGGCGATTACTGTTGCTATTAATATAGTCTTTAAATAGTTCTTTGCTTTCAGACAGTAGGTTTGTAGTATTGTCCTTTCAAGATCAGTTGGGTCATGTCCATGAAGATTGAGCTGTAGACCCTACTAGTTGCAACAAGAAACCCTCCTTGCAACTTCAACTTCAGCAGTACCTCCTGTTGGTTCTCTTTAGTCTCCTTTGCCGTTTTTTTTGTCTTCAATGTCTGCTCTGATTGTATTAATTCATTAAATTTATCTTTGTGTGCACCTATTACACACTATATACTGTGCTTGAGATACAATAGTGAACCAAAACAGGTATAGTCCCTTTTACACAGAGCCTAGTCTAGCGAAGGAGTGAAACTTAATAAAACAATCCCACAGATAGATATAAAACTGCAGCCGTGACATATGAGATAAAGATGAGGTGCAAAGAGCTATAAGAACTGGATCAGGGAGGCCACTGGAGTGAGGGAAGGTTTTCCTAAAGCTATGAGACTTGTACAGAAATCAAAGAGAAGACAAACAGCTAGTTAGTCAGGGAACAGGATGAGATATGTGCAAAGGGTCTGTTGCATGGTGAGTTCATGGGGCTCAGTGACATTGCCTTTCCTCACAGTCCCAATCCTCCCTCCTAGTGCCATGTTGGCTATTCAGAGTTGAAGGGCAGTTGCTGGAACTACCTTGCTCCCAGGCGAGGCTGGTCTTCCTTAACTAACACATCATGATCTCACCTCTACAAACTAGCTAAGAAACCAAGCCTGTGAAGAAGGCTAATATGGGCCACTACCCACTTTTCATTGTGTTATTATCAAAACTAACCAGGCCCGCATTTAATTTCAGTCCAAGCCTCCCAAGTCATTTTCATTAAACCCATCTGCTACCCATCTCTGACCTCCCAAAGCCTTTCCCTGGATCTTATAGAAATCAGAATCTCTCAGTAACAAAATCCTCCCAAGTCCACAGTTATTTCTGTTGACTTTTTCTTCTCCTTTTTGCTCACAGTGAAGACAGGACTCTAAGTCTGCATCTTTTCCTGAGTACTTCAGAATGCAAGTTGCTTTATCTTTCCCACCCACATTCTAGGACCTGGAGGTAATGTGTCTTCTCTAGCTCTTTAAAATCTCCAGTCTCTTAGAAGCACATAACCACTACCAGACTACACCATCACTTTCATTGTCTTCCTCTATGCCATTACTCCTGTCTTCATCCTTGATGGCTTCCACATCTAGGTAGATAATCCATCTGACACTGTGGACTCTCAGGTGTCTGAATTCTATAATACCAACAATCTTTCCTCCACCCCACACCAATCACTCATTCCCATGGTCACCAGAGCTGTTTTCAGAATGCAAAGTCTGATCCATTAGTAATCATAAAAATCAATTTAATGAGTTATAACCCTTTTTTTCCTTTTAAGTAACATAGAATAGATTTTAAAATATCGGAGTTTATTGAATGAAGTCAGGTAAATATTGTTTCATAATTTTTTTGGTTACATATTATGTATGTATTGTGCATATTGAGTTGCCTTGAACATCATATTACTTACTATATCTATTTTATTTTATTTTATTATTTTATTTTATTTTATTTTTGAGACGGAGTCTCGCTCTGTCACCCAGGCAGGCTGGAGTGCAGTGGTGCGATCTCAGCTCACTGCAAACTCTGCCTCCTGGGTTCATGCCATTCTCCTGCCTCAGCCTCCCGAGTAGCTGGGACTACAGGTGCCCGCCACTAAGTCCGGCTAATTTTTTGTATTTTTAGTAGAGACGGGGTTTCACTGTGTTAGCCGGGATGGTCTCGATCCCCTGACCTCGTGATCCACCCGCCTTGGCCTCCCAAAGTGCTGGGATTACAGGTGTGAGCCACCACGCCCGGCCTTACTATGTCCATTTTAAAAAGTTTTTGAAACACTGGTTGGCCTTGTCATCACCAATAACCACATTACTTCTAAAATTTTGATTTTTAAGTGCAGATTTGCTAACTACTATCTTCTAATTTTAAAGCCTACTTATTCTAGCTCCGTTCCTCTAAAATTTTTATATCTGTTTCAGACCTCCAATTTATTGACCCTACCACTTTTTACTACACCACTCTCACTCCCAATATGCTCACGTCCTTCTTTATCTGGCTCAGATTCCAGGCTCTATCACTTTAATCATACACATAATTCCTTTGCTCCTTGCTACTCTATTGTATTTTCTTGTCAAAATCCCCAAAGCTACACCCAACTCTCCAGCTACTTTGTGCCATTATTCAAGCTCCTGAATGTTGCTAGAGAAAAACACATAACTGGAGACAGATTTCACATTACATTTATGATGATAAATTTCAAGCAGGCATTTAATGCTGCCCAATCTTACTATATTTTCCTAGTATTTTAACTTTCTCGTGACAACCATCTTTTCTCTCATATTCTCCAACCTGATGGCCTGGCTTCTTATTCCACCTTCCCAATGCCAAGTCTATAGCCTGATGAGCCCACATGCTGTGCCTTCCCTACGATCACAATAGAATTATCCCTGCTCCTATCTAAGACTAATCACTCCACTTCGAGTTCCAACCCATCTTGCCAACACAAATATTTAGATTCTGGAATTATGATTTCACTGTACTGTGTCTTCAGTTTTATCCTTTTTCATGAATTATACCCATTAACATAAAAAAATGCTATAATGACTCCAAACTTGAAACCAATATTTTTTAGCCCCTTGTCCTCAACTTTCTGTCAACTGCCTTTTTTCTGTTCCCCTTTATAGCAAAGCTCCTTGAAAGTGAAATCTATATCCACTCTTTTCCTTCCTTTAGTTTTTTTTTTTTTTTTAAAACCTATTAGGTTTTTATCTCCACCAATCTGTTGAATCCGGTCTTGTCTAAGTTCTCAACAATTTTCATTTTGACAAATCCTGAGGCCAGTTCCTGTCCTTTTCTTACTGTATTCAGAGCAGCATTTGTCCCTTGACCTAATTCTTTATTTTTTTACCCCAGTCTCTCATTTCTTCTGAGACACCACGTTTTTTTTGGTAAGGAGATTGCCTGATCTTATTAAAAGTGCTATAGCACTTGACCTCTCTCCTCTTCAATTCTGTATCTTTTCTCTATAGGTGACTTTATTCAGTTCCTAGACTTTAATCTCTATCTATATGCTGTGATTTTTCCATTTTATATCTATAGCCCTGACCTTGAGTTCTAGATTCACAATCATCTACCTGCTTGATACAGCAACTTAGTGGTCTACTAGATACAGTCAATTTAACCTGCTCCAGCCACCCCCCACAAAAAAACTTGATTTCTCTCCACTAACAAACCCTCTCCTTCCCTACTCTTCTCCATCTCAATTTATAAGACTACCATTTATTTGGTGGTCAAGGCAAAAACCTAGGTTTCATCCTTAATTTCTACCTTTCCATCACCAATCATCAGCAACCTCTGTTAGTTCTACCTCCAGATTATGTGCCAAATCCACTGCTCTTTATCTCTTATTACCGCCTCCCATCTCTCCAGTCTTATTTCTAACATTTTCTTTTTGTTTTTTAAGCGGATTTTTATACTATATTAGAAAACCACAAAATAAAAAAGGGATCAATCAACATATATCTTAGAGCTCCCTCCAAGAGTCTCAGTATGCAACAATCATGGAGGCTGTGACCTTTTTCCTTCTTTTCTCAGCTTGCAGTTCATTTAAGGATCACCGGAGACGACTTGTGCTCTAGCTCTTAAAATCAAACTTGTTCTGCCAAATCCAAGACCCTGAATTTTTCCAAATTGTAGAAACATGCATTTGCCACCTGTCCACCAAAATACCTCCCATTCGAGTCAATAACCACTTGAATTGCTGATTTAGCTCTCTCAAATTCTAAAAATATCCGTACTGCTTCATCATCAGGGCACCAGAATTTCAAACAACACACTTTTCCCAACTTTGAGATATTTTTCACATTCTTCCTTGGTTTTAACTCCCAAGTCTTCATCCACCTCTCCCGCACCAACCATGTTCCTTAGTAAGACCACTTTAGTAGGACACTTAAGTATTTCAGTCAGTGGATTTGAATCTGACTTCTTGGATGCATCTTTCTCCATGGCGTCACCCACGATGATCTTGCCACCAAGCTTGCTGGTCTTCTCCACCGACAAGGCGGTGCTCAGCCCCTGCTCCTGCTTCCCAGACCCTGGCCCTCCCGGAAGCCGTACTTCTGTATGATCTTGTGCGCCACCATGCCCCCCAAGTTAGCGAAGAAGGAGTTGCATACTTGTTTCCCTCTTCTCTCGCTCCTAATCTTCATCTTCATCAGAATCCGGATCTGATGACCTTGAAAACTCACGTGCATCATGTCTGTATTTATGCCTTTTTTCTCTTTCTTCTATTTCCTTTTGTCTTTCCAGCTCCCGCTGTCTTTGTCGTTCCTCTCTGGCGTTTCACTACTTTCTTATAATCGTTAGGAAACATAGGATCATATTCGTCAGCTAAGGAAATCATAACTTCCCCTGCAGAAAACCCACTGGGAACAGGATCCTTCAGCCCAGCTGGCACATGCGGTGGTGTGTCCACAATTTGCCCGGTCATCTGAGGAGCCACCTCGTTTTAGGTCAATGACTGGGGCAAGAACTGTACCTTGTTTCGTCCTTTGGCTCTTTGCCTGAGTGAGAGCTGCCTTCTTCACCTGAAGCTGAGACTGTAGAAGTTTGAAGTTTTTGGACCAGCCTTCTGTTTTTGAGTCACTGGTTTCCTCGTACAGGGACATCTTTTCTTCAGTTTAATGCCGGTCCGCCCGCCGACTCTGCCCATGGGCCGCGGTGGCGGCAGGAGCCCACGGCGGCACCACCCTCTGCTGACTCCGCGGGGCGCCGGGCGGCGCGGGGTCAGGGAGCGGGGGCTGCCGGGAGAGCGCGCCCCATCTCTAACATGTTCTTTCTCACTCACTATGTTTCCCCAATCCTAACTCCTTCCTGCCTCTCCCCAGCTCTTCACATAGATAACACTTTAGGGAAAGACTTCCCTGACTCCCTAATCTAAAAATGGATCTCGCCTCAATTATTCTCTATCACTGAGTCTCGACTTATTTTCTTCATAGTATTTAGCAGAATTTGAAATTATTCTTTTTTGTGTGTGCTTGGTATCTGCTTCTCCAATAAAATATGAACTCTATCAGGCCAGCGCTGCATGTTCAGCTCCTAGAATATAGTTCTAGGGCTCAACACAATCAAACATGCACTTAACAAAATACCACCCTGGCTGGATAGCCGATTTAACACGCAGAGACCAGTGAGGAAGTTGCTAGGGCAGTTTGGGTGAGTGACGATGGGAGCTTGTACTAGGGCTGTGAGCACAGAAGTGGTGAGAAGTGAATGGATTTCACAAATATTTGGGAAGGAAATCATTTGTCTTAGGCCACCCATGCAGGGGCAACAGCAAGTGAGAACAAGCTTGGCATGCTGAATGAACAAAAATGGAAGATGGAGCACAGTGAAAAATGAAAAAATGGTAGGAGATGGGGCAGACAAGGGTATAATCATGTAGTACTCATAGGCCACAGTGAGAAGCTTGGGTTTTGTTTTAAATGTAACGGAAGCTATTGAATTGTGTAATCAGATTTACATTCTTAAAAGATCATTTTGAGTACTACATTGAGAATAAATCATGGAGGAGGCGGCCAGAGTAGAAGCAGGCAGAGCAGGTAACATGGCAATTGTAAAATCGTAGAGAAGAATGAAGGTAGCTTGGGTTATGATCGTAAGAACGGAGATGAAAAGCAGCAGGTAGATTCTGAATGGTTCCGGGACTAAAGTAGCAGCATTTGTTTATGGATGTAATGGACAAAAGAGAACATGAAAAATGCCTAGGTTTTTGGCTTGAGCAACTGGGTGAGTTTTTATGCTGTTTCCTGATGTGGGAAAAGACAAATGGAGAGAAGTGGGAATTAAGTCAAGTTAATAAACTATTATGTTGGGTATTATCTTTCACCCCATATGGTAAGTCTGGATATTTCCCACATAATTTTGTTGACTGTTTCCGTAAGTTATGTACCAAGGACAGGGAGTTTCAAATATTCTTTGCAACATTTGAGAATTAAAGAATCCCCCTTGATCATGATCTTCTGTGCCACTGTAAGCTTACAGGCACACATGGCATTATCATTATGATGAGTCCTGTACTTCACTCCACTACATTACCTGTTTTATAGAGTGCCACTAGGACAATTCAGCAGAGTATTCTATCACCATCTATCAAGGCATGAGAAAAATCATCTTCTTTTCAAGTATTAGAATTGAATGATCACACTTGAGTTATCTGAGATTATTTCTTGATCTGAGCAACAAGAAAATGGTCTCATTTCCAAGTTAAAAAAAGGAATTATATGAATCAAGAACCAAAGACTTTTCTCAACACTAAATCACACTAATTATTTTACATAGTACTATGTAGGTTTAGAGAAATTTAAAACCGTATGTATTACTCAAACATTTCTTCCAATATTTATTTGATCACATATTTTAATAGCTAACCATGACTTTGTCATCCAAGCCAGGACACTTACGACAGTGAAAGAAGGAGCTATTGATAATTACAGGAAAACACCAGGACTGTGCTGACATACTGAGGTCTAAGGTCACTCTGTTTATAACATGATGCCTCAAGAATGAAAGCTCAGACAATATCTGGCTTTATTTAGCTAAGTCAGGTGGTAAAATACGAAGAATAACATGAAAGAAAAATCAGGAATTCTGCATCTTGCTCAGTGACTTTTCTCCTTTTCGCTTTTCATTTAGTTGATTTAAATACATAATTACCAAATAAGTTTTTGAAAAGTCAGTTTATTCAATTAAATTTGTGGTACAAATCCAAATTAAGATTCTTATTTCATTATATTAGGTCTTATATTAGGGCTTAAGAAATCTAAAGAGGATGCTATAGACATATCATCTATACATTAAAAGAAAAATTAAAATAACTTCAAAAACTAGAATAAAAAAATTAGGCCGGGCGTGGTGGCTCATGCCTGTAATCCCAGCACTTTGGGAGGCAAGGTGGGTGGATCACTTGAGGTCAGGATTTTGAGACCAGCCTGGCTAACATGGTGAAACTCCATCTCTACCAAAAATATAAAAAATTAGCTGGGTGTGGTGGCATGTGCCTGTAATCCTGGCCACTTGGGAGGCTGAGGCAGGATAACTGCTTGAACCTGGGAGGCGGAGGTTGCAGTGAGCTGAGATAGTGCCACTGCACTCGAGCCTGGGTGGCAGAGCGAGACTCTATCTCAAAATAATAATGATAATAATTAAAAAGATGAAAAAACCAAATTCCAACATTTATTGTAGTCAACACATAAAATATATATATAGGTTTGGTAAAAATACATGCATACAAAGGAAATATTTATATATAGAATAAAACCATCATATCTGGAACTAAGACAAATCAAACTGAATACCAAATCTTTGGTAACAAAAGGGAAAAGGTTTCCACTAATGTAAATATATACTTGGGGACGTTTATTTTCTCATTTCAGTTATCATTTTCAAACTATGCTGTATTTTCTGTATAACCCATTTTTCATCGGCCCAATTACTAGCAATCTTTTTTCTACTATCAAAAATGATCATTTGTTTCTTTATTGTAGTAGATAAAACATCCTTTCATTGTTTCAGCTCACAAGCTGTGCAGATCCTACCCACTGTTCTTGCCTCCAGCACTTCACATTATTGGTGTATTATTTCATGCATGCCCTACTCTTTTATCAATTGCTTTTGAAGTAATGTTAATAGACTAGAAAATTGAGACATTTATGAAGTATAGGCAGTGTTTATGAAAAAATCCATAAAATATGACACAGGCAAGACAAGATAAAAGCAGCATTTTAATAGATTATGGCAAAGAGATCCTGTCAGAGTTGACAACTGACTCCTTCGAGATCACTAATTTTTATGGGATTAATTCTGTGGTATAAAAAATGAAGTTAAATGTCCTAATTAATCTGTAAATAGCACACCCACAATTAAACCTTGTGGCCCCTTCTTGGATTGGGGCTGCAGTGATTTTTCAAAGTAATTATCTCAAATTCACAATGAAGACGATTTTTCTTTTTTTTTTTTTCTCATGGCATTTCAGCTAAATATCCACCTGAATTCAAACTTGAATAGAGTCTTCTTATATACAAATCAGTTTGCAGATTTGTGTGGAGCCACATTGATTAGACTTGTAAGCTATATACTTATAACGGTTTCTATATCAAAAAATAAAATTTGGAGAAATGGTGCAGAAAGGAAGTGGTCAAGAAAAACTATAGTTTCTCCATATTGGGGCAACTCTTCTTTGTTCTACAATTTAAGAACCCCAAAGGGTTGAGTTTCCTTCTCTTACACAGGTGATAATGTGGTGGCGCATTGTCTCTTACATAGCAGTTAGAAAGTACATTACATTGGAGTTAGAAAATAAAGCACTTCCTGATTTTCCATCATGATGCTGTGGCAGGGTGCTCCAGAAATATTAGTTCCATTCCTCTTCCTTCCGTCTTTAATATTTGAACTTAATAATACTGTCTATAAAGGTGTGATGTTATCTATATGTAGTCAGATGAAAGTAATACAATTTATTAAGTATAAAATATTTAAAAATATTTTTATAATAGCGCTAATAAGAAGGCATACTAGTCTTCCTGATTCACATTCATTATTTAATTTCTTACCAACAGACGTTGCAATGACAAATATTACTGCTACTGCCTTGTTAGTAATAAGGAAACCAAGATTCAAATGTTTCCTCAAACCTTTAAAGAAATTACTCAAATTATACATATATGAGGTAATAGAACAGATTCTTGAAGCTAGATCTCCTGACTCCAAATCCTATGCATTTTTCAGTATAAGTATACTGTGAGGTTACAGCTTTGCAATCAAAAATAACCTGATGATAAAGTAAAATATTCTACCAGTTTTGGTGAAGAGAAAATTATTCAGATTAGTTAGCTCTGAAGTTAAAAAAAAAAAAGGGAGGAGAGGTTAGTGTCTATTTACTCTTCATTTGAATATTCTATATTTTGGAGGAATGGGAATATAGTCATCTTTTTTTCCCTTTTTTTAAAGAAGGATACTAATTTTCTTTATTGAGTCCCAGGATAAAGTAGGATTGTAAAAGCTAATCATTTTTTTTCATTTATATTCTAAGGCCCTGGTAATAGGTAAGCTGTGATTATATTCCTGAAAATAATATTGTAGCAAAAATGGTATAATACTGCCAGGTTTGAGAGAAAGATCTTTTAAGTTGCCATTACTTGGCAAAGTAGTACTAATGTTAAGAAAATAGGGCTCAATATGTACTATGTCTTGATTGAGGCTGTGGTAACATGATAGGTATTATATACACCCATGTATAAATTCATTAAGCTGCACACAGGATTTGCTTTGCTATATGAATTTGCTTTGCTATATGAATTATACCCCCCAAAATTTTTTTAAAATATAAGTATAAACATTATTTTATCAAAATTTTGCTGTAGTTGAATATATGTGTATATGTATAAGTAGGTCATGATGTAAAATATGTTTATTTCTGTGGGCATGATCAAAGTGTTTGAAAATCCTAAACTAGAATGTTGGAATTCTATGTAGAAACTTGCATACGTTGAGATACGAACAAATTGTACTTATCAGTCACATTTCTTGGAATACAATTTTTTAAAACTAAAAAAAAAAAAATAAAAATCTAGTTTTCTGATTTCTTATAGTCTTTCTTATATAAATGACAAATATTTTGGCTGAACTGATACACTGATGTGGTTAATTTGATTAAATGATATATTTATCTGATTATCTAACGAATTGAATAATATAGGCTAGCCAAAACCTTTCACATCTCACATGAGGAAATGGAAAATTGAGAGACATTAAGTGATTTGCTCAAGATCATGTACAAATTATGTTACAGATTCCTGACTAGAACTCACTACTGCTGATTGTAAGCCCAAGTTCCTTTCCAATACATTACCTTACTTGATTTTACCAGAATATTATTCAGTCAAAACCTCTGGTACACACAGTCTAAGATTTTAGCACATCCTCTGATGGAACAACCTTCAACAGGTGAAACATTTAAGAACAGACAGGCCCAGTATTATAAACATGATTGCAAAGAGAATTCCTAAGCTGACAAAAAGAGAAAATAATAAATGGCACCTTTTTCATCTCTAAACTCTCTAATTCCGAGAAAACACCCTAAAGCCTTTGCCTTGGGTAAAAAATATTTGAAATGCCAAATCCGGTTATCAATTCATCTCTATGTGTGTCGGGAAGGATTACCACAGTTAAGTATATTCTAATCCTGTTTATACCCAGCATTACTCCTGATGTTCCAGTAAGAGTGCCTATTTTTATTTTTATTTTTGAAGTGACACTAACCTGAGAAGAAAGAAAAAAACAGTATGTTTAAGCCATTCTTCAAAGCTCATCTCTATGAAGCTATTTTGATGGTAAAAAAAAACAAACCCAGCAAGCTGCAGCTAAATTACATAGTCTCACCCTCACATTCTCTGAATACAAATAACAAACGAACGTGATATACTTACAGAGTCTGATGATCAAATTTGTAATTCTGCTTATTTTATGCTGTTCTGTCCTAGAATTGAAAATATAGACAACTAGTCACAGAGGGACACTTTTAATATTATTGTTTTCACATCTTCATATGAGAGCAAGGGAAATCTCCTTGTATGGTATGGTGAATGCAACATGGAATTTTTACATGACCAACTCATGTACTCATTAACGCTACTGAGATACCCATAAAGGTTTGAAGTGTTTGATGACGTCTGGTGAGTGAGTAAACTTGTTGTCTCAAGTCAGGTAGTATGCTGTTGGTTCTACTATAGATGATGCTTCATTTCAAATATCTTTAAAGGGCACACAGTAACTCTTTTCTAGGGTGTGTTTTGCCTCCAAATAATTATTAATAACACCCCTTACACTCACGAAATGTTCAACATCATTAAATAGAAAACAATGACTAAGGTCTTAAAGAATGTTGAGCTATTTTTCATGACTTTAACCACATACTCACAGACACTGTGCAACAACAAAATTAAGATTTTCCAAATCTCGTATGTTTTTAGTTCCTGATTATTCCCGTGATTCAAACCACTTTGGTTTTCAGTTTTAGATTATTCTGTTTTACATTCAATTACCACTTTAGGAAGTTCATAATTGACTTGAGATCTACCATCTCTTGACTTGCCATAAAACCACCTGTATTAAGTATGAGGAAGTTTGAGATAATTACCCAGGAAATTATAAAGTATTGGTTATTGTGCTTAGACCATTTAAAAAGCACGAAAGATCTTTAAGATCTCACATAGACAAAATTCTATACATATTTCTAACAAAGATCAGTTACAATTTAGTTTTCAACTTTTATAAGAAATTTTGTTTTTTTTTATAGCCATCAACCAGAAGACACAAAATAAAATTATATTAAAGTAGTAAAAAATTAGCATGACATAAATACTCAGACCTCAAGGGTCAACAAGCTAAATCGAGTCTTATAATTTTGTAGTGGTTATTCTGTTATTCTTGTTTTGGGTAACTGTATTGCTGGAACACTAAGGTTTTAATATCTGTGCACTTTGGATCACCTTAAGCCAGCTGGTTCCTTTCAAAACTGCTCATCTTTTGTTCTTACTATGTTCTGACCTGGGCCCCTAGCCTTAAGACAGCAGTGTGCTTTCTGCAGCCAGGATATCCTCTTCAAGACTGTCAGACAATCTCAAATGATTGATGTGCTAGTCTGGTGCTCTGGTATTTTTCCCTTTAGTAAGACTCCAGTAAATCTACAGCTCATTCTATAAGAATGCTAATTAGATCATTTTTACTAACTTCATGCACGTTTTTCTTGTTCTCCTGTATCTTTTGAGGTGAGCTTGAAGTTTATAATATAGTGTGTTTCTAAAATATTTTTTATAGTATTACATAGAAATAAAAGACATTTCCCACCAAGGGAAATAATTCAAGTGATGAACTCAATTGGCTCTTTTCTTACTAGAACTGCACCATGCATCGTTACTATGCTTACTCCTATTGGGAGCCCGCTCTACCCTCTCTGAGGTCATGCCCCTTATTGAGTCATGGTGTTCTATCATTCAGAGCCAAAGCAGGGCAGAGTCAGGCTCTGTTAGGCTATCAGGCTTGTGTCTTTGCTGCAGAGCTGTTTTCACGTAAAGACAGACCTCTATCAACCTCAGGGCATTAATTCTAAACCTCTTGCCTTAACACAAATTGTACCATGTCTCTCAACCTGTTGATTTTGGCTTTGAATTTCATGATTGATTGCCCTTTTGGGACCTTACATAACCTCCCATTCTGAGGCTAAGAAGTGACTTTCTGGCTTCAAATTTTGCTTTCATTCTTGACCATATTTGGACTTTGTCTCCAAATAGGTTACCTCCCTCAGTAAAGTTCAGGTCACTGTGGTTTCCAGAACCTGTAATTACCTAAGCAGAGCTCCCTGCAGAGAACACACCCAACACGTTCAGCCTGATTGCAGAAATCAGGCTCAGACTGAGAAAAGTCAGGAAGCAAAAAGACTGGGTGGATGTTGTCACGTGGCCCTTAAGAACAAAGGCAGTTTCAGAGCAAGGTGGCCAAGAGGAAAGAGAGCATTTCAGGGATAAAGAAAAGTAGACAGGAAAGTCTGGGCAACTTTAGGGCTTTTATAGTATGACCGTGCACAGTACAATCATAAAAATATGTTTAGCTCAAGTCATTTAAAAAGCTGTAATCTAGTATATTTACATTAGATTGTTTCCCTACAGATTTCTTATTAGTGGCAAGAGCAAAACTGATAGCCACACAGTAGAGAAATCGGGCACTACTCTGACTGGGTCATCAAAATTAACATCCCCGTTGAGGGCAGATGGATATAGTGTGCCTCCTGATGTGACACCCTGAGAAGAGCACATCATCTCTCACTCTGTATTTGGCACAGAACATGTAACCTGAATCTACCCACGAAGAAACATCATGTAAAACCAAAAACAAATAATTCTCTATTATTAAAGATGGAATTACAGTTTTCAAAAATTTGAATGCTATAAAAGCAAAACAAAGCTTTATAGAAATGCTCCAGATTAAAGGTGACTGAAGAGACTAAATGTAATACCTGATCCTAGGTTGAGTCCTAAAAACAGTCCTGACCCTGTTTTTCCTGAGGAAAAACAACAGTATAAAGGATATCATTGGGTTAACTAACAAAATTGAAATACAGATGAAGGATTAGAAAAATCCATCAATTTTAACTTTACTTGTATATAAGACAATATTTTTATTTTTAGGAAACAGGTATTGAAGTATATAGGAGTAAAGGACCATGCTACTACTTTTCAAAAGGTTCAGAAAAAATGTGTTGTGCATGTGTATACATATATACATATATGCATATCTTATGTGTGTGTATACATATGCATATATACAAACACAGAAACACACATATATATTCAGAGAGATAAAAGAGAATGAGTGAGCACAATTATCTGGTAATGCAGATGGAGCAAATGTCAGCAACAGGTGAATGACGGTACAAAACATATAGACATGTGAACATTCTAGTATCATTCTTATTCATGCTACTTTTCTGCACGTCTGAAATAACTGCACAATGAACCTCTGAGGAAATAAAAACTTCTGGCCAGGCACGGTGGCTCACACCTGTAATCCCAGCACTTTGGGAGGCTGAGGTGGGAGGATTGCTTGAGGCCAGGAGTTCAAGACTAGCCTGGGCAACATGGTGAAACCTCATCTCTACAAAAAATATAAAAATTAGCAGATGTGGTGGCATGCGCCTGTAGTCCCTGCTACTCAGAAGGGTGAGGTGGGAGAATCACCTGAGCCCAGGAGGTTGAGGCTGCAGTCAGCTATGATCCTGCTACTGCATAAATAAATAAATAAATAAATAAAACCTCTAGAATGTCAAAAGCTTCTGTGATTTACCACAAAAAAGTATGTGAGGTGATGGATATGTTAATCGGCTTGATTTAATCATTCTACAATGTAAATGTATAGCAAAATATCACATTGTATCTCATAAATGTATACAATTTTTATTTCCAACCAAAAATAAAATAAAGTAACCCTCCCAAAACAAGGAAAACAAAACAATCGTCAGGTATGGTGAGGGGTGGGGAAGACCTGAGGAAGGCAGGGTAATTTTTACAGTAACAGAAATCTCTTAATTTAAGTGCCTGGTGGCCAAAAAGAAAAAAAAAGTACTTGGATAACCCACAATTGGAAAGACAATTCCTACTGAGATTATACCTATACCCAGAGAAAATTCTTTCTTCTTTATATGCCATAAACATTTAGGAGCTGAGATGGTTTGTATTTTAAGGAGACATATGTAAAAGTGATTTTAGGTCTTAGTGCTTCTGTTATTTGTACTTCTACACTAAACATAATAAATGTAATTTGAATGTAACAATAAGAGGATCAACACTATGGAGAGAGCAAATATATACTTATCTGAAAGTTAGCGGATAAAGAAGTACTGCCAAAATAAACAAGCTGAGAGTGAGAACGGACATTCAAAGTACATTATTGTGTTACTGGAACATCTGGTACTAACATTGTCAAGTTTACATATGTTCTCAAATGCTTATTTATGTAACAATCAAATGCTAAGCATTCCAGCTGCACTTGTAAACTTTTTATGAACTGAAGTCATATGCACAAGCTCAGCTAAATATACTTCACAGAGGGAGGAGCGTGAGGAAACTAAGAACTCTCACAACTGAAGTCTGATTGTGGTGCAGCCTTCTGGCAGTGTTCTGGACCAGTGTCTGGTGTGAGAGCTAAGCTGCTGGCTCCTATAAGATTCATTCCATTCTAGCAGTTAGAATCAGAAATGCTTAACCAATGGGTCAAACATAATTTGGCAGTTACCGTTTTTAGACATAATTTTCTCAGAAAAGAAAATGATATCAGGAAAAGAAAACAGAGCAAAGGAAGTAGGTCATTAAGAAAAAGAATATTTAATATTCAAGTGAAAAAAATATTTTCCTCAACCCATCCTAGAGCTAGCACAGGTAGAATGACTGATGGTGGCAATGCATAAATTAGTAAAGACAGCATAAAAAGAGGAGGCATGTTTGTATGATAATTATCTCATATCACTCCTAATGAAAATTAGTTGTGTGAAACTTGCCTTCTTAGAGACAGAATTCATAGTAACTGCCTTAAACCCATTTTAAAGAGCAAAAAGGCATACGGGGAAACAAGTATTTCATGCTGTTTTTCTCCTCCACTAACAAAAGGAAGTTAGATGAACCAATTTTCCTCAAAGTTTGCCAATCATTTCTTTGATGAAATTTTTAGAGTATGAAATGTTGCAAAATGGAACTAATTCATTAAGTTGTTTATTTTCTGAACAGTAGATCTTAAAAGTGATTCCTCACAGGTTGAGGTTAAAAAGACATATTTTTTGGTAAGAATAAAATCCCTTCCACTTTTAACTGCCTGGCACATTTCTGAAAGTTACCTTTAGAATTAATCAGATGTTTCAGAGTGATGTGTTGATCTTGAAATGTGAATATCTATAATCAGTGGGATCCTCCTGTGTGCACTTTTTGGCTGTCGGTAGCACTTTTCTTATGCCAGCTCTTGAAATCACAAATTTTGGGCCTAGAAGAAAACTTTTTTTTTCTCCTGTGTCATAGTAGTTTTAGAGCAGTGACTCAAACTTAGGTGAACATTTGAATCACTTGGAAACCCAGAACTCATTCCAGACCAATTAAATCAGAGTGAAACTCATGCATCAGCATCACTTAATTTTGTAGCCAAGATTGAGAACACCACGTAGAACGAGAATGGATATTCTTTAGGGACAGCAGGATTCATTTCACAAAAATGGCATTTTTGCAAAATGATTGAAGCACTAGGTGTTCCCCATGCTGTCCTCTAACCAGGCTCTGGAAATTTAAGGGTTATAATTACAACAGCTTTAACTCTTCAAACTCCACCTTTTTGCACATCTTAAAAAGGGCCAATAAAGGACTGTTCTAGGGTAGGCAGTCCAGCCTTGCATGCCCTGTGGCTTCTCTCATTTTGCTGAGGAACAGTGGGGCAAGAAAAGAGGATCTGTTTTCACTTTTGACAGGTTACAAAAAAAGTAGCAATTTTTGCCTACAAAACTACATTGCAATTATGAATGTGAAGAAGGGGTTAGGATGTAGGTGGAAGCTTAAATCATAAACAGGACAGGACATAATAACCTTATATGAATGCCTTTTAGAGCTACTCAAAACAATATGTCACGTATATATAAATTTCTGTGTAATAGTTACTAGCTGATAGAATAACCTGAAGTTCAGCTTTAAAAAGAATGACTATTACTAACACTACCTTCTGATTACTAACAGTACCTTCTTTAACGCTCACTGTTCTATTTAGATCATAAATTGGCTGGGTGCGGTGGTTGACGCCTGTAATCCCAGCACTTTGGGAGGTCGAGGCGGGTGCATCACCTGAGGTCGGGAGTTTGAGACCAGCCTGACCAACATGGAGAAACTCCGTCTCTACTAAAAATAAAAAAAATAATAAAAAAAATTTATCCAGGTGTGGTGGTGCATGCCTGTAATCCCAGCTACTCGGGAGGCTGAGGCAGGAGAATTGCTTGAACCTGGGAGGAGGAGGTTGCAGTGAGCCGAGATCACGCCACTGCACTCCAGCCTGGGCAACAAGAGTGAAACGCCATCTCAAAAACAACAACAACAACAAAAAACCAAAAAAACTAGATTATAAGTTATACTAAAAGAGATTGGAGAATTATTATTGAGCAGAGAATTCTAAAAGGAGAATTCTAAAAGGAGAGATAAGATACATGAATTACAGGCAGTACTCAATAAACATTAGGTGCCATATGATTGTGGTAATTATTAATTTAAAAACAACAGGTTTTAAAGGCAATTTACAAGTACTGAAAACAAAAATGCACACCCTCAGGTTTCAATCACATCTTGGCAATTGAAGACTGCTTTTTTTCCTCTACATCCCCACAAGTGGTTATATAGTATCATCTTTGAAAACAAAGGGCAGTCTTCTTACTCTTTTTTCTATACAAAAATATAATTCAAGATAATTACAAAAAATTTCTGTCTTCAAATATCAGAGGAATTTGTCTATGAAAAAGCTAATTTAACAATTAATACCAAATAGATGCCCCCTATATGACTATTAATCCAAGTTTAGAAATTTATGTTCAATGCTTTGGGACAAGAAAGAAAAAAAAAAGACATACACACAGAGAGCGAGAGACAGGAATGGCATTAAGATCTGCTTTAAGTACAGTTATCTGAAATGTTCTCTTGTTTTGACTTATTCCAGAAGGAAAACTTGAAACAATGATTAAATGAGTATAAGTTACAAAGAGGCATATTTTAGCTCAACATAAGGATTTTTAAAATAGAGTTGTCCAACAGAATGGATTGTTTCAGGAAATGATGAGCTCCTTTGCTGAAGATATCCAAATTGAGACCGGATGAGCATATGCCAAGGATGCTGCAGAAAACATTTCTGCACTGTGTGGGAGGTTAGCCAACAGAAGATGATGTCTTAGGTTCCTTCCAACGCTAAATTTTATAATCTTATGACTATCCAAACACGAATAACTACTTTAATGATACAGAGTCTGAAGCCTGGTTAAGAAAATGAAAAAAAAAAAAAAAAATAGAACAGGAAAAACAAACAAACTTTACTTGGGTACCAGGGAAAACAGACTATATGAAGAAGTTTCATCTTTTTTTAAATGCTGAGATAACGAAAGCTACTATATTTTAAAAGCATATATTTTATGATGCATGTAATTATTTTATAAAATCTAGTACAAACAATAAAATATGCATTTCCAAAAGAAAAATGAGCTGAAGAATAAGAAATTATTTGCTGAATAATTTGTGCAATTATTGAATTACAGAAGAGCATAATAAGGTAGGCAGAAAGCCAGTGAAGGACTGAGCAAGGTTTTTCCACAGTCTCAGTCCTATGGAGACAAAAACTAGATTTTAGAAACTTCCAAGGGAGAGGGATCCTGATTAAAAACCCCAGGATCTCAAATGGGAATCCAGGTGTCCACATACTGGAAAAGCAGAGATAAACAAGAGGGAGGCTGAGTATTACAAAATCTGTAATTGAGTCCCAGAATTAAGATAATCTGCCAACACTCTACTGGCCAAACAGATTCATGGAGAGAAGTAACATTATCCAGAATCACTATAGTTTAACAAATACAACATTTAGCATTAATAAAGAAAGGAATAACAGACATGACACAAAACAGGACAGGAGGGGAAAAAACCCAGATCCACAGGTGACTCATTTATTGAAATTATTTGCTAAAATTAAAAAGAACTGTATTTCCTTCTTTTGCATATAGTTATCTGTTTTTCCCAGAATCATTCATTGGAGAGATTGTCCTGTCCTTTCCTCATTGTATGCTCTTGGTGCCTTTGTCAAAGATAAGTTGGCTCTAAGTGTATGGATTCATATGTGGGTTCTCTAGCTTATTCCATTGGTCTATGTGTTTGTTTTTATACCACTACCATGTAGATTTGGTTACTATAGCTTGGTAGTAAATTTTGAAGTCAGGCTGTGTGCAATGGCTCACGCCTGTAATCCCAGCACTTTGGGAGGCTGAGGCGGGTGGATCACTTGAGGTCAGGAGTTTGAGATCAGCCTGGCCAACATGGTGAAACCCCATCTCTACTAAAAATACAAAAAAAAAAAATTATCTGGGCATGGTGGCAGGTGCCTGTAATCCCAGCTACTTGGAAGGCTGAGGCAGGAGAATGGCTTGAACCCAGGAGGTGGAGGCTGCAGTGAGGTGAGATCGCACCACTGCACTCCAGTATGGGCTACAGAGTGAGACTCAGTTTAAAAAAAAACTTTTTTTTTTTTTTTTTAAATAAGGTAGTGTAATGTATCTAGCTTTGTTCTTTTGGCTCAGGATTGCTTCGGCCATTTGGAGTCTTTCATGGTTTTATATACATTTCAGGATTTTTTTTTTTTTTCTATTTCTGTGAAGAACATCCTTGGTATTTGGATAGGGACTACATTGAATCTGTAAATTGCTTTGGGGAGTACTGTCATTTTAACAATATTAATTCTTCCAATCCAGGAGCATGGAACATCTTTTCTTTTTGTTTTCTCTTCAATTTCTTTCATCAGTGTTTTATACTTTTTATTGTACAGATCTTTCAGGTCTTTGGTTAAATTGATTCCTAGGTATTATATATTATTCGTAGCTATTGCAAATGCGATTGTTTCCTTGATTTTCTTCTCAGATTGTTGTTGGTGTATATAAACACTACTGATTTTTGTATCCTGCAATTATTGAGTTCGTTGATCAGTTCTAACATTTTTTTTGGTGGCATCTTTAGGTTTTTCTAAAAAAAATCATGTTGTGTGTGCACAGGGCTGTTCATACACAAAAATTGAATCAAAATTGACTTAAGACTTAAATCTAAGACCTGAAACTATGAAACTACTAGAAGAAAACATCGGGGAATGACTCCAGGGCATTTGTCTGGGCAAATATTTATTTTGTGTAAGACATCAAAAGCACAGGCAACCAAAGCAAAAATGACCAATGGGATCATGTCAAGCTAAAAAGCTTCTGTACAGCAAAGACAACAATCAATAGAGTGAAGAGACAACCCACAGAATGGGAGAAAATACTGCAACCTATCCATCATACAAGGGATTAATAGCCAGAATATATAAGGAGCTCCAACAACTCAATAGCAAAAAAAAAAAAAGCAAATTAAAAAAATGGTTAAGAGCTCTGAATAGACATTTCTCAAAAGAAGATGTACAAATGGTCAACAAATATATGAAAAAATATTCAACATCAGTAATCAGAGAAATGTAAGTTGGTGCAAAAGTAATTGTGGTTTTAGCATTGTTGAAATTTGCCATTTGATATTGGAATACATTTTTAAATACATGTGATTATGTCATACATCATTTTAATGCATATTTCTCTTTTTTTTGCTAATGACTTATTACTTGTATTTATTTTATGTTTATTTTAGGCTATGGAAATGATGTTAAACAAAAAGCAAATTTGAGCGATTTTCTTATTTGACTTCAAAATGGGTCATAAAGCAGCGGAGACAACTTGCAACATCAACAACGCATTTGGTCTGGGAACTGCTAACAAACGTCCAGTGCAGTGGTGGTTCAAGAAGTTTCACAAAGGAGACAAGAGCCTTGAAGATGAGGAGCATAGTGGCCAGCTGTCGGAAGTTGACAACAATCAACTGAGAGCAATCATTGAAGCTGATCTTCTAACAACTACACGAGAAGTTGCCAAAGAACTCAATGTCAACCATTCTATGGTCATTTGGTATTTGAAGCAAATTGGAAAGGTGAAAAAGCTAGATAAGTGGGTGCCTTATGAGCTTAGCAAAAATAAAAAAATCATTGTATTGAAGTGTCGTCTTCTCTTATTCTACGCAACAACAATGAACCATTTCTTGATGGGATTGTGATATGGGACGAAAAGTGGATTTTATACCACAAATGGTGATGATCAGCTCAGTGGTTGAACCGAGAAGTAGCTCCAAAGCACTTCCTACAGCCAAACTTGCACCAAAAAAAGGTCACGGTCATTGTTTGGTGGTCTGCTGCTGGTCTGATCCACTACAGCTTTCTGAATCCTGGCGAAATGATTACATCTGAGACGTATGCTCAGCAAATGGATCAGATGAACCAAAAACCGCAATGCCTGCAGCTGGCATTGGTCAACAGAAAGGGCCCAGTTCTTCATGACAACGCCCGACCACATGTCGCACAACCAACACTTCAAAAGTTGAACGAATTGGGCTACAAAGTTTTGCCTCATCCACCGTATTCACCTGACCTCTCACCAACCAACTCCCACTTCTTTAAGCATCTTGACAACCTTTTGCAGGGAAAATGCTTCTACAACCAGCAGAATGAAGAAAATGCTTTCCAAGAGTTTGTTGAATCCTAAAGCACACATTTTTACACTACAGGAATAAACAAACTTATTTCTTATTGGCAAAAATGTGTTGATTGTAATGGTTCCTATTTTGATTAATAAAGATGTGTTTGAGCATAGTTATAATGGTTTAAAATTCAGTCCGCAACTGCAATTACTTTGCAACAATGACATATCTCTCCCCAGTCCAAATGGTTTATGTCAAAAAGACAGGCAGTAGCAGATGCTGGTGAGGATGTGGAAAAGGGGAACCCTCATACACTGTTGGTGGGAATGTAAATTAGCAGAGTGACTATGGAGAACAGTATAGAGGTTTCTCAAAAAACTAAAAATAGAACTACCATATGATCCAGTAATTCCACTACTGGGTATATATCCAAAAGAAAGGAAATCAATATGTTAAAGAGCTATCTGCACTCCCATGTTTATTGCAGCATTATTCACAACAGTCAAAATATGGAATCAACCTAAGTGTGTATGAACAGATGAATGGATAAAGAAAATGTGGTATAGATACACAATGAAATACTATTCAGCTGCAAAAAAGGCCAAAATCCTGTCATTTGCAGCAACATGGATGGAACTGGAAGTCACTACATTAAGTGAAATAAGCCAAGCACAGAAAGACAAGTAATGCATGTTCATACTCAATGTAGGAACTAAAAAACTTGATCTTGAGAAGATAGAGAGTAGATTGGTGGTTACCAGATGCCAGGAAGGGTAGGGGGAAGGGAACTATGAAGATAAATTGATTAATAGGTACAAATACATGGTTTAATAGAAGAAATAAGACCTAGTATTTGATAAATCATTAGGGTGGCTATAGTTTACAATAATTTATTGTACATTTCAAAATAGTTAGAAGAGAATAATTCAAGTGTTTCTAGAATCTTAAAAAAAGTTAAGGTGATAGATATTCCAAGTATACTGATTTGATCTTTACAAATTATGTGAATGTATTAACTTATTTACATGTACCCCAAAACTATGTACATCTGTTACACATCAAGAAAAAATTGTTTTAAAAAAGACATGTGATTAATATGTCAAAAATAGATGATAGGATGAATAATTTATAGATTACAGAGAGCTGGCTGGAATGTATAAAAAAGAACTGAAAGGCAACCTGAAACTTAAAAAAATGTAATCACTGAAACTAAGGACTTAATAGGTAGGTTAAATAGAATACTGGAAGTTGAAGAGAGGCTTACTGACTTAGACGAAATGCCAGAAAGTATTTAAGCTGAAACTTGGTGAATAAAAAGAATGGAAGTACTGAAAAGATTATAGCTATATAGGCCTGGTAAAAAGGTGTATTTAATTAGAGTCCCAGAGGGAGCAGAGGAGAAAAAAATAAGACAGAACAATTTAAGTAATAAAGGCAAAGAATTTCCAAAGTGAAAGACATGCGGGCAAAGAAAACACCACCTAGGTATAGCACAGTAAAACTGATGAAAACCAGAGACAAAGGACAAAGAAAAAAACCAGAAAACAGATAAATAGCAAAACTATACATTACCTTCAAAAGTATAGCAGTAAGAATTATGGTTGACTTCTTAATGGAAATAATAAAAGACAGACAATGGAAATACATCTTCAAGATGCCAAAAGAGAACTGTCTTTCTAGAATTTTATACCCAGCAAAAAACTCTCCAGGGCTGGGCACAACAGCTCAACCCTGTAATCCCAGCTGTTTGTAAGGCTGAGGTAGGCAGATTGCTTGAGCCAAGGAGTTTGAGACAAGCCTGGGCAACATGGTGAAACCCCATCTCTACAAAAAATACAAAACATTAGCCAGGCGTGGTGGCGTGTGCCTGTAGTCCCAGCTACTTGGGAGGCTGAGACAGAAGGATTGCTTGAGCCTGGAAGGCGGAGGCTGCAGTGTTCTGAGATTGTGACACTGCACCACTCCAGCCTGGGTGACAGAGAGAGACTCTGAAAAAAAGAAAGAAAGAAAGAGAGAGAGAGAGAGAAAGAAAGAAAGAGAGAGAGAGAAAGGAGGGAGGGAGGGAAGAAAGAAAGAGAAAGAAAGAGAGAAAGGAAGAAAGAAAGAAAGGAAAATACTCTCCAAACAAGAAGCCAAGATAAAGACATTTCCAGACTAACAAAAGCATGTAAAATTTTCACCAGCATATTCTCACTAAAATACATACTAACATGAGTTCCTCTGGACAAAAAAAAAAAAAAAAAAAAAAAGAGAAAAAAAAGAAAAAAAGAAGATTCCAAATGGATACATAGAAATTCAGAAAGGAATGAAATATGACAGAAAGAATAAAAATGTGGGTGAATATAAATGGTTATTGATTGTAAAAAACAGTAATTGTCTTCTGGGAGCTAAAACATATGTAGGACTAAAATGATTAATAACACAAAGGATGGTAATAAATAAAGTTAAAATACTTTACAGACCTAGCATTGTCCAAGAAGTATAAATATCTGAAGAGTTATATTAGGTTGTAATAAGTCCAGGCAATATATTGTATTCCTCAGCATATGCAGTAAAACACAGTAAATGAATGTATAATTAATAAACAAAGGGGGGAATAGAGTAATAAAGAATGCCTAATTAACTTAAATATTGTAAAGAAGAAAGAAAAGGAGCATATAACAGGAGAGACAGGCAGAAAATAGAGGATAAGTATAAACACAAATATATCAGTAACTATATTAAAAGCAATTGCTCCAATTAAAAGCCAAATATTTTCAAACTGGATTAAAAGTACAACCAGATGTTGCTTAAAAGGCATATCCCTTAAATATAAGGATAGAGAAAGGTTAGAAATAAAAAAGGTGGAAAAAGATACACTATGGAAATATTAAGCAAAAGAAAGTTGGTATAGTTATTTTATTTTATTTTATTTTATTTATTTATTTATTTTTGAGACAGAATCTCGCTCTTTTGCCCAGGCCGGAGTGCAGTGGTGCTATCTCGGCTCACTGCAAGCTCTGCCTCCCGGGTTCACGCCATTTTCCTGTCTCAGCCTCCCAAGTAGCTGGGACTACAGGGGCCCGCCACTGCGCCTGGCTAATTTTTTGTATTTTTTTAGTAGAGATGGGGTTTCACCGTGTTAGCCAGGATGGTCTCGATCTCCTGACCTCGTGATCTGCCCGCCTCGGCCTCCCAAAGTGCTGGGATTACAGGCGTGAGCCACCACGCCCGGCCAGTTATTTTATTATTGAAGTGGAACATGTAGCAAAAGAAAATCCATCAGGAAAAGAAAATAATTCTAAATTTGATTTCACATATCTTCAAATAACTAAAGCAAAAACTCACAGAACTTAAAGGAGAAAACAAATCCATACAACCATCTCTCTCAGTTACTGATAAAGAAAAAATCAGCAAAGATATGGAAGATCTAAAGAAAACTTTTAGTAAACTTTACTTAATTGGCATATATATAACAGTGCACACAATGATAAGAGAATACATATTCTTTACAAGTGCATATAAATCATTTACCAAAATTGTTTGTGTGCTAGGCCATAAAGCAAGCCTCAACGAATTTAAAAAAACTAAAATCATATGAAGTACATTCTTCGACCGCTATTTAATTAAGCTAGAAATCAAGAATTAAAAACAACAAATATCTTTGCTTCATAGCCTAAACTAAGACTACAACACATAAGGACCACTAGAAGTCTTCCACTGCAGAAACTAACCCAGGAATCATTTTCACATTTAAAACTGTAATATAAAATAAATTTTATTTATTTTCAGTTACTTACCAAAAAATCTGTGTATAATGTATTTGGAATAGTTTTTTCTGGATGAAATAATATATAAATATATTTTATGGGATTTTTCCATAGGATTGTAATCAAGGTCTTGCATTTTAAAGCTGTGAATATACACACTTGAGATCACTAATGCATTTTTATTTATAAACCTTGTTATTGAAAAAGAGCCAGCTGGTCAACTTACTTCATCTACTTGGTTGCCACAAAAACAAAAAAAACTTAAGCAAGTCTACTAACCTTCATAGACTAACTATACTGTCCAGTGCTGGCAGCTGCCTAGTGAGAAATACTCTGAATGTGCAGGATTGTTTTAAGTGGAGAGAGACCATCACCAATCTTCAGGTCACTCTCGTGGACAAGGCAATCTACTGAGAAAAGTACTTCTGGCAACATGGTTTCTATGCACACTCTGAAAAATAAACCAAATGCAAAAGAAAATTAAAAAACCCCAAGGAAATGAATGTGAAAGGCTCTTCCCTCAAATCTTAAGATGATATGTATTCTTAATGTAGATGCTGAAAAAAAAAGAATTTAAAAAATCTTAAGATTATATTGTTGTGGTTCAAGGTGACCAATTGAACTTAAGTATTTATGTCTCATCCCTTTCCAAATTCTCCTGAAGTGACAGTAGAAAGGTAAATCTAAAAATATATTCTTAGAGGCTGAGCACGGTGACTCACGCCTGTAATCCCAGCACTTTTGGAGGCTGAGGCGGACAGATCAACTGAGGCCTGGAGTTCAAGACCAGGCTGGCCAACATGGAGAAACCCCGTATCCACTAAAAATACAAAAATCAGCCAGGTGTGCTGGTGCATGCCTATAATCCCCGCTACTCAGGAGGCTGAGGCACAAGAGTTGCTTGAACATGGAAGGCGGATGTTGTAGTGAGCCGAGATCAGCCACTGCACTCCAGCCTGGATGACAGAGCAAGACTCCGTCTCAAGAAATATATGTATTTCTTATATATATTTATTTATATAGTATATATTTATTTATAACAATATATAATAAAATATATTTTTAGAAATGCTGCAAAGTTAGAGGCGTGCTACCAACATACAAGAACAGTAAGAAATTTCTGGAAAATGTAAAGCAAGATTGGGAAAGAAAGACTGAAAAAGAATTACAAGAGAATTTGCAAAACCCAAAAAGGAAAAGAAATGATGTTAAGCATAACAAATTCTTAATACTCTTTTCCTGTTTGCCATTTTACATGGAGCTATGTGAAAATTAGTCTGTCCAACCTTTCAGTTCATTAAACTGATCTTCAGTTTGTTCTTTCTACTTTTCATCCCAACTACTGATTTTTAAAAAATCACTAATTATTTCATTTTCACGGCTTTTTTTCAGACATATTATCTGCTTGAATGTCACTAAAAATATTAAGTAAAATAATTCTGAAATTTCATTTTATTTCCCAACTTAATTTTGTTTTCCCAAAGGATATATTATTTTGTTTGCTAAGTTTGACGCCTCTTTGTATGGTTCTTACGTTGTTAGCTGGAATATATTTCAAGTGAAAATGTTCACCTGGCTCCAAGGATGTAGATGATTACATGGGTTCTGGACACACTGTCAGCTGGCTTACATAGTTGGATATCTTTTGAGTGTATACACTTCCTTCTCTTTTGGGGCCCATAAGTCAGGGGAGACTCCACCCAATCAAAGGCTCCTTTGGGAATCTCCCACATCAGATTTAGATTTCTGTATTTATGGCTTTATCTCGTATATAAGAAAGCCAACTGCTTTGCAAGCAGAATGCTGGTGCAATTGTTTTTCTACCCTATAATTAAATAGCTGGCTCTCCAGACATAACCTATTCCGTCTAGTTCCCTGCAGTTGTTAATCTTGGGCTTATTTTCATGGTTCCTTTTGTTCTGCAGAATCTTTTCCTTCTCTATAGAGTTGCAGGGTCAACTTTGTTGTAATTAGCCATCCACCTTATCCTATTTCTTTTATACCTTCCAAAAACTCACACTGCTGATGGCACTCTTCCCTGCTTTCTAAAGTTGCTATAGATTTATTATTATTTTATATTTCTTCTGTCATTTCAATGGAATTTTGGTAGGGAGAAAAAAATAAAAGCTCTCAAAATATTCAGTCAGTTTTCTGAACCCTGACCTTCTCTCTGAAGACTCTCCCTAAATTCTATGGGTATGAGTGGAGTCAGCTGGTCATCACAAATGGGAAAGTCTGAAGAAAACCCTCAAAAGGCCAATCTTAGGTTCTTCAATTGTGATGTTATCTACAGGAGCAACTGGGGAAGTCACAAATCTTGTGACCTCTGGTCCCATGATGACCTCTGAGCAGTAAGGGATTATAGAAACTATGCCTACATTTTAGCAGAGTTCAGTTTCCTTCCATAGACCTAATCTTGCAGTCTTTCAATAGTTTTACAAAGGCAGTTTAGCTTTGGAGAGAGCTATCATCACCCTTGCTTTAAGGTTAAACTATAAACTAAATTCCTCCCATAGTTAGCTTGGCCTATGCCAAGGACAGAGTGAAGACAGCCAGCTTGTAAGGCTAGAAGCAAGATGGAATCAACTATGTCATATTTCTCTTACTGTCATAATTTTGCAAAGGTGGTTTCAAAAGAGGCCAGACACAACAGAATACATAGGGGTAAATACCAAATATTTTCATCTATATAGAGTTCAAAAACAAGCAAAACTAATCATCTATGTATTAATTTTGAGAACTGTGGTTACCTTCTGGAAAGAGGGGAGCAATAGTGACTGCGAAGGGCACAAAGAAGGGAGAATTTCTGTGGTTTTGATAATGTTTTATTTCTTGACTTGGGTAATAGTTACACAGGTGTGATCACTTTGTAAACATTCATTAAGCTGTATTCTTGATTTGTGCTCTTTTCTCTGTGGGAATACTTCAATAAGAAGGTAAGAAAAAAGGCAGTTTTGGCCGGGCGCAGTCGCTCACGCCTGTAATCCCAGCACTTTGGGAGGCCGAGGCGGGCGGATCACGAGGTCAGGAGATCGAGACCATCCTGGCTAACGCAATGAAACCTCCGTCTCTACTAAAAATACAAAAAAATTAGCTGGGTGTGGTGGCGGACGCATGTAGTCCCAGCTACTCGGGAGGCTGAGGCAGGAGAACGGCGGGTGAACCCAGGAGGCGGAGCTTGCAGTGAGCTGAGATTGCACTACTGCACTCCAGCCTGGGCGACAGAGCAAGACTCCGTCTCAAAAAAAAGAGGCAGTTTTATGGATTTTCTAAAAGAGTCCTCCTAATATTATGTCATTCATCTAGAGGTGACTCTGAATAGACACGTTTCTTCCCATTTCTCAATTCGTACTGCCACTGTAATTGCCTGATGGGTTCTTCCTGACCACTGCACAGACACAAATCAATTCACTGAGATTCTGGCATTGCAGTAGAGAAAGAGTTTAACTGACGGGAACCCGGCCCACACAGGAGAACTGAAGTTATCACTCAAATATGTCTCTCCAAAGACTCAAGCGTTAGGATTTTTATGGAGAATTTAGTGGGCAGGGGGCCAGGAAATGGGTGTTGCTGATTGGTTGGGGATGGAATCACAAGGGTGTGGAAAACAGCCCTCATGCATCTACCTCCGGTGGGGCTGCAGGACCAGTTGAGTCATGAGTTATGGGTCCATGTGGGGTCAGTCTGAAAAATATCTTAAAAATCAATCTTAGCTTCTACATAGTGATGTTATCTATAGGAATAACCGGAAAAGTCACAAATCTTGTGACCTCTGGCCACATGATATCTTGAGCAGTAAGGGATTATAGACACTATCCCTACATTTTAGCCACATTGAAGGCCTTCCCATAATCCTATTCTTACAAAGGAGATTTTTGGTCTCTAAGCAAGGAGAGGGTTAGATTAGGGAGGGACTATTGTTATAATTGCTTTAAACTATAAACTAAATTCCTCCCAAGGTTAGCTTGGCCTTTGCCTAGGAATGACTAAGGATGGCTTGGAGGTCAGAAGCAAAATGGAGTCAACTAGGTCAGATTTCTTTTACTACCATAATTTTGCAAAGGCAGTTTCACAACCATTTCTAATAATTTTTGGTCATGTCATATCTATATTATTTAAAATTTCCTTTCCTTGTCTTTTCTGTATCACTATATTTCTCTTTTTCTTTGGAGTTGGAGAGTATAACCCTGACAGCATCTACAAGTTTTGGGTGGGAGCTTTAATCTGAATAATCATATATTTTTAAAACTAAGGACAATTTTCTTCTATTTTCAAAAATTATTTTTCTACCACCACCTATTTATTCCTATTTATTTGAAAGTGTGACATCCTCAAATTCTCCTCTATATCTCTTAATTTTTCTCCCATATTTTCCAAACTGTTCTGTATTGTGGGACATTTCCTGGATTGGTAGGAAACTACTTGATCATCAGCTTGTTCTTATATTCTGAACTCTATTATATGCCTCTGAACATCATGTTTATCTCAGGTTATACCTACTTGATTGAAGGAATAAAAAGGAATTTAACAACGCCTTTGAACAGAATTTTTAACATTTTCATTCAAATATTATGTTATTTAAACAACAAATAAAAGAATAAAAGAAAAAATAAAGAAAACAATGCTCACGAATGACTTTGAGATGGATTTTAATCCTTTTCTTCTCAAATCTTATATAGTGGAGATATAAAGTAATTAAATTGTATTTTTAAAAACTTAAGGTCAAATTCTGAACATGGCATTAAAAAATCTATTTAAGGATGATGTTATTAAGGTATAAGAGGCTTTAGACATGTCACTTTTCTATGAATATCTTCAAGTCAGCTTTCTTATAGAGAATTTTGGTTTTATGTCTGGCTTTACACATTTTTGGTTTTGTTTCAATGAACATATTTATGGGACTACAGCCAAGAGAGTGTGCCATTTGGGGAAGGAGGGGAAAACATTTTGTTTCCTTTTTTTTTTTCTTAAGGTATTTTTATTTACAGAGTGAACACAGGATGTCATCAAACTTCAAAATCTGAACAGCAGAGGTGACTTTGTCAACATCACTTTGCTCCCAAAGTCAGTAGCTTTCCAAAACAGTGCAGTTGCCAGCTGACCTCTTTAGTTACTTCCACATTTAGACATTTTAATAAAAGCCTATTCACTTTTATGCTGGATCATTTCATCTTTATGTATTGTTTGCCCAAGGAGAATTCATTTAAAAGTAAGGATTAATGTTCTAAAGTTATTCTACCATCAAATTGCTTTAACAGTACAGGAGAATTATTTTCACAATTACTAATAAAATAACTAAATGCAGCACAAGAATTCATCCAATACATATTTGCTAAGCATCAGTACTGAGGAACCATTGCTATCAGAATTCTGCCGGAAATAATTTTATAACATACGACAAATTTCTATACTTAAATTTCTCATTTAAAATTTCATAGCTAAGTAGCTTGAGAAAAGTAACTAATATTCTTATATAATCTTCAATAACAGAGTTATAATATAGGTATTTTGCTGACCTATAGAGAAGCCATATTGCAAAGAGGGTAAAGCAGAGGTATCAAAGCCAGTGTGCTTGAGTGTATCCCACCACTGGCTTGCTACGTAAATTTGACCTCGCTAACTTCTAGATGCCTCAGCTTCATCATCTGTAAAATGGGGATAATAACAGTACATAATTCAGGGTTGTTGTGAGGATAAATGAGTTAATACAGTGCCTAGCATATGGTAAACATCAAATAAAATTTAGCTAATTCCTCACCATTTATAGTAGGGGACAATAGAGCAATGGAGAATATCTGAAGATGCTATATTAGTAGAGATATAAGTGTATTGCATAAAGTTGTAAGGCATCTTTCAAAAGAATTACAAATAGAAATTGCTAACTGGAGAAGTAGGAGGAATGGGAGGGAAAGATAAACTCTATTTTTCTTAAACTCAACAAAAATAAGATGAAGACTATAATACAGATAAGTGCATCAGTTACTTAGATACAAAACCGCTCCTTCCTTCCACTGTGCCTTATAACGTTGTTACTTAAGTTGTTCTCAGTCTTTTCTAGCAGTTCCCTTTATGACTTCTAACATTTCCTCTCCCCTATCTCCCAAAGACAGCTCTTATATTTGGAGCCTGCACTCAGGACCAGGAGATAAAAGATTGTCACTGAAAGTAAGAACATACATTGCAGATAGCAGTAATCAGGAATCAAGATGCTTATCCATAAATATAAACTGATAGTCAATAATTACCAAAATTGAAGGAAAACCAAAACAGGCACAAAAAAGAGGCACGAGGCACTGAACTCAACAAACAAAAGAATTTTACCTTTTAGGAAACTGAATTAATATGGGAAACAAAATAAAATTATTATAATTAGTATCAGATAAATTAGGGAAGATGTGTCTGTCTTAACAAAACTGGCTGCTATGAAAGTGAAACAATTACAAGTTTAAATAAAACAAAATCTTAGGACTTGGGATGAATAGCAGAAGGAACAGATATAATCATCAGCTTATTGAGCTGGAAGATTGAGCTGAAGAATTTTTACATAGCCCAGTACAAAAAATCACAAAAAGACAGAAAAAGTACAGGAGTTTGTTACATTTGGTGCCCTTGATTTCTCTTTTTTGGATTTGAAGGTTCCTTAGCAGCACATGTGATTAAGCATTTACGGTTCAGAGTTTGAAGTTTGACATTTTCCCCTAATCACTTTATATGTTTAATACATTCCTAATCTGAATTCCAGCTGGGTTTTTTTTGATTCAAATTGACAAACTTAATCTAAAATATTCATGGAAATGCAAAGGGTTAAAAATACCAAGATAATTCTAATGAACAAAGCTGGAGAACTTATTCTATTAAATATCAAGACTTACTTAAAAGTTACTATAATTCAGACACTGTGGTACTAGAACAAAAATAGACAATTAGACCAAGAGAACAGATAAAAGAGTTTGGAAAAAGGGACACAGTTGTATGAATACTTAATTTATGAGAAAGGTAACACTGCAGAGCCCGGGAGAAAGAATTATCCTTTACATCAACAGTGCTGATTGCATTGTATGTACATGCGGAAAACATAAAAGCTAAACCTAATCTCACTCCATCCACAAAAATCAGCTGGGGGTGGAGGAGGGAGGATAGTGTAGATCTAAATCTGGAAGGTAAACAATAAACTTTCTAGAAGATATAACATTTCTTCATGGCTTTGAACTTGTAAATGTTTTCTTAAGGAGGACATTGAAAACACTAACCATAAGGGAAAAATAATAAACTGTACTGCACTAAATTGACAAATTCTGCTCATAAAAGATACCACTGAAACAGTGAAAAGTCAAGCAACAGAATGGGAAAAGATATCTCCAACAAAAATATTTGACAAAGTTCTCATATCTAGAATATATAAAGAAATAATGTACATCGATAAAAAGGACAGATAACACAATAGAAAAATAGACAAGACACAAAATGGCAAATAAATATGTGAAAAGAAGTTCAATCTCAGTAGTAATTAGGGAAATGCAAACTAATACCAACACAAGATACCACAATATACCAATCAGAAGAGAAAAAAGTTTAAAAACCCTGACAGTACCAACTGTTGACAAAGATATGGAATGCAAACAATACATTGCTGATGGAAGTAGAAATTGGCACTATGAGTTTAGAAAATTGTCAGTGTTTTCTGAACTTGAACATGTGTAAACTTACTGTCTCACCATTACTTTTTTATTATATTCTCTCCTCTAACATTGAATTTTTTCATATCCACATATAAAAATAGCATAAACATATTATCATTTTTCTTGAAAAAAGTCAAAACTGATTTCTATTTGTCAAATACAAAATATAACTACCTATTAAAGCTCAATTGTCTTTGCAAATTTTGTATATGGAAATACTAAGTTACATACATAATAAATCAGTTTTTACTTTTAGTTTCTTTTAAAATTAGCCAAGTAATCTTTTAAAATTTGCCAAGTAATCTTTTAAAATTTAAAAAGAATTTTTTTTTTTGTTTAAGAGACAGGGTCTTTCTGTTGCCTGGGCTGGATGCAGTGGTGCAAATGTGATTTACTGCAGCCTCAGCCTCCTAGTTCAAGCGATCCTCCTACCTCAGCATCCTGAGTAGTAGGGACTACAGACATGCACCACCATGCCCAGCTAATTTTTAAAAAAAATTTTTGGAGAGATAGGGTCTTGCTATATTGCCCAGGCTGGTCTCAAACTCCTGGGTTCAAGCAACCCTCCCACCTCAGCTGCCCAAAGTTCTGTAATTACAGGCGTGAGCCACCATGCCTGGCATGTAAGTAGTCTTATAAGTGACAAAATACTTGTGTTTTATGTAGTATTCAACAAATACTTACTGAGTTCCTTCAGGATGTCAGAATTTCTACCTCACTAAGAACCTACATTCTAGCTGAGGATCACAGACAGTTAAGAAAAACTAAAGAAGTAAAATATATCCCATGTTAGACAGGGATGAGTTAAACAGACATTTAAGGCAAGGAACCAGCAGAGGAAATATTAGAGTGGGAGTGTGGCATTCATAGAGTAGCCAGGAAAGACCTTGCTGAGAAGGTGACATGTAAGAGGCATGAAGAAGTGAGACATGCTAGTATTTGGGAGAACTACAAGTGCAAAGGCCCTATAAAATGTCCAAATTTCCATATAAGGAAGCTGCCTTAATCATTCAAATCTTGTATTCTGCAATTTACACTGGTTACATTATGTGTAATGTTGCAAGCTTTTGCAGCTTATTAAACATTTTAGTTCTTGCTTAGCAGTTGTAGTCTAGTTTGTAAATGCTTCCTAAAATCGACTTTCTGAAATCAAATATAATTTTTCTTCTCCAAAAGTACTGACTAAAATTTCTAGAAAAGGTTCTTTTTTTTTTTTTTTTTTTTTTTGAGACGGAGTCTCATTCTGTCCCCCAGGCTGGAGTGCAGTGGCGCAATCTTGGCTCACTGCAACCTCCGCCTCCTGGGTTCATGCCATTCTCCTGCCTCAGCCTCCCGAGTAGTTGGGACCACAGGTGCCTGCCGCCACGCCCGGCTAATTTTTTGTATTTTTAGTAGAGATGGGGTTTCACCACGTTAGCCAGGATGGTCTCTATCTGCTGACCTCGTGATCTGCCCACCTTGGCCTCCCAAAGTGCTACCGTGCCTGGCCTCTAGAAAATGTTCTTTAAACAATGGCAAGTGAGCAAAGTGAAAGTCAGGAGACGTGTTCCAGTTCCATCTTTGCTGCTCACTTGTTGTGAGACTTTGGTCTCTAACTTCTCTAGGCCTTGGTTTCCTCAGCTAGGAAAGAAGACAGTTGGGTTGATTCAGAGGTTTTAAGCCCATGCTTTGTTAGATAAATAGAGTATTTTGAGTAACATCAGACTGAGCAGCCCCTCTCTAGTTTGACTCTCTACCTCACCATATCAAAACTTACCAACTTATACCATGACCACTTGACTCTTTAGTTATTTGCTTAACTCCTGATCAAATACATTGCAAACCCTCCAGCTATAACAGCATAATGCTACGACTGTACCTTGTTTATTTAAACTCCTCTACAACGTAAGAGCTTCCCTGTTTAGTTCACTCATCTTCACTGCAACATGAACCATCAAAACTTCCATGCACTTGGATGAAGTCAGGCAAACTTATATATATATTTTTATATATATATATAACTTATATATATTTATATATATATAACTTATCTATATATATAAATTAATGAGCTCCATATTTCCTCATTGTGAAAAGGTAGAGTCTATCACAGCCTCTACCACTATTTTCAGGCCCTCTGTGTCATCATACTTTCTCTTGCTCCCAGGCTTTAAAATGCTATTAATTATCCCTGACAGGCCCCATTTTTCTCCTTCTTTCTGCCGTCTTCACCTGGTAACCCCTTTGACACCTGGAATGCAAAAATCTGAGTTAGGTGTATTTCTTTCTCTTTCCCTTTTTGTCTCTCTCTCTCTCCTCTACTTTGTATAATTACATGTATTTTCCCCGCTAGACTCTAAACGCTGTGAGTACAGAAAATGTCTATTTTATTCTCTGTACTAAATCCAGCAACTAGCATAGTACTTGACACAGAGTAGATGCTTTAAAAGTATTGCTAAATAATGTTGTGGAAAGACTGGATATGGCTGACCAAAAGAAGAAAAGGTGATAAGAGAACAAGGTACTAAGAGGAAATAAAGACTCAAATTATTTATCTAAGAAGATAACGTGAAGTTATGTAAAACTAAAGAAGAATCGTTGTCACAATTCTTAATATTGAGAATTTTTAAATGAATTGTTCCAAATAGGTAGGAAAATAATGTCATTAGTCCAAACAAAGACACTTCCTTATGGGTCAGTGTATTAGTCCATTCATGCTGCTGATAAGTTGCCCGAGACTGGGCAGTTTACAAAAGAAAGAGGTTTAATTGGACTTACGGTTCCACGTGGCTGGGGAAGCCTCACAATCATGGTGGAAAGCGAGGAGGAGCAGCTCCCATCTTACATGGGTGGCAGCAGGCAGAGAGAGAATGAGGAAGATGCAAAAGTGGAAACCCCTGATAAAATCATCAGATCTCATAAGACTTACTCACTACTGCAAGAACAGTATGGGGGAAACTGCCCCCATGATTCAATTATCTCCCACTGGGTCCCTCCCACATGGGAATTATGGGAGTACAATTCAAGATGAGATTTGGGTGGAGACACAGAACCAAACCATATCAGTCAGTAAAAGATATTAGAAGATACAGACTCATGGTGATTGAGGTACACTTAGGCATGATAATCTATAATACCAGATAATTACAATGTGTATTAGCTATTATTAACACTCAGAATGTATTGATTTCTAAGATTATTATACACAAATGTATCTGGTAGTAGCAGATAGCATTTGTGTATATATAGAATGCAGGGAAATAGAGCTGTGGATGAGAGAGGTGCCAGTTTTCAATAAATTAATAAAAGACAAGCATTCTCCATAAACTATTTGCATTGAGGCAACTTATTTTAATTTTAATATTATTTAAGCTTAGTTGTGAAATTCTAAATACCTGAATTTCTAAATTTAGATTTCTAAATTCCTTTGACAAAATTTATCTTCCTTGTGGTTAACTAAATCAATTAACCTTGCAAAGGGAAGGTTAAAAGGACTTCTGTATGCTACATTATCACAGCATGAAAGAGAACAGGCAGAGAAGCCTGAGTGAACTGCTGGTAGGGTTCAAGGAAAGGCTTGTACAAGCAGATGATCAGTTCTGTTCTTGCTAAAATTTGGCAAAGAAATACATTGTGGTTTCTTCAGATGACAGCATTGTAATTCACTTAGCTCTCCCCTACCTTTTCACAAAAAGGCCAAAACCCCACAGGAAATGTGAGCACTGACATTTTCTACCAAGGATCAAAAACTGACTATTTGCCAGAAATTGAAAACGATATAGCTAAAACAGTAAATACACAGTAATGTGTTGAAAGAAATAGGCTGCTGGACTGGTCAGTGACACAATCCATCATTTCTATTTTAACTTCTGATGGATAGAAAGGTTAAAAAAATGTATGTTTGGATTGGCAGATTTCCATGCAAATATAATGACAACCAAACAAATACTAGAGAATTTTTTGCATTAATTTACAGATTATGCCCCAAAGATTTACAGTAAACACTGTGTTTTAATGACAAGTTTGATTATATATTTCTACTTGATTTCCAGGCAGTTAAAAGCTAGCTTAAGGGCCATCTAGAAGGCATGATTTCTTTGCTTTCTACAAAATGCTAAAGCTCCTTTATCATTCCGTATTCAGCCATGAACTCAGCTGCACAAGCCAAATGTAAAGATTTTATGGGCCAATCTATCATGCGAATACGTGAACAAGAATACAAGCCTACTCATGCAGACACTAAGGGTGATTTCCATTTTTATGAATGAAAAAGAACCCTGCATAAACATTCTTTATTTAAAGTTTTAAATGAAGAAAGATGCAAAACAAAATGGAAGTATTTTGTTTTATATGTCAATATCTTGTAAGAGGGGCAAAGTAAGGAATCTGGCTCACATGATTCCCAAGACAGCAATATCTCCTTTGCATTAAGTACATAAATGAGATTTATGGCCACTGACCTAATCTTAGATGCCAAAATGTACAGCAGGAACAGCTTTCTGAAAAACTTAATTTAAAATTATGGTGTTAGCAAAAGTACTTTAGGAAGCAGACAACCTACCCTGCATACATACACATATGCGTCTGAGACCTGACTATAGAAAGGAGCCTTGGTTATTTGCATAAAGCTTTAGAATACATTTCTGACACACTTCAAATCCACAGGTTTTACTTTTTCTCTCTACAACCTTGATGTTTTTGAATTTCTAAATAAATACATATCACCAGACAGTCAATGCTAATCATTAAACATCATTTAATACCAGACATTTATAGATTCAGGTTTTGGGAAGAATAAACATAAAGAAAAATAAATAAACCTGTTAATTTATTTTCTGTTTTCAAAAGCAATTTTCTTACTCACTAAATACTAACTAAATTAGCACCTTGGAGAAAAGAAAAGGCTTAAGCAGCTGCATGTAACATGCTTTCTCCACTGAATGAGAGAAACGTGGCTCAGATGCTGCTAGTCCACTGGTAACTGGTGGGAGGTTTTCTTGAATACATTGGTTTTTGACCTTGAAGAGTAAGATAAAATAAAGAAAACAGTAAATGAGACCTATAATGACAGATGTCAAATAAACACTTTCCTAATATAGTCCCATAAAACAGGATTCCTGGAAAAAATAACAGCCTGTAGAATGAAAAGTCAAGTTAAGGAAATATGTCCCTTCCTTTATCACTGGGTTTTAATAAGTGAACTATGCATAGTTAGAGAAGGTAAACATACAGTAACAAATGCTGTTTAAATGATCTCAAAGTTCAAGAGTTTTTACATTCAAATATAGATTTGAAGCATTTAAATGTACATTTCAGGTATACATAAATCTATCATCTCCCTGAAACAGATAAATCACGCTACTACATAACATGTACATAGGGCTAAAAAGATTTTTAGAGTACCATTGAAAATTTGAAATTAAAATGCAGGATTTAGAAGAACACTGGGTGCTATAAGTTATTGGAAGATTTAATTTTAAATTCCTATCTTTGTTTGGGTTGTCCCAAAAGAGAGTCTAACATTTGAACTTGGATGTTGGTAATTTTTCTGAAAGATGAATCCCAGAAAGCAGAGTGAGAAGAATGAGACAGGGAAGGAAAAGTCAATAATGCTATTGAGTTGTTTAATGATCTGGGCAGCCAAGGATCAATTCTACTGGGGATTTTCTGAGGAACTCTGTAGAATGTGCCCTAAAATTGTTCATCCGAAGGATGTCAGGTTGGTGCCTTTATTCTCAATATCCTGTCTTGTCTCCATTATTGAGGGTTCCTGCAGGTGGTGGCAAGTCCCTCACCCTTCCAATCTTCCCTGACACAAGAGCTGAGGGAGCGCCTTTGGCTTCAGAGAAAGCCTTGAGGCAGAAGAATGGAGAAATGTACGCCCAGAGCTTTTGGTAGAGCACTGTCAGTGTGTCCAAAACTGTTTGGCACCACTGTAGTTGTGACCATAGATAGGACAACAGCACACGATGGGAGTACCAAAATCCTGTGCTCCAGATGCCAAGTCAGCTACAAAAACTCCTTACATTACTTCGAATCAGCTCCTAGGATGGAAATTGATAAGACTCTTCATAAACATAAAGTTTTTGTATTCTATTCCTAAATTTTAAAATACCAGAAAATAATTTATAAAAATAATTCACATGTTCATATAAACAATCCAATATCATTTCCAATTATCATATTTTTGGTGTGTGAGTGTATGTGGGTTTTCAGAAGAAATTAATGAAAAAATTAGGCAAAAGGATAAATTTGAAAGTTAAAAGAAAAAATGAGCCAATGATGCTAAAAGAAAGAAAAAATATTTATGACAACCAATTTTCACATTGCATCTGCACTACAAAATGAATTAAATGGAAAGTAATATAATTTGATCAGTTTTATTCCTTTTTATCTCAATAAAGAACAATCTGGCTTGGATTAGTTTCACATTTTTCAACTGGTTGTTTTGGCATCATGAACACATTGTCTTAATTGTACTTTTTAAAAGGCCATATATTATTGCAGTTAAAATTGCTCAGGCCTTGGGGTCAGATGCCTATGTTTGAATTCCCACTCTGCAACTTACCAGGTGCAAAATGGTGACAAGGACAGTACTTAGTATTATTCAATAATTGGTAATTTAGAATTACATTATATAAAACATATGGAGCCCTCAAAAGAGTGTCTATCTCAAAGTAGATGCTCAGTACTATTAGTGACGATAATTATTGTTAATGTTATTGTTAAATTAGGAAGTAAGGAGTCACACTAAGTAAGTTTGTAATTGTATATGCATGCACGTACAATTACACTACAAAGCAATAAAGGAGATAAAGAAAATATAACTGATTCAAATATACACTATCTTGTAGAAGGGGAGTCAAAGATTTCCAGATGGGGGGTGAAGTTTCATTTCAGTCCTCTTCCTTTGTTAAAGAAAGGATGTTACCCTCATACAGTTCACTTCAAATGAGCAGTTATCCATACACAGCTTGTGTGAGGATGTCAAATAAGAAGGAAAAAGATTAGCGAGCAGAATAAGAAATGGGGAATCAGGAAGCTAAAAAAAAACCTGAAATTGAATAAGTTAAGTGCAATTTAAATTTAGTGAAACTAAAGCATAAAAAAGTGAGCAGTTTATCCATTAATGAAAAAGACCAATATCTGAGAATGGCTAACAGATTGATATTGGTGATGTAATGTGGCCAATGACCATGTAAAATAACAGAAGTCACAGAGCAATGATATGAATACTTGGTATCTTGCAATCATGCAAAGGAGCAAAAGTATTATACTACAAAAGGCATACAGTTAGGCTATGAATTGCTCAAAGAAAAGGGAAAAATATCATATAGCCATTATAGGAAGAAAAGACAAAGTAAAAAAGCATCAATTAAAATACTCCAGTAGGAAAAAGGTTGATCATGCAATGTCAGGCCATCATTAGAAAGTAATAGGCTAGCACAATTAATAAATGATTCCAATTACATAAATTAGTTAATACATAAATTAATAACCTTGTCCAAAACTGGCCAAAGTAACATACATGATGAAACTTAAAGCACTGAGCATACCTGTAAGAAATTAAACTTATATTCATTCTAGGTTAAATTTGTTATTGCATATTACACTGTGGGTGGGAGTGTAAATTAGGTCAACCATTGTGGAAGACAGTGTGGTGATTCCTCAAAGACCTAGAGGCAGAAATATTGTTTGACCCAGCAGTCCCATTACCGAGTATATACCTGAAGGAATATAAATTATTCTATTATAAAGATACATACACCCATAGGTTCACTGCAGCACTATTCACAATAGCAAAGACATGGAATCAACCTAAATGCCCATCAGTGATAGACCGGATAAAGAAAATGTGGTACATATACCTCATGGAATACTATGCGGCCATAAAGAAGAACAAGATCTTGTCCTTTGCAGGGACATGGATGGAGTTGGAAGCCATTATCCAGCAAACTAACATAGGAACAGAAAACCAAACACAGATCTAAATACTATAGGGATCTAATGGGCACCAAACAGGCCACGGATGTCCATTTTTAATTTTTCAAAGTCCTCTAAATTTGTATTTAAAAATGGAAGAGGGAAGGATACTTACATAAGATTCTGCCAATTTCAGGTCAAAAAGAAACATTTTTTAAAAAAGGTAAAAATGATCTAGATACCTTAAAGATCAACTTGCATCAATTAATTCTAATACCCTTGAATTTCTAATTAAGTTTGGTTTAAAATAGATACATACACAAAAATATAGCTTGAAGATAAACTTGTATATTATGATAGCAAAATAAAGTACATTTTCTTCTAGTTTTTCAAAGTCATTTCTTTTTTTCTTTACTTCAACTTTTATTTTAAGTTCAGGGGTAAATGTGCAGGATGTGCAGGTTTGTAACATAGGTAAATGTGTGCCATGGTGGTTTGCTGCACAGATCATCCCATCACCTAGGTATTAAGTGCTGCATCCATTAGGTATTCTTCCTAATGCTTTCCCTACCCCTACCCCATGCCCCCAATAGGCCCATGTGTGTGTTGTTCCCTACCACGTGTCCATGTGTTCTCATCATTCAGCTCCCACTTACAAAGAAGAACATGCAGTGTTTGGTTTTTCTGTTCCTATGTTAGTTTGCTGAGGATAGTGGCTTCCAACACCATCCATGTCCCTGCAAAGGAAAAGATTTTGTTCTTTTTTTATGGCTGCACAGTATTCCACGGTGTATATATGCCAGATTTTCTTTATCCAGTCTTTCACTGATGGGCATTCAGGCTGATTTCATGTCTTTGCTATTGTGAATTGTGCTGCAATGAACCTATGTGTGCATGTATCTTTATAATAATTTATATTCCTTTGCGTATAAACTCAGTAATGGGATTGCTGGATCAAATGGTATTTCTGCCTCTAGGTCTTTGAGAATTGCCACACCATATTCAACAATGGTTGAACTAATTTACATTCTCACCAACAGTGTAAAAGCATTCCTTTTTCTCCACAACCTTGCCAGTATCTCTTGTTTTTTGACTTTTTAATAATAACCATTCTGAATGGCATGTTATTTCATTGTGGTTTTGATTTGCATTTCTCTAATGATCAATGATGTTGAGCTTTTTTACATGTTTGTTGGCTGCATGTATGCCTTTTTTTGATAAGTGTCTGTTCATGTCCTTTGCCCATTTTTTAATGGGGTTATTTACTTCCTGTAAATTTAAGTTCCTTGTAGACTCTGTATATTCGGCCTTTGTCAGATGAATAGATTGCAAAAATTTTCTCCCATTCTGTAGGTTGTCTGTTTACTTTGTTCATAGTTTTTTTATTTTTTATTTTATTTTATTTTTCTGCTATGCTCTTTGGTTTAATTAGATCCCATTTGTCAATTTTTGCTTTTGGCACCTTTGTCATAAAATCTTTGCTTGGCCAGGTGCAGTGGCTCATGCTTGTAATCCCAGCACTTTGGGAGGCTGAGGTGGGCGGATCACGAGGTCAGGAGATCGAGACCACGGTGAAACCCCGTCTCTACTAAAAATACAAAAAAATTAGCTGGGCGTGGTGGCGGGCACCTGTAGTCCCAGCTACTCGGAGAGGCTGAGGCAGGAGAATGGCGTGAACCCGGGAGGCGGAGCTTGCAGTGAGCCGAGATCGTGCCACTGCACTCCAGCCTGGGTGACAGAGCGAGACTCCATCTCAAAAAAAAAAAAAAAAAAAAAAACTTTGCCCATGCCTATGTCCTGAATGATACTGCCTAGGTTTTCTTCAAGGGTTTTTATAGTTTTGGGTTTTGCATTTAAGTCATTAATCCATCTTGAGTTAGTTTTTGTACATGGTATAAGGAAGGGGTCCAGTTTCAATTTTCTGCATATGGCTAGCCAGTTCTCCCAGCATCATTTATTAAATAGAGAATGCTTTCCCCATTGCTTGTTTTTGCCAAAGATCAGATAGTTGTAGGTGTGTAGTCTTATTTCTGAGTTCTCTGTTCGATTCCATTGGTCTATGTGTCTGTTCTTGTACCAGTCCCATGCTGTTTTGGTTATTGTGGTCTTGTAGTATAGTTGGAAGTTGTATAGCACAATGCCTCCAGCTTTGTTCTTTTTGCTTATGATTGTCTTGGCTCTTTGGCCTCTTTTTTGGTTCCATATGAATTTTTAAATAGTTTCTTCTAATTCTGTGAAGAATGTCAATGGTAGTTTAATGGGAATAGCATTGAATCTATAAATTACTTTGGGTAGTATGACCAGTTCATGATATTGATTCTTCCTATCCATGAGCATTGAATCTTTATCCATTTGTGTCCTCTCTGATTCCTTTGAGCAGTAGTTTCTAGTTTTTCTTGAAGAGATTCTTCACTTCCCTTGCTAGCTGTATTTCAAGGTATTTTATTCTTTTTGTAGCAATTGTGAATGGGAATTGATTCATGATTTAACTCTCTGCTTGCCTGTTGTTGGTGTATAGGAATGTCAGCAATTTTTGCACACTGATTTTATATCCTAAGACTTTGCTGAAGTTGCTTATCAGCTTAAGAAGCTTTTGGCTTTTTTTTTCCTGTGGCAGCATCCGGGCTGAAAGTAGCATGGCTGTGTCATCTCTCCGCCATGGCGTGTGCTCGCCCACTGATATCGATGTAGTCCGAAAAGGGGGAGTCATCTGGCAAAAATGTCACTTTGCCTGCTGTATTCAAGGCTCCTATTCGACCAGATATTGTGAATTTTGTTCACACCAACTTGTGCAAAAACAACAGACAGCCCTACGCTGTCAGTGAATTAGCAGGTCATCAGACCAGTGCTGAGTCTTGGGGTACTGGCAGAGCTGTGGCTTGAATTCCCAGAGTTCGAGGTGGTGGGACTCACTGCTCTGGCCAGGGTGCTTTTGGAAACATGTGTCGTGGAGGCCGAATGTTTGCACCAACCAAAACCTGGTGCCGTTGGCATCATAGAGTGAACACAACCCGAAAACGATATGCCATCTGTTCTGCCCTGGCTGCCTCAGCCCTATCAGCACTGGTCATGTCTAAAGGTCATCGTATTGAGGAAGTTCCTGAACTTCCTTTGGTAGTCGAAGATAAAGTTGAAGGCTACAAGAAGACCAAGGAAGCTGTTTTGCTCCTTAAGAAACTTAAAGCCTGGAATGATATCAAAAAGGTCTATGCCTCTCAGCGAATGAGAGCTGGCAAAGGCAAAATGAGAAACCGTCGCCGTATCCAGCGCAGAGGCCCGTGCATCATCTATAATGAGGATAATGGTATGATCAAGGCCTTCAGAAACATCCCTGGAATTACTCTGCTTAATGTAAGCAAGCTGAACATTTTGAAGCTTGCTCCTGGTGGGCATGTGGGACGTTTCTGCATTTGGACTGAAAGTGCTTTCCGGAAGTTAGATGAATTGTATGGCACTTGGCATAAAGCCGCTTCTCTCAAGAGTAACTACAATCTTCCCATTCACAAGACGATTAATACAGATCTTAGCAGAATCTTGAAAAGCCCAGAGGTCCAAAGAGCCCTTCGAGCACCACGCAAGAAGATTCATCGCACAGTCCTAAAGAAGAACCTACTGAAAAACTTGAGAATCATGTTGAAGCTAAACCCATATGCAAAGACCATGCGCTGCAACACCATTCTTCGCCAGGCCAGGAATCACAAGCTCCGGATGGATAAGGCAGCTGCTGCAGCAGCAGCACTAGAAGCCAAATCAGAGAAGGTGGCGGTTGCAGGCAAGAAGCCTGTGGTAGGGAAGAAAGGAAAGAAGGCTGCTGTTGGTGTTAAGAAGCAGAAGAAGCCTCTGGTGAGAAAAAAGGAAGCAGCTACCAAGAAACCAGCCCCTGAAAAGAAGCCTGCAGAAAAGAAACCTACTACAGAGGAAAAGAAGCCTGCTGCATAAACTCTTAAATTTGATTATTCCATAAAGGTCAAATCATTTCGGACAGCTTCTTTTGAATAAAGACCTGATTATACAGGCAAAAAAAAAAAAAAAAAGAAGCTTTTGGGCTGAGATGATGGGGTTTTCTAGATATAGGATTATGTCATCTGCAAACAAAGATAATTTGACTTCTTCTCTTCCTATTTGAACACCCTTTAATTCTTTCTCTTACCTGATTTCCCTGGCCAGAAGTTTCAATACTATGTTGAACAGGAGTGGTGAGACGGGGCATCATTGTGTTATGCTGGTTTTCAAAGGGAATGTTTCCAGATTTGCCCATTCAATATGATATTGGTTGTGGGTTTATCATGTATGACTCTTATTATTATTTTGAGGTATATTCCTTCAATACCTAGTTTATTGAGTTTTTAACATGAAGAGATGTTGAATTTTATTGAAGGCCCTTTTTGTACTATTGAGATAATCATGTGGTTTTGTCTTTAGTTCTGTTTATGTGATAAATCACATTTACTGATTTGTACGTGTTGAATCAAACTTGCATCCCGGGATGAAGCCAACTCGATCATGGTGGATAAACTTTTGATGTGCTGCTGGGTTTGGGTTGCCAGTATTTAATTCAGGATTTTTGCATTGATGTTCATCAAGGATATTGGCCTGAGGTTTTTGTTGTTGTTGTATCTCTCCCAGGTTTTGGTATAAGGATGATGCTGACCTCACAGAATGAGTTAGAAAGGAGACCCTCCTTTTCAATTTTTTGGAATAGTTTCAGCAGAAATGGTATCAGCTCTTCTTCGTACCTCTGGTAGAATTCAGCTGTGAATTCATATGGACATGGGATTTTTTGGGTTGGTAGGCTACTTATTACTGCCTTAATTTCAAAACTCATTATTGGTCTATTCAGAGAATCAATTTTTTTTCTGGTTCAGTTTTGGAAGGGTGTATGTTCGGGAATTTATCTATTTTTTTAGATTTTCTAGTTTATGTTCATAGAGGTATTTATATTATTCTCTGATGGTTGTTTGTATTTCTGTGGGGTGAGTGGTGATATCCCCCTTATCATTTCTGATTTTGTTTGTTTCATTCTTCTTTCTTTTCTTCTTTATTAGTCTAGCTAGTGATCTAAATATTTTATTAATTAAAAAAAATCTTCTAGATTCGTTGATTTTTTTGAAGGGTTTTGTGTCTCTATCTCCTTCAGTTAAGCTCTGATTTTAGTTATTTCTTGTCTTCTGCTAGCTTTGGGGTTTGTTTGCACTTGATTCTCTTTTTTTTGTGATGTTAGGTTGTTAACCTGAGATGTTTCTAGCTATTTGATGTAGGCATTTAGTGTAATAATATAAAATTCTGATAGGAACAGCTCAAGTCTACAGCTCCCAGTGTGAGCGACGCAGAAGACGGGTGATTTCTGCATTTCTAACTGAGGTACCGGGTTCATCTCACTGGGGAGTGTCAGAAAGTGGGTGCAGGACAGTGGGTGCAGTGCACCGAGCCTGAGCCGAAGCAGGGTGAGGCATTGCCTCACCTGGGAAGCACAAGGGGTCAGGGAATTCCCTTTCATAGCCAAGCAAAGCTGTGACAGAAGGCACCTGGAAAATCGGGTCACTCCCACCCTAGTACTGCTCTTTTCCAATGGTCTTAGCAAATGGCACATCAGGAGATTATATCCTGAGCCTGGCTCGGAGGGTCCCATGCCCACAGAGCCTGGCTCATTGCTAGCACAGCAGTCTGAGATCAAACTGCAAGGCGGCAGCGAGGCTGGGGGAGGGGAACCCGCCATTGCTGAGGCTTGAGTAGGTAAACAAATTGGCCGGGAAGCTTGAACTGGGTGGAGCCCACCGCAGCTCAAAGAGGCCTGCCTGCCTCTGTAGACTCTACCTTTGGGGGAAGGGCATAGCCAAACAAAAGGCAGCAGAAACCTCTGCAGACTTAAATGTCCTTGTCTGACAGCTTTGAAGAGAGTAGTGGTTCTCCCAGCACAGAGTTTGAGATCTGAGAACGGACAGACTGCCTCCTCAAGTGGGTCCCTGACCCCTGAGTAGCCTATCTGGGAGGCACCCCCAGTAGGGGCAGACTGACACCTCACACGGCCGGGTACTCCTCTGAGACGAAACCTCCAGAGGAACGATAAGACAGCAACATTTGCTGTTCAGCAACATTCGCTGTTCTGCAGCATCCACTGCTGATACCCAGGCAAACAGGGTCTGGAGTGGACCTCCAGCAAACTCCAACAGACCTGCAGCTGAGGGTCCTGACTGTTAAAAGGAAAATTAACAAACAGAAAGGACATCCACACCAAAACCCCATCTGTACGTCACCATCATAAAAGACCAAAGGTAGATAAAACCACAAAGATGGGGAAAAACCAGAGGAGAAAAACTGGAAACTCTAAAAATCAGAGCACCTCTCCTCCTCCAAAGGAAAGCAGTTCCTCACCAGCAACAGAACAAAGAAGGATGGAGAATGACTTTGAAGCGTGGGGAGAAGAAGGCTTCAGAAGATCAAACTACTCCGAGCTAAAGGAGGAAGTTTGATCCCATCACAAGGAAGTTAAAAACCTTGAAAAAAGATTAGACCAATGGCTAACAGAATAACCAATGAAGGGAAGTCCTTAAAGGACCCGATGGAGCTGAAAACCATGGCACAAGAACGATGTGATGAATGCACAAGCTTCAGTAGCCGATTCGATCAACTGGAAGAAATGGTATCAGTGATTGAATATCAAATGAATGAAATGAAGCAGGAAGAGAAGTTTAGAGAAAAAAGAATAAAAAGAAATGAACAAAGCCTCCAAGAAATATGGGACTATGTGAAAACACGAAATCTACGTCTGATTGGTGTACCTGAAAGTGACGGGGAGAATGGAACCCAGTTGGAAAACACTCTGCAGGATATTACCCAGGAGAACTTCCCCAACCTAGCAAGGCAGGTCAACATTCAACTTCAGGAAATAGAGAGAAGGCCACAAAGATACTCCTCAAGAAGAGCAACCCCAAAACATATAATTGTAAGATTCACCAAAGTTGAAATGAAGGAAAAAATGTTAAGGGCAGCCAGGGAGAAAGGTCGAGTTACCCACAAGGGGAAGCCCATCAGACTAACAGCTGATCTCTCGGCAGAAACTCTACAAGCCAGAAGAGAGTGGGGGCCAATATTCAACATTCTTAAAGAAAGAATTTTCAACCCAGAATTTCATATCCAGCCAAACTAAACTTCATAAGTGAAGGAGAAATAAAATCCTTTACAGAGAAGCAAATGCTGAGAGATTTTGTCACCACCAGGCCTGCCCTAAAAGATCTCCTGAAGGAAGCACTACACATGGCAAGGAACAACTGGTACCAGCCACTGCAAAAACACGCCAAATTGTAAAGACCATCAAGGCTAGGAAGAAATTGCATCAACTAACGAGCAAAATAACCAGCTAACATCATAATGACAGGATCAAATTCACACATAACAATATTAATCTTAAATGTAAATGGGCTAAATGCTCCAATTAGAAGACACTGACTGGCAAATTAGATAAAGAGTCAAGACCCATCAGGGTGCTGTATTCAGGAAACCCATCTCACGTGCAGAGACACACATAGGCTCAAATAAAGGGATGGAGGAAGATCTACCAAGCAAATGAAAACAAAAAAAGGCAGGGGTTGCAATCCCAGTCTCTGATAAAACAGACTTTAAACCAACAAAGATCAAAAGAGACAAAGAAGGCCAGCACAGAATGGTAAAGGGATGCATTCAACAAGAAGAGCTAACTATACTAAATATATATGCAATACAGGAGCACCCAGATTCATAAAGCAAGTCCTTAGAGACCTACAAAGAGATTTAAACTCCCACACAATAATAATGGGAGATGTTAACACCCCACTGTCAACATTAGACAAATCAATGAGACAGAAAGTTAACAAGGATATCCAGGAATTGAATTCAGCTCTGCACCAAGCGGACCTAATAGACATCTACAGAACTCTCCACCCCAAATCAACAGAATATACATTTTTTTCAGCACCACACCACACCTATTCCAAAATTGACCACATAGTTGGAAGTAAAGCTCTCCTCAGCAAATGTAAAAGAACAGAAATTATAACAAACTGTCTCTCAGACCACAGTGCAATCAAACTAGAACTCAGGATTAAGACACTCACTCAAAACCACTCAGCTTCATGGAAACTGAACAACCTGCTCCTGAATGACTACTGGGTACATAACGAAATGAAGGCAGAAATAAAGATGTTCTTTGAAACCAAGGAGAACAAAGACACAACATACCAGAATCTCTGGGACACATTCAAAGCAGCGTGTAGAGGGAAATTTATAGCACTAAATGCCCACAAGAGAAAGCAGGAAAGATCTAAAATTCACACCCTAACATCACAATTAAAAGAACTAGAGAAGCAAGAGAAACACATTGAAAAGCTAGCAGAAGGCAAGAAATAACTAAAATCAGAGCAGAATTGAAGGAAATAGAGAAACAAAAAACCCTTCAAAAAAATCAAGGAATCCAGGAGGTGGTTTTTTTTTTTTTGAAAATATCAACAAAATTGATAGACTGCTAGCAAGACTAATAAAGAAGAAAAGAGAGAAGAATCAAATAGAAGCAATAAAAAATGATAAAGGTGATATCACCATCCATCCCACAGAAATACAAACTACAATCAGAGAATACTATAAACACCTTTACTCAAATAAACTAGAAATTCTAGAAGAAATGGATAAATTCCTCGACACATACACCCTCCCAAGACTAAACCAGGAAGAAGTTGAATCTCTGAATAGACCAATAACAGGCTCTGAAATTGAGGCAATAATTAATAGCTTACCAACCAAAAAAAGTCCAGGACAAGACGGATTCACAGCTGAATTCTACCAGAGGTAAAAGGAGGAGCTAGTACCATTCCTTCTGAAACTATTCCAATCAACAGAAAAAGAGGGAATCCTCCCTAACTCATTTTATTAGGTCAGCATCATCCTGATACCAAAGCCTGGCAGAGACACAATAAAAAAAGAGAATTTTAGACCAATATCCCTGATGAACATTGATACAAAAATCCTCAATAAAATACTGGCAAACCGAATCCAGCAGCACATCAAAAAGCTTATCCACCATGATCAAGCGGGCTTCATCCCTGGGATGCAAGGCTGGTTCAACACACGCAAATCAATAAACATAATCCAGCATATAAGCAGAACCAACGACAAAAACCACATGATTATCTCAATAGATGCAGAAAAGGCCTTTGACAAAATTCAACAACCTTTCATGCTAAAAACTCTCAATAAATTAGGTATTGATGGGACGTATCTCAAAATAATAAGAGCTATCTATGACAAACCCACAGCTAATATCATACTGAATGGACAAAAACGGGAAGCATTCCCTTTGAAAACTGGCACAAGACAGGGATGCCCTCTGTCACCACTCCTATTCAACATAGTGTTGGAAGTTCTGGCCAGGGCAATTAGGTAGGAGAATGAAATAAAGGGCATTCAATTCGGAAAAGAGGAAGTCAAATTGTCCCTGTTTGCAGATGACATGATTGTATATCTAGAAAAGCCCACCGTCTCAGCCCAAAATCTCCTTAAGCTGATAAGCAGCTTCAGCAAAGTCTCAGGATACAAAATCAATGTGCAAAAATCACAAGCATTCTTGTACACCAATAACAGACAAACAGAGAGCCAAATCATGAGTGAACTCCCATTCACAATTGCTTCAAAGAGAATAAAATACCTAGGAGTCCAACTTATAAGGGATGTGAGGGACCTCTTCAAGGAGAACTACAAACCACTGCTCAATGAAATAAAAGAGGATACAAACAAATGGAAGAACATTCCATGCTCATGGATAGGAAGAATCAATATCGTGAAAATGGCCATACTGCCCAGGGTAATTTATAGATTCAATGCCATCCCCATCAAGCTACCAATGACTTTCTTCACAGAATTGGAAAAAACTACTTGAAAGTTCATATGGAACCAAAAAAGAGCCCGCATTGCCAAGTCAATCCTAAGCCAAAAGAACAAAGCTGAAGGCATCACGCTACCTGACTTCAAACTATACTACAAGGCTACAGTAACCAAAACAGCATGCTACTGGTACCAAAACAGCATGCTACTGGTACCAAAACAGAGATATAGACCAAGGGAACAGAACAGAGCCCTCAGAAATAATGCCACATATCTACAACCGTCTGATCTTTGACAAATCTGACAAAAACAAGAAATGGGGAAAGGATTCCCTATTGAATAAATGGTGCTGGGAAAACTGGCTAGCCATATGTAGAAAGCTGAAACTGGATCCCTTCCTTACACCTTATACAAAAATTAATTCAAGATAGATTAAAGACTTAAATGTTAGACCTAAAACCATAAAAACTCTAGAAGAAAACCTAGGCAATACCATTCAGGACATAGGCATGGGCAAGGACTTTATGTCTAAAACACCAAAAGCAATGGCAACAAAAGCCAAAATTGACAAAGGCATCTAATTAAACTAAAGAGCTTCTGCACAGTGAAAGAAATTACCATCAGAGTGAACAGGCAACCTACAGAATGGGAGAAAATTTTTGCAATCTACTCATCTGACAAAGGGCTAACATCCAGAATCTACAAATAACTCAAACAAATTTATAAGAAAAAAACAAACAACTCCATCAAAAAGAGGGCGAAGGATATGAACAGACACTTCTCAAAAGAAGACATTTATGCAGCCATCAGACACTGAAAAAATGCTCATCATCACTGGCCATCAGAGAAATGCAAATCAAAACCACAATGAGATATCATCTCACACCACTTAGAATGGTGACCATTAAAAAGTCAGGGAACAACAGGGGCTGGAGAGGATGTGGAGAAATAGGAACACTTTCACACTGTTGGTGGGACTGTAAACTAGTTCAACCATTGTGGAAGACAGTGTGGCGATTCCTCAGGGATCTAGAACTAGAAATACCATTTGACCCAGCCATCCCATTACTGGGTATATACCCAAAGGAATATAAATCATGCTGCCATAAAGATACATGCACATGTATGTTTATTGCAGCACTATTCACAATAGCAAAGACTTGGAACCAACTCAAATGTCCAACAATGATAGACTGGATTAAGAAAATGTGGCACACATACACCATGGAATACTATGCAGCCATAAAAAATGATGAGTTCATATCCTTTGTAGGGACATGGATGAAGGTGGAAACCATCATTCTCAGCAAGCTATCACAAGAACAAAAAACCAAACACTGCATGTTCTCACTCATAGGTGGGAATTGAACAATGAGAACACTTGGACACAGGAAGGGGAACATCACACACTGGGGCCTGTTGTGGGGTGGGGGTCCGGGGGAGGGATAGAATTAGCAGATATACCTAATGTAAATGACGTGTTAATGGGTGCAGCACACCAACATGGCACATGCATACATATGTAACAAACCTGCACATTGTGCATATGTACCCTAGAACTTAAAGTATAATAAAACAAATATATATATATATAAATTTCCCTCTTAACACTGTTTTAGCTGCATCCCAGAGATTCTGATACATTGTCTCTTTGTTCTCATTAGTTTCAAAGAACTTCTTCATTTCTGCCTTAAATTCATTATTATTCTTGTTGTTATTGTTATTATTATTATTTGAGATGGAGGTTCGCTCTGTCACCCAGGCTGGAGTGCAGTGGCGTGATCTCGACTCACTGCCACCTCTGCCTCCTGGATTCAAGCAATTCTCCTGCTTCAGCCTCCCGAGTAGCTGGGATTATAGGCATGTGCCACCACGCCTGGCTAATTTTTGTATTTTTAGTAGAAATAGAGTTTCATCATGTTGGCCAGGCTGGTCTTGAACTCCTAACTTCAGGTCATCTGCCTGCCTTGACCTCCCAAAGTGCTAGGATTACAGGTGTGAGCCATCATGTCCAGCCTAATTTCATTACTTATCCAAGAGTCATTCAGGAGCAGGTTGTGCAATATCCATGTAGTTGTGTGTGGTTTTGAGTAAATTTCTTAATCCCAAGTTCTAATTTGATTGTGCTGTGGTTGGAGAGACTGTTTGTTATGACTTCAGTTCTTTTGAATTTGCTGAGGGGTGTTTTACTTCCGATTATGTGATCCACTTTAGAGTAAGTGTTGTACAATACAATAAGATGTACATTCTGTTGTTTTTAGGTGAAGAGTTTTGTAGATATCTATCAAGTCCACTTAGTCCACAGCTGAGTTCAGGTCCTGGATATCATTGTTCATTTTCTGTCTCAATGATCTGTGTAATATTGTCAGTGGGGTGTTAAAGTCTCCCACTATTATTGTGTGGGAATCTGTCTCTTTTAAAGTCTCTAATAAATTGCTTTATGAATCTGGATGCCCCTTTGTTGGGTGCATATATGTTTAGCACAGTTAGATTTTCTCATTGAATCAAACCCTTTACCATTATGTAATGCCCTTCTTTGTGTTTTTTGATCTTTGTTGGTTTAAAGTCTGTTTTGTTAGAAACTAGGATTGCAACCCCTGAGTTTTTTGGTTTTCCATTTACTTGGTAAATTTTCCTCCATTCCTTTATTTTGAGCCTATTTGTGTTTTTGTAGGTGAGATGGATCTCTTGAAGACAGCACATTGATGGGTCTTGGCTGTTTGTCCAACTTGCCATTCTGTGTCTTTAAATTAGGGTATTTAGCCCATTTACATTTAAGGTTAGTATTGTTATGTATGAATTTGATCCTGTCATCATGATGCTAGCTGGTTATTTTGCAGGCTTGTTTATGTGGTTGCTTCATAGCGTCACTCGTCTGTGTACTTCAGTGTGTTTTTGTAGCGGCTGGTAAGAGTTTTTTCTTTCTGTATTTAATACATCCTTCAGGAGCTTTTGCAAGGCAAACCTGGTAGTGACAAATTCCCTTAGCATGTGTTTGTCTGAAAAGAATCTTATTTCTCCTTTGCTTATGAAGCTTAGTTTGGCTGGATATAAAATTCTGGGTTGGAAATTCTTTCCTGCAAGAATGTTGAACATTTGCCCCAATCTCTTCTGGCTTGTGGGGTTTCCACTGAGAGGTCTGCTGTTAGTTTGATGGGCTTCCCTTTGTAGGTGACCTGGCCTTTCTCTCTGGCTGCCCTTGACATTTTTTCTTTCATTTTGAACTTGGAGAATCTGATGATTATGTGTCTTGGGATTGATCTTCTCATGGAGTATCTTACTGTTGTTCTCTGCATTTCCTGAATTTGAATGTTGGCCTGTCTTCCTAGGTTGGGGAAGTTCTTCTGGAGGATATTGTGAAGTATATTTTCCAACTTGGTTCCATTCTCCCTGTCTTTTATGGGTACCCCGATCAGTAGTTAGTTTGGTCTCTTAACATAATTCCATAATTCTTGGAGGTTTTGTTCATTCCTTTTTATTCTTTTTTCTCTATTCTTATCTGCCTGTGTTATTTCAGAAAGATTGTCTTCAAACTCTGAGATTCTTTCCTCCACTCAGTCTATTCTGCTATTGATACTTGTGATTGCACTGTGTAGTTCTCATGTTGTTTTTCAGCTCCATCAGGTTGGTTATGTTCCTCTCCAGAATGGCTATTCTGGCTATCAGCTCCTGTATTGTTTTTTCATTATTCTTAGAAATGAAAGAATATTTCATGCTCTTTTAGCTCAGTTAAGTTTATTATTACCCACCTTCTGAAGCCTACTTCTATTAATTCAGCTATCTCAGCCTCAGCCCAGTTCTGTGCCCTTGCTGGAGTGGTGTTGCAGTCATTTGGAGAAGAGGTCCTCTGGCATTTTTAGTTTTCAGTGTTTTTGCATTGATTCTTTCTCATCTTTGTGGGCTTATTTTCCTTTGATCTTTGAGGTTGCTGATGTTAGAATGGTGCTTCATTGGGTCTTTTTTGTTGATGTTGTTTTTTTCTGTTTGTTTTTCTTTTAACAGTCAGGCTACTCTTCCACAGAGCTGCTGTGGTTTGCTGGGGTTCCACTCCAGACCCTACTTGCCTCGTTTTTCTTGTGCCTGGAGGCATCACCAGTGAAGGCTGAGAAACAGTAAAGGTGTCAGCCTCCTCCTTCCTCTGAAAGCTCTGTCCTGGGGGGTACTCACCTGTTGCTGTTCCAAACACGCCTGTAGGAGGTGGCTGGAGATCCCTTTTGGGAGGTCTCACCCAGTCAGTAGGAACAGGATCAGGGACCTGCTTAAAGAAGCAGCCTGGCTGCTTTTTGGTAGAGCAGGTGTGCTTCATTGGGGGGCACCCTTCCTTATCTGGACCATTTGTATTCTCGAAAGCCAGAAGGCTGGAATGGCTGAGTGGACCAAACTGCAGAGATGGTAGCTGCCCCTCCCCACAGGAACTCGGTCCCATCTCAGGCAGACTTCAGCCTGTTGCCATTGACTGGCTGGAATTCCAAGCCAGTGAGTCTTAACTTGTGAGGTGCTGTGGAAGTGGGGCCCTCAGAATGATGCTGCTTGGCTCCCTGGATTCACCCTCTTCCTAGGGATATGTATGGATGGATCTCTTGCCTTGCTGGAGATCCCGGGACCAGAATATGTATAACTCCTGGTTCTCTGTATGTGCCTGAGTGGCTGCTCTGCCAAGACTTCACACAGTTCTGTGTATCAGACGCAAGTCTCTGGTAGTGTGGGCTCACAAGGAGATCTCCTGATCTATGGGTTGCAAAGATCCATGGGAGAAGTGTGGTTTCCTGGGCAGGGCCACACAATCACTCACCGCTTCCCTTGGCTAGGGGTGGCGGTTCCTTTGGTTCCATGCTGCTCCTGGGTGGGCTGTTGTCCCACCCTGCTTTTCTTCATTCTCCGTAGGTTGAGTTGTTTGCTTAGTCAGTCCCAATGCAAGAACCTGGATATTTCAGTTGAAGGTGCTAAATTCACTGAAAGCTTTCATTCCTCTCTGATAGTGCCATGGACTGCAGCTGCTTCCAACTGGCCATGTTGGCCCCTCCAAAGTGGTTTCTAAGTGGGTTTTAAATTGGATTTTCATATCAAAACATAGTGTTGTTATTATATGGGTTTTCATAATAAGAAGATCAGAAAAAATGTTCAATATTTTCCTGTAAAACTAGCCAATAATTTAGAGAATTTAGAAAACTAAGGTAATTAATTTATCTTCATCAGGTCTGTTTTTCTTTATAATTTTAAGAGGAGGTTCATTAATTCATGGGTTATCTGATTTTATTCTTTAAGATATCGTCAAATGAGAACTCAGCTCTCTGTAGTAGTCCTGACACCTGGCTTTAATAATGATCAGTTCAAAGCTATTCTTTCTCATCTATACTTTTACCCACTTCTTCTTACCCTCACTGTGATTGCACTGAAGCAAATTCCAGATTTCATAGCGTTTCATCCATATATATTTCAGTAAGTAAAGCTAGGGAACTCTATTTCTTTTTGAATATACCTAGAATACCATTGTCACACTTAAAAATAATAATTCCTTAATATTATCAACTATCTAGTCAATGTTCACATCAATATTAGATGAAATACAACAAAATGTAAGATATCTTAACAAATAATACATTGCCAAGGCAAAACTCATATCTTATCTGTATTTGTGCCTTAATTCTTAAAATATATTTTTGTAATGAATTGAATATTGTTTTCATTTAAATTATTACCAGGTAAAGTTCTTAAATATCCAATATTATTTTATTTAAAATCCTTACTAAGCAATTCAGAATGATTTTGACTTTATGATTCCACATTCACCAATGAGTTATCTCTAGTATGTTCACTTTATTCTTAAATAATCACCATAATGTTTAGTTAGGGTACGTAGTTACATATACACACAAAGTAAAAAGAGATGATGTTGCTTCTATGAATACCACACAAAAGTCCATGATGTCTTTCTAGGTACATCATTGTCTTATTTCCTATTATATATTGCCTCATGATTCCGTAACTACTTTATAAATGTGGCAATGAATAGACTACTTTAGAAGATGATTCTTAGATAAAGAATTGATCCTTTAACAAGTTTAAAGGCTAACTTAACAAATATTTATTGAGTGCCTACTAAATGTTGGATTTGGTGACATTGTATATACTGTACTGTTAGCAGTCAATAAGAGAAAAATAATCTCTCATCAACTTTATAATGTAGTCTTGTAGAAAAACTGTAAAAATATGCCAAACAAGGCCCAAGTAAATCTAATTGAAAATCAGGAAATATGATATTTAAAGCACTATCTAACATTTGTTTCACATGTGAAAATATGATTTTACTAGGAAAAAAATGAGGAAGGCAGGAAGCTTTGCACATAGGAGGCCACTCAACTAACATCAATGGGACTAAACTGATTGACCTAGGTTTTCTCTGGATAAGCATTCATTACCCTTCATGTTTAGTAACAGTTACGTGTGTTTAAGGCAGGTTAAACAACTCGTAATTAAACCTGAAGTAGTCAATTAAGATAAGTTTGAAACACCAAGTCTACGTTTTGTTATAAAATGTCTTTTTTTTTTTTTCAGAAGTTTATGATTACCACTGATGATAAAGAGAAGCCAGACTAGAAAGAAAAAGGATTGGCAGGACATACATTAAGTTCAAAGAGGAAATGTGAATTGCTGATCCTAAATCCATTTAAAAATGTTCTCTGTCTTTAGAAAAATATTTGTTCCAAGCTGAAAGCCCCATTATACACAATAGAACTGACCCATAGCTTATAATCAGGCTTGGGTCAAAAGTCTTAACCAAAAATTCAAAATATACATAAATATATGACCTGAATAAGGAAAGTCTCCAGTTAAGTGCAAGCTGTGTTTAAAAAGCTCTCAGGAAAGACTCAATTACCATCCCTCGTTCTTTTAGGAAACCATTCAGGAGAGGCTTAAAAGGATGTTACAAAAAATGCTAGATTCCAAAAGGATTTTATATTCTCTCATTAGATCTTCAGTTAAATGACCAAATGACGGACATAAAATTGAATAAAAAAAAGAGTAAAATAGCATATGATATAATACATTGTATTTCCATGTTTGTGGACCACGGTTTAAATTATAAACAAAATAAAAAGTAGGTAACTGGACTCCATACTCTGTCTAACTGAATAACTCTATTCAGCTACAATGAAGGTAGAAAATTCTTCATTTATATATTAGGCCACAGTTAAAGAATGTGCAAAAATATAAGCGAATACTAGTTCCTATCTTAAACTAAATTTGAACTACCTTTGGACCTAATCCTGGGGAATTACTTTTTAAACAGTGGGGAATCATATTTCTAAAATGACTTTAATCCTCTTTGCCTTTGGGAAACTATTAGAGAAGACAGCCATTTTGGGGAGGAAAATGTTTTTTATGGTTGACTAGGAAAAAATATGGCATATATGTTAAAATACGGAATACAATTAATCAATGATGTTAAAATATGGAAAAAATAAAATCAGTAGAATATAGTATTATTATCCATATTTTATAGATGAGTGAACCAAGACAATAGAAGTTAGAAGATACGCCCAAAGTCACTTGACATGAAAGTGGAAGGCAGCCTCATTCACCTTCTATTTCTTGCTGTATGCAGATAAAATTAATTTGGAAATTAACCTTGTATCCAGAAACCTTATCGATCTCAGTATTAATTCTAAGAACATCTCTGTAGATTTGTTTTGCACTATTCATAGAGTCATAACTGCAAATAATGATAGTTTTATTTCTTCCTTTCCCTAATTTATACATTTATTTATTTTTCTTGCCCATTCCACTGGTTGAATACAAGCGGTCATTTCCATCATCTTTATCTTGTCTCTAAACTCAGATGAAAAGCTTTACCATCATTTTCCACCGACGCATAATGTTTGTTGTTATGTATTGCACACGATTATGTGTGGTTGTCTGTATTATTCTGTTAATATGGTAAGGTAATTGACTAATTTTCATGTGTTAAGTTAACCTTGCATCCCTAGAATAACCTAATTTGCATTTGATGTATTATTCATGTTATGTATCACCAGATACTATTGATAATTTTTTGTTTAAGATTTTTAAATCTATGTTCATGAATGAGGCTGATTTATAATGTTCCTACTTCTTCCTGGCATGATCAGGTTTTATTATTTCCAAGTATATTTTTACACTTAGAAACATGACTCTAATGCAAATATAGATTGAACATATATTCAACATCAGTAAAGACTGATCTCACCCACTGAGTAAAGCTGGTCCAAGACAATGTGAGAGAAGATATATATGTAATGAAATAACTCTAGAATAAGATTGATGAATTAATGCCCTACAGGGTGATAAAATTATAACTTTTGGGGTTATCTTTTCTACTTGACAGAAACTATTTACATCCTTACTTGACAAAATCTATATATTCATAAGTAACTTCACAGAGTGTAGGCTATAATCAGTAAATAGTAAGTGAAATGAAAGTGCATCTCCTAGAGAATTAAATATTCCTTGAGTGGCCCTGTTCAACAATACTGTAGAATAACATTGAAAGGACATGCAGTCATCTTTTCCAAAACATTTCCAACAGAAATGTTGGTTATACTTAACAGAGTCTAGATTATATAGGGACCTCATTGAGTCCCCCTTCTGTTTTCTGGAAAAATGTCTATAAAACCAGCAATTTGCCCCTTAAATGCTTGGTAAAATGTGTAAGTGAAGTCATCTACTCTTGGAAGTGTGTGAAGATATTTAGTAATAGATTTAATTTCTTTAATAAATATAGGACTATTCAAATTTGCCATATTTTTTGATATTGCAGTATTTTAGAAATTTTTCCATTTCACCTAAGTTTTCAAGTTTATTGGCAGACAGTAGTTGGCAGAAGGAATTACTTGATGTCTTTAATATTTCTTGTGCTGATTATTTTTACCTTCTCTCTTTATATCTCAATCAGTATTGCCAGAGATTGATGAAGTTTAGGTATTTTCAGTTACTGAGTGTGGACTTCGATGACTTCTCTATTGTGTGTTTATATTCGACTTAATTTCTTATTTTAATCTTTTTATTTCCTTATCTGTTTCTTATTGTTAAATTGTTATTGTTTATCTACCTTCTTAAGAGGAATGCTTAGGTCATTGATTTTCAGCCTTTCCCTTTATCCAATGTATACATTTGAGGCTATAAATGTCTAGTGCTTTAACATTACTTCACAATTTTGATATGTGAAATTTTTCATTAGCTTATGGTTCAAAAATTATTAATTTCTCTTTATATTTATTCCTTGTTCCATATATTTAGATATTTATTGCTTTTAATTCCCACATATTTTAAGATTTTCTAGCTAGCTTTTTTATTGTGGTAAAAAACACACAATAAAATTTACCCTTTAAAAAAATTTTTTTGGTACCCTCCCCTCTCAAGTATCTTGTTATAGCATAAAATTTACAATCTTGAGTATTTTTAAGTGTACAGTACTATTAATTATAGGCATCTTGTTGTACAACAAAACTCTAAACCCATTGAACTCTCCTTTTCCCCTTCCACACAGCCCCTGACAAACACTATTCTACTATATAGTTCTAAGATTTTGACTACTATAGATACCACATATAATTGGAATCATTCCATATTTGTCTTTTTGTAACTGGCTTTTCACTTAGCATAATGTCCTCAAGGTTTATTCATGTTGTCATATATGACAGAATTGCCTGTTTGTTTTTTTGTAGAGATGGGGTGTCACTTTGTTGCTCAGGCTGGCTCAAACTCCCGGGTTTAAGTGATCCTCCTGCCTAGGCCTCCCAAAGTGCTGGAATTAGAAGTGTGAGCCACCACACCCAACCTCCTTCTTTTTTTTATAAAGACTGAATAACACTCCACTGTATGGATATACTATACTTTCTTTAACCATTCATCTGTTGATAGACATTTAGGTTGCTTCCATATCTTGGCTATTGTGAAAAATACTGCAATGAACTTGGAGTCCAAATATCTCTTCAATATCTGATTTCAATTCTTTTGGATACACAACCAGAAGTGGGATTGTGGTGTAATATGGTAGCTGTAATTTGTTGAGGAACCGCCATACTATTTTCCATATTGGCTGTATTCCATATTGGTGAGAATGTAAAATGTAAAAATACATTTTACATTCTCACCAAAGTGCATGAGGGCTCCAATTTCTCCTCATCTTCAAGAACACTTGTTATTTTTCTGTGTTTTTGTTGATTACCATCCCAATAGGTATGAGGTAATATCTCATTGTTGTTTTGATTTGCATTTCCCTGATAATTAGTGATGTTGAGCACCTTTTTATATGTTTGTAGGCTGTTGTATTTCATCCTTGGAAAAATGTCTATTCAAGTCCTTTGACCATTTTAAAATTAGATTATTATTATTTTCTTGGGTATTGAGTTATAGAAATTCTTGATATATTCTGGGTATTAACCCCTTTACCAACATATAGTTTGCAAATACTTTCTGTATTTGGTTTCCCAAGCTTTTCATTCTGTTGATTATTTCATTTGCTGCACCAAAGTTTCAAAGTTGGATGTAGTCCCATTCATCTATGTTTACTTTTGTTGTCTGTGCCTTTGTTGTCATGTCCAGTAAAACACAGCCAAATCCAATGTCATGAACATTTCCTTCTATGTTTTCTACCAGGAGTTTTGTAGTTTAAGGTCTTACATTTAGATATTTAATCCATTTTTAATTACTTTTTGTATATGGTGTAAGAGTGGGTCCAACTTCATTCTTTTGCATGTGGATATCCAGCTTTCCCAGCATCTTTTGTTGAAGAGACTATTTCCCATTGTGTAGTTTTGACATCTTTGTTGAAAATCATTTGCCCATACACATAAAGATTTCTCTGGGCTCTTTGTTCTGTTACATGGGTCTATAGGTCTATTTTTATGTCAGTATCATACGGTTTTGACTACTGTGTATTTGTAATATGTTTTGAAATCAGCAAGTGTGATATCTACAGCTTTGTTTTTGTTCTTGAAATAGGAAGTTGAGATTTTTTGGCTAGTCATGGTCTTTTGAGATACCATATGAATTTCAAGATAGTCCTTTTTTATTTCTGAAAAAAAGCCTTTGGAATTTTAATAGAGATTTCAAGGAATCTGTAGATTATAGTACAAATATTTTAACATTATTAAGTCTTTCAACCCATGATCACGGGATGTCTTTCTCTTTGTGTCTTGTTTAATTTTTTTCAGCAATGTTTTAGAATTCTCAGTGTACACATTTTTTGCCTCCTGGGGTAACTATAAGTATGCTATTCTTTTTGATACCATTGTAAATTATATTTGTTTTCTTAATAATTTCCTTTTCAGGTATTTTGCTAATATGTACAGAAATGCAACTAATTTTTGTGTGTCAATTTTGTATACTGAAACTTTACGAATTCATTTACTAGTTTTAACAGTTTTTGGGTTTTGTGTATTACATCTCTGGAGTTTTCTATATATAAGATTATGTCATTTGTGAACAGAGTTAATTTTACTTCTTCCTTTCTGATTTAGATCTCTTTTATTTCTTTTTCTTGCCTAATTAATCTGGAATTCCAACACTACGTTGAATAGAAGTGGTGAGAGAGGGCATCCTTCCCTTGTTACCAACCTTAGAGGAAAAGCTTACAGTTTTTCACTTGTTACTGAGAAAAATAATAGCTGTAAGCTTTTCATATATGGCCTTTACCATATTGAGGTAATTTCCTACTATTTCTAGTTTGTTTAGTAGTTTCATCATGAAAAGGTATTACATTTTGTCAAATGCCTTCCTTGGCATCAATTCAGATGACTACGTGTATTTTTTGTTTTTTTGTTTTGTTTTGTTTTTTTGAGACAAGGTCTCCCCCTCTGTCACCCAGGCTGGAGTGCAGTGGAGTGATTTCGGCTTACTGCAACCTCTGCCTTCTGGGTTCAAGCAATTCTTGTGCCTCAGCCACTGGAGTAGCTATTACTGGCGTGTGCCACAACACCTGGCTAATTTTTGTTATTTTTAGTAGAGATAGGGTTTCACCATGTTGGCCAAGCTGGTCTTGAACTCCTGACCTCAAATGATCCGCCCACCTTGGGCTCCCAAAGTACTGGGATTACAGGCACGAGCCACTGCCCCTGGCCTATGTGGTTTTTGTCCATTATTTTGTTAATGTGATGTCTTAATTTGATTTTCATATATTGAACCATCTTCTTGCATTCTAAAAGTAATTTGTGTAACTCCTAATGTGTTGTTGAATTAAGCATGCTAGTGTTTTGCCGAAGATTTTTGCATCGACATTCATCAGGGATATTGGTTTGTAGTTTCCGTTTCTTAAAGTATCTGCCTGATTTTGGTATCAGGGTAATGCTGGACTTCTGAAATGAATTTGGAGGTTTGTTCTAAATTTTTTGCAAGAGTTTGAGAAGGATTTTTGTTAGTTCTTTAAATGGTTGAAAGAATTCTTCAGTGAAGCCATTGGTCCTAAGCTTTTCTTTGTTGGGACCTGTTTGATTACAGATTACGTCTCCTTACTAGTTACTGGTCTGCAAAGAATTTTTATTTCTTCACGAGTCAGGCGTGGTAAATTTCTAGGAATTTATCCATTGCTTCAAGGTTGTCAAATTTTATTATTATATAGTTGTTTCTAGAAATCTCTTGTGATCATTTGTATTTCTGTGTCATCAGTTGCAATGTCTTCTTTCATTTCTGATTTTTATTATTGGAGTCTGGTTTCTTTTTTTCTTAGTCTAGCTAAGGGTTTGTTGCTTTTATTGATCTTTTCAAAAAACCAATTTAGTTTTGATAATTTTTAAAATTGTTTTTATTCTCTGCTTCATTACTTTCTGCTCTAATATTTGTGATTTTCTTCCTTCTATTAACTTTGAGTTTAGTTTGTTCTTACTTTTGTAGTTCTTTGAGATGTAACGTTAGAATTTTTATTTGACATCTTTTCTCTTTTTAAAGGTAGGCATTTACTATTCCAAATTTCCCTCTTAGAACTGCTTTTGCTACATCCAATAAGTTTGGCTATGTTCTGTTTTCATTTTCACTTGACCTAAGATATTTTCTTATTTCTCTTGTGATTTCTTATTTGACTCATTCATCATTCAAGAGTGTATTAATTTCTACATATTTAGGAATTTTCAAGTGTTCCTTTTGCTATTGATTTCTAGTTTCATTCCACTGTGGTTAGAGAAGATAGATGGTATGATTTCAATTTTCTAAAATTTGTTAAGACCTGTTTTGTGGCCTAACATATAATCTTTAGAAACATTCTGTGGGCATTTTAGAAGAATGTATATTCTGCTGTTGTTGGGTGGAATGCTCTGCATTTATCTATAAAGACCAATTTGTCTAGAGTGTTGTTCAAGTTTTTGTTTCTTTACTTATCTTTTCTCTGGTTGATCTATCCATTATTGAAATTGGAATATTAAAATCTCTATCATTATTGTGTTACTATCTAATTCTCCCTGCAATTCTTTTAATTCTTTATGCTTGCTGCATATATTCACCTAATATATATAAAATTACATCTTTCTGGGAACTGACTTTTTAAATCCTTATATGTCCTTCTTTGCCTCTTGTGACAATTTTTGACTTAAAGTTTATTTTGACTGGTATATCAACCCCTGCTGTCATTTGGTTACCATTAGTATGACATTTATTTCCCATCCTTTCACTTTCAGTCTATGTGTGTTGTTAAAGTGAGTCTCTCATAGACAGCATATAGTTGGATTTTGTTGTTTCTTTTTATTTTTCCATTTAGCCACTGTATATATTTTGACTTGGGAAATTAGTACAGTTATATTTAAAGTAATTATTGATAGGTTAGGACTCACTCTTGCCATTTGGCTAATTTTTTCTTTCTGTTTTGTTCTCTTGCTCCTCTCTTCTTCTCATGTTGACTTCGTGATTTGATGATTTTTCACGGCGATGTGCTTTTATTACTTTCTATCTTTTGTGTATCCACTTTACATTATTTTTGTGGTTACCATGGAGATCACATAAAATATTTTATGGTTGCATCAGTCTGTTTTAAGCTAATAACCACTTAGATTACACTAGTAACAGTAATCTCACTAGTGTAGTAAGATTACCCTAGTAGTGTAATCTTAGATTACATTAGTAACAGTAAAGTTACTCTATATTTTACTCCTCCCCAACACACATTTTATGTAATTGATGTCAGACTTTACTTCTTTTTTTTTTTTTTGAGAGACAGGGTGTCACTCTGTCACCCAGGTTGGAGTGCAGTGGTGCAATTATGGCTCACTGCAGCGCTGAATACTTGGGATCAAGGGATCCTCTCTACTTAGCTTCCTGAGTAGCTAGGACCACTGGTGCTCACCACCACACTTGGCTAATTAAAAAAATTAATAGAGATGAGCTCTCTTTATGTTGCCCATACTGGTCTCAAACTCCTGGGCTCAAGCAATCCTACCATCTCAGCCTCCCAAAGTGCTGGCATTATAGCTGTGAGTCACCTCACACAGCCAGATATTGCTTCTTTCTATGTTTAAATTGAAACATATTTGTGGATATAGTTATTCTGACTACTTCTGTTTTCTAATTTATGTAAGTATTAAATGTTAAGGTGCATGATTACAGTATTACAATTTTCTGAGTTTGTCTTTATGTTTAGCTTTCATACAATTTATACTTTCATATGCATTTGTATTACTGCTTAGCTTTTTTTTGTTTCAACTTTAAAACTCTTGTAAAGCAGTCCTAGTGATAATGAACTCCTTCAATTTTTTAAATTATACTTTAAGTTTTAGGGTACATGTGCACAACGTGCAAGTTTGTTACATATGTATACATGTGCCATGTTGGTGTGCTGCACCCCTTAACTCGTCCTTTAACATTAGTTATATCTCCTAATGCTATCCCTCCCCGCTACTCCCACCCCACAACAGGCCCCGGTGTGTGATGTTCCCCTTCCTGTGTCCAAGTGTTCTCATTGTTCAATTCCCACCTATGAGTGAGAACATGCAGTGTTTGGTTTTTTGTTCTTGTGATAGCTTGCTGAGAATGATGGTTTCCACCTTCATCCATGTCCCTACAAAGGATATGAACTCATCATTTTTTATGGCTGCATAGTATTCCATGGTGTATATGTGCCACATTTTCTTAATCCAGTCTATCATTGTTGGACATTTGAGTTGGTTCCAAGTCTTTGTTATTGTGAATAGTGCCGCAATAAACATACGTGTGCATGTGTCTTTATGGCAGCATGATTTATAATCCTTTGGATATATACTCAGTAATGGGATGGCTGGGTCAAATGGTATTTCTAGTTCTAGATCCCTGAGGAATTGCCACACTGACTTCCACAATGGTTGAACTAGTTTAAAGTCCCACCAACAGTGTAAAAGTGTTCCTATTTCTCCACATCCTCTCCAGCACCTGTTGTTTCTTGACTTGTTAATGATCGCCATTCTAACTGGTGTGAGATGGTATCTCATTGTGGTTTTGATTTGCATTTCTCTGATGGCCAGTGATGATGAGCATTTTTTCATGTGTCTGATGGCTGCATAAATGTCTTCTTTTGAGAAGTGTCTGTTCGTATCCTTCACCCATTTTTTGATGGGGTTGTTTGTTTTTCTCTTGTAAATTTGTTTGAGTTCATTGTAGATTCTGGATATTAGCCCTTTGTCAGATGGGTAGGTTGCAAAAATTTTCTCCCATTCTGTAGGTTGCCTGTTCACTCTGATGGTCGTTTCCTTTGCTGTGCAGAAGCTCTTTAGTTTAATTAGATCCCATTTGTCAATTTTGGATTTTGCTGCCATTGCTTTTGATGTTTTAGACATGAAGTCCTTGCCCATGCCTATGTCCTGAATGGTATTGCTTAGGTTTTCTTCTAGGGTTTTTATGGTTTTAGGTCTAACATGTAAGTCTTTAATCCATCTTGAACTAATTTTTGTATAAGGTGTAAGGAAGGGATCCAGTTTCAGCTTTCTACATATGGCTAGCCAGTTTTCCCAGCACCATTTGTTAAATAGGGAATCCTTTCCCCATTTCTTGTTTTTGTTAGATTTGTCAAAGATCAGATAGTTGTAGATATGTGGCATTATTTCTGAGGGCTCTGTTCTGTTCCATTGGTTTGTATCTCTGTTTTGGTACCAGTAGCATGCTGTTTTGGTTACTGTAGCCTTGTAGTGTAGTTTGAAGTCATGTAGTGTGATGCCTCCAGCTTTGTTCTTTTGGCTTAGGATTGACTTAGCAATGCGGGCTCTTTTTTGGTTCCATATGAACTCTAAAGTAGTTCTTTCCAATTCTGTGAAGAAAGTCATTAGTGGCTTGATGGGGATGGCATTGAATCTATAAATTACCCTGGGCAGTATGGCCATTTTCACGATATTGATTCTTCCTATCCACAAGCACGGAATGTTCTTCCATTTATTTGTGTCCTCTTTTATTTTGTTGAGCAGTGGTTTGTAGTTCTCTTTGAAGAGGTCCTTCACATCCCTTATAAGTTGGACTCCTAGGTATTTTATTCTCTTTGAAGCAATTGTGAATGGGAGTTCACTCATGATTTGGCTGTTTGTCTGTTATTGGTGTATAAGAATGCTTCTGATTTTTGCACATTGATTTTGTATCCTGAGACTTTGCTGAAGTTGCCTATCAGCTTAAGGAGACTTTGGGCTGACACAATGGGGTTTTCTAGATATACAATCATGTCGTCTGCAAACAGGGACAATTTGACTTCCTCTTTTCCTAATTGGATACCCTACATTTCCTTCTCCTGCCTAATTGCCCTTGCCAGAACTTCCAACACTATGTTGAATAGGAGTGGTGACAGAGGGCATCCCTCTCTTGTGCCAGTTTTCAAAGGGAATACTTCCAGTTTTTGTCCATTCAGTATTATATTGGCTGTGGGTTTGTCATAGATAGCTCTTATTATTTTGAGATACGTCCCATCAATACCTAATTTATTGAGAGTTTTTAGCATGAAGGGTTGTTGAATTTTGTCAAAGGCCTTTTCTGCATCTATTATCGTGTGGTTTTTGTCATTGGTTCTGTTTGTATGCTGGATTATGTTTATTGATTTGCATATGTTGAACCAGCCTTGCATCCCAGGGAGGAAGCCCACTTGGTCATGGTGGATAAACTTTTTGATGTGCTGCTGGATTCGGTTTGCCAATATTTTATTGAGGATTTTTGCATTGATGTTCATCAGGGATATTGGTCTAAAATTCTTTTTTTTTGTTGTTGTGTCTCTGCCAGGCTTTGGTATCAGGATGATGCTGACCTCATAAAATGAGTTAGGGAGGATTCCCTCTTTTTCTATTGATTGGAATAGTTTCAGAAGGAATGGTACCAGCTCCTCCTTGTACCTCTGGTAGAATTCAGCTGTGAATCCGTCTTGTCCTGGACTTTTTTTGGTTGGTAAGCTATTAATTATTGCCTCAATTTCAGAGCCTGTTATTGGTCTATTCAGAGATTCAACTTCTTCCTGGTTTAGTCTTCAGAGGGTGTATGTGTCGAGAAATTTATCCATTTCTTCTAGATTTTCTAGTTTATTTAAGTAGAGTGTTTATAGTATTCTCTGATGGTAGTTTGTATTTCTGTGGAATCGGTGGTGATATCACCTTTGTCTTTTATTGTGTCTATTTGATTCTTCTCTCTTTTCTTCTTTATTAGTCTTGCTAGCAGTCTATCAATTTTGCTGATCTTTTCAAAAAAACCACCTCCTGGATTCATTGATTTTTTGAAGGGTTTTTTGGGTCTCTATTTCCTTCAGTTCTGCTTGGATTTTAGTTATTTCTTGCCTTCTGCTAGCTTTTAAATGTGTTTGCTCTTGCTTTTCTAGTTCTTTTAATTGTGATGTTAGGGTGTGAATTTTAGATCTTTCCTGCTTTCTCTTGTGGGCATTTAGTGCTATAAATTTCCCTCTACACACCGCTTTCAATGTGTCCCAGAGATTCTGGTATGTTGTGTCTTTGTTCTCCTTGGTTTCAAAGAACATCTTTATTTCTGCCTTCATTTCATTATGTACCCAGTAGTCATTCAGGAGCAGGTTGTTCAGTTTCCATGAAGCTGAGTGGTTTTGAGTGAGTGTCTTAATCCTGAGTTCTAGTTTGATTGCACTGTGGTCTGAGAGACAGTTTGTTATAATTTCTGTTCTTTTACATTTGCTGAGGAGTGCTTTACTTCCAACTATGTGGTCAATTTTGGAATGGGTGTGGTGCAGAGAAGAATGTATATTCTGTTGATTTGGGGTGGAGAGTTCTGTAGATGTCTATTAGGTCTGCTTGGTGCAGAGCTGAATTCAATTCCTGGATATCCTTGTTAACTTTCTGTCTCATTGATCTGTCTAATGTTGACAGTGGGGTGCTAAAATCTCCCATTATTATTGTGTGGGAGTTTAAGTCTCTTTGTAGGTCTCTAAGGACTTGCTTTATGAATCTGGGTGCTCCTGTATTGCATATATATTTAGTATAGTTAGCTCTTCTTGTTGAATGCATCCCTTTACCATTCTGTGATGGCCTTGTCTCTTTTGATCTTTGTTGGTTTAAAGTCTGTTTTTTCAGAGACTAGGATTGCAACCCCTGCCTTTCTTTGTTTTCATTTGCTTGGTAGATCTTCCTCCATCCCTTTATTTTGAGCCTATGTGTGTCTCTGCATGTGAGATGGGTTTCCTGAATACAGCGCCCTGATGGGTCTTGACTCTTTATCCAATTTGCCAGTCGGTGTCTTCTAATTGGAGCATTTAGCCCATTTACATTTAAGGTCAATATTGTTATGTGTGAATTTGATCCTGTCATTGTGATGTTAGGTGGTAATTTTGCTCGTTAGTTGATGCAGTTTCTTCCTAGCCTCGATGGTCTTTACAATTTGGCATGTTTTTGTAGTGGCTGGTACCGGCTGTTCCTTTCCATGTTTATTGCTTCCTTCAGGAGATCTTTTAGGGCAGGCCTGGTGGTGACAAAATCTCTCAGCATTTGCTTCTCTGTAAAGGATTTTATTTCTTCTTCACTTATGAAGCTTAGTTTGGCTGGATATGAAATTCTGGGTTGAAAATTCTTTTCTTTAAGAATGTTGAATATTGGCTCCCACTCTCTTCTGGCTTGTAGAGTTTCTGCTGAGAGATCAGCTGTTAGTCTGATGGGCTTCCCCTTGTGGGTAACCCGACCTTTCTCTCTGACTGCCCTTAACATTTTTTCCTTCATTTCAACTTTGGTGAATCTCACTATTATGTGTATTGGAGTTGCCCTTCTTGAGGAGTGTCTTTGTGGCCTTCTCTCTATTTCCTGAATTTCAATGTTGGCCTGCCTTGCTAGATTGGGGAAGTTCTCCTGGATAATATCCTGCAGAGTGTTTTCCAACTTGGTTCCATTCTCCCCCGTCACTTTCAGGTACACCAATCAGATGTAGATTTGGTCTTTTCACATAGTCCCATATTTCTTGGAGGCTTTGTTCATTTTTTTTATTGTTTTTTCTCTAAACTTCTCTTCTTGCTTCATTTCATTCATTTGATATTCAATCACTGTTACCCTTTCTTCCAGTTGATCGAATCGGCTACTGAAGCTTGTGCATTCGTCACGTAGTTCTCGTGCTGTGGTTTTCAGCTCCATCAGGTCCTTTAAAGACTTCTCTGCATTGGTTATTCTAGTTAGCCATTCATGTAATCTTTTTTCAAGGTGTTTAACGTCTTTGCCATGGGTTCGAACTTCCTCCTTTAGCTTGGAGTTGTTTGATCATCTGAAGCCTTCTTCTCTCAACTTCTCAAAGTCATTCTCCATCCAGCTTTGTTCCGTTGCTGATGAGGAGCTGCACTCCTTTGGAGGAGGAGAGGTGCTCTGATTTTTAGAGTTTCCAGTTTTTCTCCTCTGGTTTTTCCCAAACTTTGTGGTTTTATCTACCTTTGGTCTTTGATCATGGTGACGTACAGATGGGTTTTTGGTGTGGATGTCCTTTCTGTTTGTTAGTTTTCCTTTTAACAGTCAGGACCCTCAGCTGCATGTCTGTTGGAGTTTGCCGGAGGTCCACTCCAGACCCTGTTTGCCTGGGTATCAGCAGCGGAGGCTGCAGAACAGCGGATATTGGTGAACAGCAAATGTTGCTGTCTGATCATCCCTCTCCAAGTTTTGTCTCAGAGGAGTAACTGGCCGTGTCAGGTGTCAGTCTGCCCCTACTGGGGGTGCCTCCCAGTTAGGCTACTCAGGGGTGAGGGACTCACTTGAGGAGGCAGTCTGTCCTTTCTCAGATCTCAAGCTGCATGCTGGAGAACCACTACTCTCTTCAAAGCTGTCAGACAGGGACATTTAAATCTGCAGAGGTTTCTGCTGCCTTTTGTTTGGCTATGCCCTGCCTCCAGAGGTGGAGTCTACAGAGGCAGGCAGGCCTCTTTGAGCTGCAGTGGGCTCCACCAAGTTCGAGCTTCCCGGCCGCTTTGTTTACCTACTCAAGCCTCGGCAATGGCGGGCGCCTGTCCCCCAGCCTCTCTGCCACCTTGCAGTTTGATCTCAGACTGCTGTGCTAGCAAAAAGTGAGACTCCGTGGGCGCAGGACCATCCGAGCCAGGTGTGGGATATAATCTCCTGGTGTGCCGTTTGCTAAGACTGTTGGAAAAGTGCAGTATTAGGGTGGGAGTGACCCGATTTTCCAGGTGCCATCTGTCACCCCTTTCTTTGACTAGCAAAGGGAATTCCCTGACCCCTTGTGCTTCCCGGGTGATGCGATGCCTCGCCCTGGCTTTGGCTCACGCTCGGTGTGCTGCACCCACTGTCTTGCACCGTCTTCCACCCACTGTCCGACACTCCCCAGTGAGATGAACCCAGTACCTCAGTTGGAAATGCAGAAATCACCTGTCTTCTGTGTTGCTCACACTGGGAGCTGTAGACTGGAGCTGTTCCTATTCGGCCATCTTGGCTCCCTCTGTGCATTTTATTTTTGTTTTTGCTTTTTAACTTGTATTTTGTTTATAGGTTCTGTGTGACTTATGCATTAAAGAGGTTCTGTCTTGATGTGTTTTCAGGATTTATTTCAAGATTGAAAGCTCCTTTTAGTTCTTGTAGTGGTGGCTGGGTAATGGTGAATTCTGTCAGCATTTGTTTGTCTGAAAATGACTGTATCTTTCCTTCATATATGATGTTTAGTTTCACTGGATACAAAATTCTTGGCTGATAATTGTTTTGTTTGAGGAGACCGAAGATAGGGCCCCAATCACTTCTCACTTGTAGAGTTTCTGCTGAGAAATATGCTGTTAATCTGATAGGTTTATAGGTTTATACGTTATCTGGTGCTTCTGTCTCACAGCTCTTAAGATTCTTTCCTTTGTCCTAACTTTGGATGACCTGATGACAATGTGCATAGGTGAAGATCTCTTTGTGATGAATTTCACAGGTGTTCTTTGTGCTTCTTGTATTTGGATGTCTGGGTCTCTAGCAAGGCTGAGGAAGCTTTCCTTGATTGTTCCTCCAAATATGTTTTCCAAGCTTTTAGAATTCTCTTCTTCCTCAGGAACACGAATTATCCTTAGGTTTGGTTGTTTAGCGTAATCCCAGGCTTCTTGGAGGCTTTGTTCATATTTCTTATTCTTTTTTCTGTGTATTTGTTGGATTGGTTTAATTTGAAGATTTTGTCTTTGAGCTCTGAATTTCTTTCTTCTACTTGTTCAATTCTATTGCTGAGACTTTCCAGAGTATTTCACATTTCTAAGTGTGTCTAAAGTTTTCTGAATTTTTGATTTTTTTTCTTTATCTATTTCCTTGAATATTTCTCCCTTCACTTCTTGTATCATATTTTGGATTTCCTTGCATTGGGCTTTGCTTTTCTCTGGTCTCTCTCTGATTAGTTTAGTAACTAACCTCCTGAATTCTTTTTCAGGTAAATCAGGGATTTGTTCTTCATTTGGAGCCCTTGCTGGTTAACTAGTATGATTTTTTTCGGAGGCATTGAAGAGCCTGGTTTTGTCATATTACCAGGGTTGGCTTTCTGGTTGTTTCTCATTTGGGTAGGCTCTGTCAGAGGGAAGGTCTAGGGCTGAAGGCTGTTGTCCAGATTCTTTTGTCCCATGGGGTGTTCCTTTGATGTAGTACTCTCCCCCTCTTCCTATGGATGTGGCTTCCTGTGAGCCAAACTGCAGTGATTGTTGTCTCTCTTCTGAGTCTAGCCACACAGCAAGTCTGTCTGGCTCTGGGCTGGTATTCGGGGTTGTCTGCACAGAGTTCTGTGATGTGAACCATCTATGGGTCTCTCAGCCAGGGATACCAACACCTGTTCTGGTGGAGGTGGCGGGGGATGCAATGGACACCGTGAGGATTCTTAGCTTTGGTGGTTTAATGTTCTATTTTTGTGTTTGTTGGCCTCCTGCCAGGAGGTGGCACTTTCCAGAGAGCATCAGCTGTGGTATTATGAGGAGGAACTGGTGGTGGACAGGGCCCTAGAACTCCCAAGATTATATACCCTTTGTCTTCTGCTACCAGGTTGGGTACGGAAGGACCATCAGGTAGGGGTGGGGCTAGGTGTGTGTGACCTCAGACTCTCCTTGGGCGGGTCTTGCTGTGGCTGGTGTTGGGGATGGGGGTGAGATTCTCAGGTCACTGGAGTTGTGTACCTAGGAGGATTATCGCTGCCTCTGCTGAGTCATGCAGGTTGTCAGACAGGTGGGGGAAAGCTGGCAGTCACAGGCCTCACCCAGCTCCCAGCAAACCCAAGGGCCAGTCTTACTCCCACCATGTCCCCTCAACACCCCCCAGATGTTTCTAGGCAGAGAGCAATACAGGCTTGAAAATCTACTGCAGGCTGTCTGCCCCTAAGCTGCGAAAGAAAAGGGCTTGGTTCTTCCCCTGCCTGTGGAGTCTGCACACCAGATTTGCGCCCTTCCCCAAGTTCTGGCCAGAAGGTTTCTCACCCTGTTCAAATTGTTACAAAGTTCAGCTAGAGCTTTGCTTCTCCCTGTGTAGTTTTACTCCCTGCTTCTCTCTCATTGGATCCCTGTGGTGCCAGGCAGGAATGGCCTGCTAGAGGACCCAGTGAGCTCCCAGGGCCTTTCTGCTGCTTCCTCCACCCCTGTATTTTGCTTGGCTCTCCAAATTGACTCAGCTCCAGCTAGTCGGAAACTTCTCCCATAAACAGACCTTCAGTTTCTCCAGTGGAGGTGCATGTTTGGGAGAGGAAGGTCTCCCTTTGCCACTTCTGCAGTTGGGGCACTCACAGTTTTGGGCGGGGGGACTCCTGGGTCCTGCAGGAGAAGTCTGCTTCCTTCAGAGGGTCTCATTGTGTCTGTTTTTGAAGTCATCTTCTAAGTTTTTCAGTTCAGTCATTGTATTCTTCAGTTCCAGGATTTCCATCTAGTTCTTTTTTTAAGGTTTCTATATTTTTTTCAAAATTAAACTTCCCATTTTATTCATGTATTGTTTTCCTGGCTTCATTTAGTTGTCCATCTTTGTCCTCTTACAGCTTATTAAACTTCTTTAAAATGGTTATTCTGAATTCTTTGTCAAGCAGTTCATGCATTTCCATTTCTTTCGGGCTGGTTATTGGAGCTTTATTCATTTCCTGTGGTTATGTTTGCTTGATTTTTTGCAATCTATGTAGCCTTGCATTGTTGTCTATGCATCTGAAAGAGCAAACACCTTTTCCAGTCATTACAGACTGATTTTTGCAGGTAAAAAACTTCTCCTGCTGGGTCCCCAGATTGATAGGGCTGCCTCCAAGATCACGATTAACTGGGGCTAGAGCTGTGTCACATGGATGCTGCTGGGTCTGTAGTCAGGTACACAGTTGGAGGGCCTGTTACTGCAGGCACAGGTGGGCACAATTCCTGCCTGGTACCAATCAGATGGGACTACCTCTGGAACCATGGTCAAGCAAGGTTGGAGCTGGGTCACAAGAGGACTTCTGGGTCTGCAGATGGCAGGTCCATTAGAAGGGTCTTAATAGGCATGGCTCCTACTAGACGCCCATTAACCACAATAGATGGGGGATAGACTCAAGTCACAGGGCTGCTTCAGCATTCTGGTAGGGTATGAGTTCAGCAGGCCTGTTACCAGGGCTATGGATAGATGTGTCTTTTGAAGGTAACATATGTGGGTAGCACTGTCCCCAGGCCATCGTAGAGTGGAAATGGAATTAAGTCACAGGACCAGTTCAAGGTCTATAGCCAGATACCTCAATGGTGTGCCTGCTATTGGGGGCATAGATGGGTGTATCTCCCAGAGGGTCCCTGGGATGGCAGGACTGTCTCTGGGCTATGGTAGATTGGGGGCATACATGGGTGTGTCTCCCAGAGGCCCCTGGGTTGGCAAGACTGTCTCTGGGCTATGGTAGATTGGGGCTACAGCCCATTTAAGGGCCACTTTAGTGTACACAATTGGGTGTGAGGTCAGCAGGCCTGCCATTGGAGGAACGAACAGGCATATCTCCTACCAGGTCCTTGGCTAGGCAGGACTTCTCCCTACAGCAAAGCAGGGCTGTAGCTGAGTCACAGGTCTCAGGATCCACAGCCAGGACTAAGTTTGTTGGCCTTCTAATGAAGGTATAAGCCAACCTGACTCCTCCCATGTCCCCTGGCAAATGGGATTGTGGGCAGGCCAGAGACCAAGTGTGTCCCAAACTGAGACTACAGGAGAATAGGGCTGTTACTGACATGCAGCTGAGGCCACTGTCAGCTAGCCTGCCACTGGGGCATAGGCTAGTCTTCTCAAAGTGGCCCTCCAAAGTCTTGGGCATCACTGGGGTTCTGCATCCTCCTACTTGGATCTCAATGCTCCCACAAGGGCATTTTTGTCTGTGAATGTTTGCCAAGTTATTGTTAATATTGAGGGATATGAGCTGGGGAACCTCATTTTCCACCATCTTGCCTATGTCACTCTCTAACTTTCAACAGTTTGATTGTAATGTATCTCAGTGCAGGTCTTTTTAGGTTTGTCTTATTTTTAGTCCTTTGATCTTGAATTTGGATATCTACATCATTTCTCAGATTTGGGAAATTTTCAGCCATTCTTTAAATAACCTCTTTTTTTTTTTTTTTCCCTCTCTTATCCTTCTTATACTCTCATACTGTATAGATTGGTCTGCTTGATCATGTCTCATAAGTTCTTTAGGCTTTCTTCATTGTTCTTTTTTTCTCCCTTTTTTATACTCTGAGTCAAAAAATTCAAATGACCTGACTTCAAGTTTCCTGATTCCTTCTGCTTGATCAAGTCTGCTGCTGAACCTCTCCAGTGAATTTTTTGGTTCAGTTATTATATTCTTTGGTTCCAGATTTTCTATTTCTTTTTCATAGTTTCTATTCCTTTGTTGGTTTTCTCATTTTGTTTATGCATCATTTTCCTGATTTCATTTAGTTGTTTATTTCTGTTTTCTTATAGCACATTGAGCTTTGTAATGATTACTTTGAATTCTTTGTCAAGTAATTCATATTAGTAGAGTTTCATTTTTTCAGGGCCAGTTTCTGAAGATCTATTTTGGGCCTCCGATTGGGTCATGTTTCCCTGTTTCTTTATGTGTCTTATTTGTTACATTTTTTGCATTTGAAAAAGCAAATGTCTCTTCCAATCTTTATAAAGTGGCTTCACACAGGGGAAGACCTTCACCAGTCAACCCAGTTAGAAATTTTGGGTCCTCTTAAACCTTTTCTGGGGATGCCTCTTTCCTGGGTTTGTGCAGGTAATTTCACAAGGAGGTAAGTTTGCCAGTTTCCTTTTCAGAAGCTTGTGATCTCTTACTCTGTAGAGTCTCTGTCTGCAGTCCTACAGGTTCTCTGGAACCATTAAAAGCCACTGAGCTCTCTTTGCAGCTTTCTTTTCTGTTCTCTGTGGCCCTCAGGAATCCAAAACATGTCAGTTCTGTCAGCACTCCAAGTCAGGAGAGACAGTAACCAGACACTTGGGTAGCCATCTGAAAATCTGGAATACTGGACACATGTTCTGCCCTTCTCTTACCCTCCTGTGGGAGAAACCATGAGTTGGTCACTCTAACCCAAATATGGCAAGCTCTGCTGGCCTCCATCTTTATTACTGACAGTTTTCTGGCATCGTAATAAGCTTCTAAACTCTCTTTTTTCTTTGTAACTTGTAGGCATCCAAAGTATGTCAGGACCCTGTCTGCACTCCAAGTCTGATGAGACACAAACCAGTCCCTTTAGTCATTGCCCCAAAGAGTTGGAATGTACCTTTAACATTCCACTGTTCTTTTCTCCTCCCAAGGGAGAAGCCATGATCTTTCTGATCACACCGAGTTGTGCTGTTTTTGGGGAGGGGGCATCACAGTTGACACAAGATGGCTTTTCTTACCCAATGTGGTTGTTTTTGACTCTGAGCTTGTCTGGGGTAGTGTGACTTAACTGGTTTCTACAGTTCTCATAAAGGCTCTTTGAAGGATATACTGTTGTCCCCATGGGGAAATAGGGTCGGTGACTTCCCACTCTGCTATCTTACTAGTGTATTTCTTTCTAGCCATCTATTTTTTATTACTGACTTTTAGCATAATCTTATTGTAATATAACATTCCCTGTATAATTTCATTCCTATGACATTTGTAGACTTGCATTATGGCCCTGGGTATAACTAACTTTCGTATAATTTCTAGTTTCCTTGAAAATGATATGTGTACTGCACTTGTTGGGCATCGTGTTTCTATGTTTGTAGGGTCACGTTTGCTAATTGTGTTATTTTGATTTTCTATATCCTTGATGATTTTGTCTGTTTTTAAAATCAATACTTGAAAGAAGCATGCAAAAATCTTGAATTACGACTACAAGGTTGTCATGAGGAAATCCCCTACTGTCAATTTCTGTTACACATTTTAAGATGGTAATTATAGATAAACAAATTAAGAATTGTAATATCTTCCTGAAGAATTGAGCCTTTTAACATATTGCAGTGTACTTTACAATAATGCTTTTCATTCATTTTGTCTTCTATTAAAAGACATCTACATAAACTCTCTTTTGCCTAGCTTTTGCATGGCACATGTTTTCACACTCCTACTTTCATTCTTTCTGTGCCCTTATTTTTAGTGGTGTCTCTTTCAAAGAGCATAGACTGGGTTTGCCTTCTAGTCAATCTAATTTTTTTTTGTCTTTAAGTGAAACAGTGGTACAATAATATTTAATGTAATTATTGATATATTTGCACTTAAATATATAATCTTATCCCATGATTTGCTTCTGCTAGTTGTTCTATGTTTATTTTACTTCACTGTTTTGCCTTTTTTTCTATTGCCTTTTAAAATTATTTTTCATCATTCTATTTTTTCCTACTTCATTAGATGATACTAATTTATATTATTTTAGTGGTTATCCTAGACTTTATGACATGTTATGTACATCTATGAGGTTTATTATGAATCTCAACATTTGCCTTTTTTATATACAATGCAAAAACTTTAACCATTTAACTCCACTTCCCTAACACCCTTAGTTATGTGCACTGCTTTTTATTTAATTCTATGTAGATTTTAAACTCAAAGAGACATTATGTTATTCTTACATATAGTTAATATCTGCTTATATTTTCTCATGCTTACTCTTTTCATTTCTCGTTGATCTCTTTCCTGCATCTCCGATATTCTATCTGGAATAATTTCCTTCTGCCTTAACATCCTTTACTATCCTTTGGTGTGGATATTTTCTGGAAACAAATTTTCTTAGTTTTTGTTTGAAAAATCTTTAGCTTCATGTTTTTTCCCAACATTTTTTGAGGAAAAAAGTTATATATATGTGGAAAAGCCTACAAGATTTTACAATGACCACCTATATATCCACTACCTACACTCTACATTTAGCACTTTGTTGTATTTATCACATACCTATCATTCGCCATCAATCCATCTTATATTTTTAATGCATTTCCCAGTAAGTTGCAGACATTACTCCTTATTTAGACTGTGTCATGCATGTTATTAACTAGAGTTAAGTATTTATATCTTGAGAGAAAAATTACATACAGCAAAATGGATAAACCACAAGTGAACTATTAAATAAATTTTGACAGATTACTGTCATCCTGGAAATTCCTCCACTTTTATTCTTGAAGGATATTATTGCTGGGTACAGAAATCTAGGATGGCAATTATTTTCATTTAGCACTATAAAAATCTGATTTCACTGACTACTGTCTTCAATATTTCTATTCTAATTGTTGCTTCTTTGAAAGTAGCCTGTTTTTAACCCACTTTGGTTGTTTTCAACTTTTTTTTCTTTTTCTTTCGTTTCCAGCAGTTTTACCATCATGTGCCTGAATATCTATTTTTATTTTGTTTGGGGTTCATAAGACTTCTTGAATCTATACTTTGGTGTGTTTTGTTAATTTTGGAAGGCTCTTAGCTACTATGTTTTTAAACATTGCACCTTCCCCATTCTCCCTCTAGTCTTTCTGACACTCTAAGTACATATATTTTTGACGTTCTCACTATTTCCATGCCTCTTAATTCTTTTACGTGTATTTTTTATCTTTGTTTCTCTTCATGTTTCATTCTGAATATTTTCTTCTGACCTCTTTTCCAGTTCACTGAATTGCTCTTTGGCTATATCTACAGGATACTGGAAAGACCTTAACCCCTTTTCTCAAACACAACTCACAACTAACATCTGCCAATGTGACCAAAAGGACTGGTAATATGACCCTCAACCTGGGCTTAAATCTATCATTATAAGTACTTCAGGATTTCTAGATTACACTTATTCCCTAAAACCCAATCACCAAATCCATGGTCGGTGAGGCAACTTTCTCATCAACACGTCTAATGTATTTTTATTTACTTTTCTATCTGTCTCACTCCATAGAATACAAGGTCCATGAAAGCAACATTTTTTAACTGTTCAGTTCATTATTGTACACCCAATGTCTAAACAGTGCCATGCATATAAGAATAAGCAGTCAATAAATGTGTTCTGAATGAATAAATCATATGAGGATTATCTTTTATTAGAAATCACCAAACTGGAACTTTATGAAAACAGCAATCAGAAATTTTATTTCTTAAAACAACAACAACAGCAACAGTAAAAAGCTGAATTGGTTAGCATAACAACTAAGTAAATATAAAATCTAAAAAAGACAGTCAATTGGAGTTTGGAAGCATTGATTGTTACTTTTATTATTATCCTCTCCCAAACTGATATGTCTTCCATATATTTAGGCTTCAAAAACACTCTTGCATTGTCCAGTTTGATTCCCGACACAAATGATATCATCACGGTATGGCATTGTTACTACCAATGTCCATTTACTAGAGACAGAAATGAGTCAAGTAGTCTTTTAAAGGTGGGTGAAACTGATCCTTGATTTATTAATCTGCTCCAGTGACCATTTATAGCAACAGTGACCCAGCAGTACCTACAGCCCAGCACCCATTCAAGCCCCAAGTTGTCTCACTTAGTTTTATAGCATTAGGTTTTAGACTGGTAAATACCTTGCTCCATCTTGCCAAATCACTTTTCTGCTCCTTAGCCTAAGGGCAAAGGTGGGGAGAGACAGGGTAGGAAAGTTGTGCTGAACCAAATGTTGGCAAATAAAAGTCATCATTTATCTTCTTCCTTTCTTTGTCCGATTTGTAAGGAAATATTTTGTAGGTTGTATAGAGACAGCGGCAGCATACCTCTATGGATGGGATCCTTGAGTTTATACATGTTGCTATGAGTGATGACAGCAAATTCCCATGTACAACATATTCAAGAGGCCTACCATCCCAACACTTTTAGTCATCTTGTGTGTGTGTGTGTGTGTGTATATACATATATATATATACAATTTTCTGAAGGGGTCTTTTTTTAGACTTATCTATAGGATCAACTAGATTTCAATCCCCCATTTTGAGTAATGTTTTCACCTGAGTTCAGTGGAAAGTTTTAAAGGGCCCTACTGTCTCTTTCTACCAAGACTAGTGAAATGTTGAAGAATAACATTTAAGTGTTTATTCAGCACTGAAACTCACTATACTGCTCTCTCTTAATTTTCTTAATCAGACATTTAAAAAAATTAAAAATACATGCTCATTGTAAGAAGCCACAGATTACAGATATATAAAGAATTAAGCTTCTCTGTTTACTCCCTTCCTGCTCCCTTCCCCAAAGAATCCAATACTATCAGTCTGGTGATTATATGCCATCTCTTACTATCCTCATTCATACATAAATAAACATATAAGCTCCCGGCCTCCACCACCATTTTGAGAAAAACAGGATCATAACTCACACATCACCATTTACCATGAATCAACAACATATTATGGCCATAACATCAGTTCAGGTTAGCAAAACTAGAGTTATCTGTCACTGTAATCATAACATTGGGAATAATGATTACAGTGGTTAACTTCATTTTAACGTTAAGACTAGAATTACTCTGTAATTTACCTACATTTATACTAGATTCCATGTAGACCTAGTAGTTTTTTAAACAGAGTAGGTATTCAAGATATATGCTGGATTGAAGAGAAAAATAAAAACACAGAGATGGCTAAACATTATAAAGTTTTTCAAGGCATTTGATGATATATCTCAAATAAAGCAAAATAAAATGAAAGAGCCAAGAATGGGCTGTAAGACCGATGATGTTTTTAAAAGTGACAACTTTTAAAAGTGTGTGCTTTTATTATTATATAAAATATATAATTGTCCCATGAAATTATTTCAACAAAAAATGAACTTAAGTGCTGATTATAGGATATATTAGTACTTAGGAAATTATTTCAACAAGAGCACAATTAAATACTAAGTGAAAGTAGGGAACATTAATAAAATTGAGGTTAAATTCCTGTGAACTTTGTCGTTCTATAAATACAATTGCTTTGCTAATAATTAATTTAAAATACTATTTTCCATAAAGCTGTTAGAAAATCTAAAACAACCTCATAAGGAAGAAAGAGCCTTCTGAGTAGTTGCAAGTAAAAGTCTGATTTTTCTGTTAAAGGTTATACATTTTAATATGATTTTCTGATTGATTTATGTAAAGCTTCGGATTTTTCATTTTCTCAAGCCTGTCACTGCAGTGATGCATGGTACATTTTACTATCAAGTTTGCCATAAGCAATAAAGTTGGGGCCCCAAAGAAATTTTAATATATTTCTCTGTTTTTATCTCACAGCTTTCTATCATTTGGTTATTTTGTTTAGAATCCCATGTTTAGTTGATATAATTTTTATACTCATATAAATAATTTAAAATTTTAACTTAAAGGTAAAATTTAAGTAGATTAATTATTTAATAGAAAAGTTTAAGGGTCATCATATGTAAAGTGAAAGTCTAAATGATAAATCAAAATTTACACTAACAATATTTAAAAATGTTTTATTTTACATTCTTGTTTGCTTAAAGCATTTTTCTCTAACAAGATAAATGAAAAAAAAATAGAACTCATTAAATGGCATATAATGTGAAATGGAGACACACCTGTAAGATTCTTTATGAATAAAAAATAAAGTATGAAAATAACAACCAATTAAATTAAAAAGTTCTTATTAGAACAGCTGTTACAGAAGTTATGAAGATGAAAATGGAACAGTAGTCAAGACATCTGTATGTAACCTAGTAGAAAGAATAAGTCCTTCAACAACTAAACATAAAGCAGAATATAAGGTTATTTGCAACAAGAAAGGAAGAGAAACAAATTGACAGGGCAGTTCACCTCTTGTGGCTAAAGGTGTAAGAGTATTTGAGTTCAATCTTGCATAGTCTGTAGGATTAAGTAGTTAAAAAGAGAAGAATAAAGGAAAGCTGGTAAGACAGCCATTGGTTCTGTAGTACTAGAGCAAAGTGGACAGGTAGGGGAATCCCAGGAGCAAGACTGAAAAAGGATGCTATGGCCATATGTCAGATAGCCTTCCATTCATGGCTAATCATCTTATTCACTTAGAAAATAATGAAGTACTATTGTGGAATTTTGTGCAGGGAGTCATACACTAGAAAGAAAATCTATATGGCAGTGAAACTGACTATAGAGAATATGAAAGCAAGGATTTGAATTAGTTGTAGCTTGTCCAAGAGTTGGGCAAGATATAAATTTAATGAGAGATAAGCATGGGGATGGAAATATGTGCATATTAGGACTAGAATATAAAAGATTAGATAATCAGTTGAATATTCATAGTAAATGAGAGGATAGCTTAAGAGATGATTCCAACATTCTGTGCTTGAGTTACTGTGAGGAGAACAGTTGTGTTAAACAACAAAAATAGGGAATAAAGACACTTTGAGGGGAAAATGAGTTCAAGTTTTGTACATAATGAGAATGACATGTATTGGTAACCATGTGCAGCAGCCAGTCAGAAATAAGAACCTAGATATAGGAGAAAGTAGATATTAGTAGAAAGACTAGAAAGTGACTTCAGAATAATCTGGATAAAGACGTGAAAAGTAAACTTGCGGAAAATACATAATTCCAGAAAAAGAAAATATTGAAAATGAAAAGAATGGACCTATAAAAAGAACTTGCAGCGTATGTGCATGCTGAAGGTAAAAAGAAGAGAAGCTACTGAAGAAGATAGGAGAAATCTCAAGAAAGGCAGAAGTCAGATTAGTACAGAGGCATATGACTATTATAGTGGAAATTTTCAAAGAGATGGTGGCCAATATTATCAAGAAAAGACATTAAGGATTATGAAGAATGAAAAAAGGCCAACAGCAGTTCATCAAAGTAATTAAGGTCAAGCTAGATTGCAAATGTGTTATAAAGCAAGTGAAAACTGATGGAATTTAGAAAACAGATTGATTTTCAGAGCGGTATTCAGGGTACTGCATTCTAGATATTACTAATATTTGGGGTGGAATGTTAATTTGTTAAGATGTGTCTGAAATACATGTGATTTTGATAAAATATGTAGAAGAATACCTGACATTTTTGTTCTCCAGCATTTATTCATCTTTCTTTTGGTAATCATACTTCATTTTCTGTCTAAAGAATTCCTTCTCTACCATGTGGGTTAGTTTAGGAGTAAAGCTGGAAACATGTGAAAGTTTAGCCCTGGACCCTGTGACTGACAGGCATATCAACTAACTCTGAATTCACACCAAGAATACCAACTTAAAGCCTGTTATATGAAAAAAAATTAGAAAAATCCCAAATAGTCCTAATTGAGCTAACATGTAACATATTAAGCTATAACAATGAAGAGAAAAAAGGTGTCTAAATAAAATTCCAATGAATGAAATCAAAGAACTAAACAGAGACATTGCATGTTCATGGATAAAAAGACTCAATATCGTCATGATGTCAATTCTTCCCAAATTGATCTTCAATCCCAGTCAAAATCCAAGCAAGTTTTTTTGTGGATATGGAAAAACTGTAAAGTTTTTATGAAGAGACAAAAAACCCAAAATGGTCAACACAATACAGAAGAAGAAAAAAGTTGGAAGACGAACACTATCTGACTTGAATATTTACTGTGAAGCTATAGTAATCAAGACTGTGGTATTTGCAAAAGAGACAAATCCACCAGTGGAACAGACTAGAGAGCCCAGAAATAGACCACACACATATACAAAAGAACAAGGCAATATGATGGAGAAAAGACAGTCTTTTCAAGAAATGGTGCTGGAACAACTGAGTAACTACATTTTTAAAAACGAATCTATATATAGATGTTATGTCCTTTACAAAAATGAATTCAGAATGTATCACAAACATAAACATAAAGCACAAAGCTGTCAGATTTCGACAAGATAATCCAGATGACCTTGGATTTTGCAATGATTTTACAGATATAACATTAAAAGCTTAATACTAGAAAAAAAGAATTGATAAGCTGGAGTTAAAAACTTGTGCTTTGTAAAAGACACTGTTAAGAGAATGAAAAGACAAAACAGAACGGTAGAACACATTTACAAATACATATTTGATGAAGAACTGTTATCCAAAATATACAAAGAACTCTTAAAACTCAATAATAAGACAAAAACCCCAATTAAAAATAGCCAAAAGATTTGAAGAGACATCTCACCAAAGGAGATACACAGATGGCAAACAAACATGAAAAGATGCTTAACATCATATATCTTTAGGGAGTTGCAAACTAAAACAACAATGAGAGAACACTTCAGACCTACTAGAATGGCAAAAGTCCAAAATCCCTACAATGCTCAATGCTGGTCAGGAGGTGGAACAACAGAAACTCTCATTCATTGTTGGTGGGAATATAAAATAGTACAACTACTTTGGAAAACAGCGTGGCAGTTTTTTTTACAAAGCTAAACATAATCTTACCATATGATCCAGTAATTGTGCTCCTTGGTATTTATACACCTGAAAACTTAAAAACTTATCTTCACACAAAAACCTGTTCATGGATGTTTATAGTCGCTTTATTCATAATCGCCAAAACATGGAAGCAAATGAGATGTTCTTCAATAGGTGCATGGACAAACGAAATGTGGTAGAAACAGACAATAAAATTTTATTCTACACTAAAAAAAAAATGAGCTACATATACATGACAAGATATAGAGAAACCTAAATGCATATTAATACATGAAAGAAGCCAATCTGAAAAGCTATATACTGTATGATTTCAACTACATTACATTCTGGTAAAAGCAAAACTATGTACACAGTAAAAAGATCAGTTGCTAAGGGTTAAAGGAGAGGGAGGGATGAATAAGTAAAACACAGAGGATTTTTTAAGGCAGTGAAATTATTCTGTATAATACTACAATGGTTGACAAATGTCATTACATATTTGTCAAAACCCATATTATGTACAACATCAAGAGTGAACCCTCATGTAAACTGTGGACTTTGGGTGATAATAATGTGTCAATGTAGGTTCATCAGTTGTAACAAATGTACCACTCTATTATAAGACATTGATGGTAGGGAGGCTGTGAATGTGTGGAGGTAGAGGGTATATGGGAAATCTCTGCATTTTCTGCTCTATTTTTGCTGTGAACCTAAAACTGTTCTAAAACATAAAGTCTATTTTTTAGTAGAAGTTTTCTAAGGTCAACACAGGTAATACTGAAAAACAACATTTTAAAAATCAGTTATAAAATAACCTGTAAGAGTTGACATTCTTCCTAATTGTCCAATAATGTTGAAACACTTCAACCATGAATATATTTAAAACAAAAATGATAAATCACTTTGGCGACACCCAGCAGAATAAAAGCTTGACTGGCTAAATAAAGTGACCATCTTTTCATCTTCATTTTCAAATGCCTCTGCATCATGACATTATTGGTAGGGATAGGAACAAGAAAGAGAGAAGGAGGAAAAGAAACTAGTGTGATAAAAAAAGAAATGCTACAGAAATGGGGTTTATAGATGAAATAAAAGAAAAAAAGGTCATAGGGAAGATGTGTTAACAAAAGAGAAAGAGTGAATTCCAAGAAAGTTGGCACTATTAATGAACATGCCATTGACATTTTCCCAATTAATAAATGGTTCCACTAACTTCTTCTAATGAAAGTATGTTTCTCTAAAAAAAAAAAAAGAGTCATGAGAAAAAAAAACTAGTTATAGTAACTGAGAAAATATTGTGCAATTTTTTTGTATAGAAATGGTGGTTTAATGAACAATGTTCCAAAACACTTTTCAAAAATTATATATATAATTAGATGTTCTGTAGTTGTCAGGCACTGAGGACACCTAAAAAAAAAAAAAGAAGGAAAATGCAACATATTTATTCAGTGTCAGTGAATATGACACTTCAAAGATGTAATACTATTATCGGAAATACTGTTATCTTCGCAGCCTATTTCAGGTAACAGTATTGCGTCTTTGAGGTGTCATACTGAAGACCAATCAAATACCAAAACAACAAGGTGAACAGTGAGCTATTTGGGTAGAGCTGAACATAGAATGGCTGGAGTGTCTGCACATGAATTCAGTGCTTTTGACTTTGTGTGTGTGTACATGGTAGCAAAAGTAGCTGAAAACTACAAGTTAGGGGTTCAAGTAAATCTGAAAAACATTTTGATAGTGTAACTTAATTCTTGTGGGGGTTACCAGCTTTTTGATAAAAGGTCACCAATAGTCATCATCCAGCCCAATTCCACAACCTATTTTTAATCCTGCCCATTGTCATTCTTCTGGAGAACTGGCACCAATAATTATCTTCACCTGCAGAAACCCTCTCATCTTGAGATTTTTGGCATTACCATTCTTTTCCTACCTTTGCCGAATTCTTGTTAATCCTCTTACTCCTTCAGATTTCCTATGATGTAAAATATGTAACTGTGGGTGTGCCTCAAGACTTGGGGGAAAGAACACTAAATATACATAAGACATTTTCTAATCCTTTTCTGTCACTACACTCATTTCTTCACATAATTTCAGCTATCATTTTTATGGTAACTAATATAAAGCAACATCTGAAGGATCAGACCTCTCAATCAAGGAATCTAATCCAGAACTTTATTCCACAAGATATCTTTAAATTAAAATTTTACTGTATCTTGACAGTGTATTTAAAATAAAACTCTTTATTGTAATTTTGCTTCACTTTCCATCTTTCATTTTTACTTCTCTTTTCCTGGATATTTTTGTAAAGGTTTTATTTCTCCTTTTCCTCTCTTAAGCTTTGAATAATGATGATCCAGTTTATCCTCAAACCCTTCCCCTAATGCTTATATACAGTAACTTAAATGTGATCCTGCTAGATGATTTCATATTTGGTTTTGTATTGTCCTCTCATTGTCTAATGTATATACCATTCCTTTTTTAACTGACCCGCAAACTTTTCATAAATGTAGTATCTTTTGTATCATATATAACTCTCAAAACTATAAGCATTTGTAAAATTCTTAGTTATTGACTGAGGGGCTGAAAAAAAAACACTAATGATAAAAATCAATTTTCTTTTTCCTGTCATCTGTTGTTACAGAATTATATATGCAAAGCCAATGTATATATCTCAAATTTCTATTGAAATCACTGTGAATCTTAGATTTACTTGCCTTGTCCTCCAAGTGCAATTCTAAAAAGCGTAGATAAGCCACAGGTGCAAATGCATCAGCTGAATGTATGACTACTTCTGACGAATCCCTGAAATACAAAAATTTTACAATACATTTATATGCTACAAAAATTGTGACAAATCACTCCTCCTACTGACTAGAAGAGACTGGACATTCTTGTTTTATATTTATCTCCATTGGTATACAACATGTAGTGATTAATAAATATTTTTAATAATTCAGTATTTAATTGGGAAAAGGTTCAAGTATACTAAGCTTTTAAGAAAAAACAATGAGGCTTTCTATCATCATAAGAACATAAGAGTTCAACTTTCAGGTTCACTCAAAGCTCTCTGAACAATTTTAAGACTTAAATTCCTGTTGAATTTCATTTTCACACATTTGCTCGGTATAGGCTAAGCATTAAACATTAGTGCTTTATCTTCATTATTCTTTCATTTTCAAGAGGTAATTCATTCAATGTTTCACACAAAATCTCAATTATCCTTCACAAAAGCAATACTGGTGATGACTTTAAGCTCTAGATGAACTCTTCACACTGCAGTATCATTGCTATTAAAATTGATTGACATAGTAATTACCACATTCAGGTAAAATGGTATGAACTGCATGCTGGCACCAAATGGATACATGTAAATTAACTCAACTTTTATCAAAGATACCCTGTAAAGCACATATGAATAACTAAGATTATGTGTAAAGTTCTAATAACTAATTATTTTTTATTGTTTATTAAGAGAGTAATAATGTTTTGAATTTCAACTGAAAATTTAAAAATAGAAATTCCTCATATCACTTTAATGCCTTGGGAAGTACTTCTATTGTTTATATTAATAGTTAGCATTTTGACCATTGTAGTACAGTAAAATAAATCCTGACATTGACATTTTGTCACTAATGTAAAAATATTTTTGAATTGACTTGTATCATGCAAAGTTACTTGGTGGCAATAGATGAAATCTCAAAATATTCGGCTCCAAATTATTAAACTTTCATAAGCAAAATGTTTACTTTCCACTTGAAAGATCAAGAAAAAAGTACGTTTGATGATTAAAAACCCCAATTATCATTCATGAACCTTTAGTATCAAATATGTATCTTTCTAATGCTTAGAAAAAATAACATTAAAAAGGCTTCTATGACATTAAAAGGAAAGCAACTCATAACAGACATAGAATCATTCAGATTCAGGATCCTGATGGAAACATATAATTTGCCTTCACAGTCTACATCAACCAAAGATGCCTCCAGGTATGATGAGGAACAGCAGCAGAAAGAGAAAGTACAGAGGAGGCCCTCCTGCTTGCTACCATCTGTCCCTCTGGCTTGACCCCAACTTGGTTTGTTAGCCCTAGTCTTACTGTTTTTCCATTTCCTCCACAGTTGCCTGCTCTGGTCCTATCTTGGCTCTTTAATCAAACCTCAATTCCTATTATACAATCTTACTCTTACATTAAATGTCAATATATCTGTTCCAGACTTTAGCCTTGGACACTGATCCTGAGCCTTAACTATGTCTAATTCCGGCAGCTTGGTTTTGATATTCTTGACAATGTGGTGCGCCAAAACTATAATTAACCTGAACTAATACTATCTCAGTAGAAAGGGGTTTAGGTCCTCCCTTCTCATGTCAGTTATCCCCACTAGAAACAAAGGGATGACAGCAAATAGCTTAAATGATCTGAATCAAGATTATTATCCAGGGAGAACATACGACATTCTGAGCACTAAATGAAGAATACTCTGGTTTTTATAAATTCTATTAAATTCATAATTTCTAATTGACTAACATAATTTCATTCACTTATACAAAGGAAGAGTCAACTGGGAGAGACTAGATTTCAAATGAACAGCTTTTAGTTTCAAGTAGACTAATACCACTCACTATTGCTCTTCTCTCTCATATACTATCACAGTGACACTCAAATTTCAAGGAACTCTGGTCTCTGCTTCATGGATTTCTCTGAATCCTGAAAGCAGAATCTGTCAGAATATCCTCAGATTAATCCAGAAAACTAAGACAATTGTGCCACAGCAAAAATGCTTCCCAGCTGGCTGTCCTCCTGTCCTTTCTCCATTAATCAGTGTAGCAGTTACCACCTGTCATATAGCTAGGTCTCTTCCACAGCCAAGAGCATGCCCATGTTCTCTTTCATTACTACACTAGGCTCACCCTTACTTAACAACATCAGATGGGTAGCTGGGTTTGGTTTGGGCCTCTCTTCCTTGATACCAGCCTCCTGAGGTGTTGGGGTCAGGCCCTACCTCTCACCTCAAAAACAAAAAAAATGGTATTCCCTCTTGAGACTCAGCCATGGTCTTTGTCCCCACCTCTCCTCTAAAAGGACAACTATGCTAGGCTGGGACCGAACAACTGTTTACCTCTCTTGCTCAAACATATGGTTTCTGTATTCACTAAAAGGTATACAGATATTCCCCACGGACTCACACTTATCCTCACAGACATCTCAAATGTTATTTCCATGAAGCCTTCCCTGACATCCTCAGACAGTGGTAGTTTTCTCCTCTATGTGCTTTAGTATTGCATTTTTAGCCCTTTCATAACACATCCACTACACTATAATTATGTGTTTGTGTGCCTTTCTTCTGAGAGAGGAACCAGTTTTGCTCATCTTTGTCTGCCTGTCCCTGTTCTACCCCATCCTGAGCTCTATATAAAGTACATTGCCTAATATTCATTAGATATTTGTTGAATAAAAGAATGTACAGTTAAACTTTGTTAAGTATCCTCACAATTACACACTAATTAGTGAAACTATCAGAAACTCACAATGATTTTTCAATTACCTATCTTCATGTGAATATAGTCACGTGCCACATAATGCTATTTTTGGTTAAAGGCTGACTGGGTATTACGGTGGTGCCATAAGATTATAATGGAGCTGAAAAATTCCTATCACCTAGTGACATCACAGCTGTCATAATGTTGTAGCACAATTTTATTTTTAAAATGAATTTAGTGTAGCCTAAGTGTACAGTGCTTTTAAAGTCTACAGTAGTGTACAGTAATGTCCTAGGCCTTCCATTCACTCACCACTCACTCACTGACTCACCCAGAGCAACTTCCAGTCCTGTAAGCTTCATTCATGTTAAGTGCCCTGTACAGGTGTACCATTTAAAAAATTTCTTATATCATATTTTTACTGAACCTTTTCTATGTGTAGATACATTTAGATATATTTACCACTGTGTTACAGTTATTCAGCCTCCAGTACAGTAATATGGTGTCCAGGTTTGTAGCCTAGGAGCGTACAGCCTAGGTATGTAGTAGGCTATACCATCTAGATTTGTTTAAGTATACTCTGGTGCTTGCAAAATGACAAAATTGATAACAATGCATTTCTCACAATGTTTCCACATTGTTAAGTGACTCATGACTGTACACACTTTCTCATACATGCATATTGCATATATAAACATATTCATGTATGCACATATATATACACCAATAACACTATATGATATCCCTACCATAATAAAAATAAAAATTAGTAGGTCTGAAAATTTAAATATAAGGAAAATAGCTCATAAATTTAAATAAATTCTCAGATGATACAGAATCAATGTAAGAAGGCAAATAAGATAAAGTACTTGCTTTATCCTCATTTTGAAACATGACATTACAGTGTTCTGTATTGAGTTATGCCTTGAGTGGGCAGAAAATATGAGTAGGTGGGGATGAAAATGAAGATAAAGTGTTTTAACCATAGCATTTGGTTCTTCCTTTCTTCTTTTTTCATTCTTATTCTTCCATCCACCCATCCATTCGTCCATCCATCCATCCCTCCATCCATCATCTATCCATCCCATATGTGGCAACTTTGTAGCAGTAACACAGTGATATTGATGATTAAAACAGAACTATAGAATTGTCTCAAATACTGACATAAAATGTATACATGAACATAGAGAAGAAAATGACTACTTTCATTAACATGACCTTAAGATTTTAGTTATGAATATACACATATATGTAAAATAAGTAATAAGAGAGCAGGTTTCTAATTTGAGGACCTACGATTATCCTTTTCTCTTAAAAGCTAGGCTATAATTCTTCTCAGGAGGGCTTCTCAGGGAAAAAACTCATTTTCTCATCTCAAAATTTGTATCTAGAGGTGAATGACTTCATATATTAATAGATACAAAAAGTGAATTGTAAACTGTTCTAGGTAGAAATATAAAAAATTATTTCCAGACAAAGGCTGTTATACTAGTCTTTCCTAAAAACATTTTAAAATGTTAATTGGAATTTGGGCAAAAGGTATCTCATAATAAACTTCTATTTATTTATTTTTTAAAATATTGTTATTCATATTGTTTTTTTTTGAGACAGGGTCTTGCAGTGTTGCCCAGGTTGGAGTTCTGTGGTGCAATTATAGATGACTGCAGTCTTGAACTCCTGGCCTCAAGTGATCTTCTTGCCCTGCCCTCCCAAAGTGTTGTGATTACAGGCGTGAGCCACTGCACCTGGCATAATAAACTTCTAGAACCACACTGATCTCTCTAAATTACTTCATTATACAAAAAAGACTCAATCGTGGAATCTACAAAGAACTCAAACAAATTTACAAGAAAAAAACAACCCCATCAAAAAGTGGGCAAAGGATATAAACAGACACTTCGCACAAGAAGACATTTATGCAGCCAACAGACATGAAAAAATGCTCATCATCACTTGTCATTAGAGAAATGCAAATCAAAACCACAATGAGATACCATCTCATGCCAGTCAGACTGGTGATCATTAAAAAGTCAGGAAACAACAGATGCTGGAGACGATGTGGAGAAATAGGAACACTTTTATACTGTTGGTGGGAGTGTAAATTAGTTCAACCACTGTGGAAGACAGTGTGGCAATTCCTCAAGGATCTAGAACTAGAAATACGATTTGACCCAGCAATCCCATTACTAGGTATATACCCAAAGGATTATAAATCATTCTACTATAAAGACACATGCACGTGTACGTTTATTGTGGCACTATTCACATAGCAAAGACTTGGAAATAATCTAAATGTCCATCAACAATAGACTGGATAAAGAAAATGTGGCACATATACACCATGGAATACTATGCAGCCACAAAAAAGGATGAGTTCATGTCCTTTCAGGGACATGGATGAAGCTGAAAACCATCATTCTCAGCAAACTATCACAAAAACAGAAAACCAAACACTGCATGTTCTCACTCATAAGTGGGAGTTGAACAATGAGAACACATGGACACAGGGAGGGGAACATCACACACCGGGACCTGTGGGGGGTGGGGGGCTAGGGGAAGGAAAACATTAGGAGAAATACCTAATGCAGGTTACGGGTTGATGGCTGCAGCAAATCACCATGGCATGTGCACACCAACATTAACAAACCTGCACATTCTTCACATGTACCCTAGAACTTAAAAGTATAATTTAAAAACAAACAAACAAACCCCCGAGGTATTGGTACAACTGCATTATCTCTTGGGACTTTAGAGGAGAATCTGTTCCTTGCTTTTTCTAGCTTGTAGAAGCTTCCCACATTTCTTGGCTCATGGCTCCACGTCACTCTAGTCTACTTCTGTTGTTACATCCCGTTCTCTGACTCGGACCCTTCTGCCTCTTTCTTCTAAGGATCCTCATGATTACATTGGCCCACCTGGCCCCTCCCTTGCCTCAAAAAAGATATCTAACTATAATCAAATAAGTCTGCATGTAAAATTTATTTTTTCTCACCTTAGAGGTAGTCTTCTTTTTTTGTAAAAAATAAAATGTCATTTGAACCAGACGTTTGAAGTAGGATTCCTAATAAATGATTAGTTGCATGCTAATTGTGGCAGACCATTATTACATCAAATATAACAGAAGTTATAAAATTTGTCCCCAAAATGAATTCTAAATGATTGGATCCAGAATTATTAATACTCAACTGTTAAAAAACAGTTACAGGAACTAAGCTCATCTTTTAATTGTATTATATGGAAGATTATATCTAAATAATATAACTTTCATTTACATACAGTTTTAGAATGCAGAAAACATGTTCACTCACATCTTCGCATTTATTGTATATCAGGCAGGTATGCTTAGGACATTTCAATTTTAAAGAGGAGGGGAGATTTGTTTATATTAAGTGATATCCTTTTTCTGCCAAATGAGGATATTTCCTAACCTATAACTTCAAGTTATAACCTAACAAAAAATATATAAAAGTATGTGAAACACCATATATAAACAAAAATAAACAACAACAAATTATAAATTAGTCCAACAATATTTAGCAAATAGCCTAATGTATGCTCTGACAAGTATGAGAACAAGCACTGGAGGCAATGGCAACCAAAGCATATAAAAATGAAAGGATTTAGCAAAGTGGTCAGAAATGAGAAGGCAATCTAGAGAAAAGGTATCACAAAAGAAAAGTATGAAGCTGAAGTGAGGCATAGCCTATGAAGAAAAAAAAAAGCAAAGAATATGCTTAAGCATCAGAATTAGATTGGTGATAAACTCATAAATGAGTAAGAATGAAAAGACAGGGCTTCCTTTGTGTTTACAAGGTACATACCTGCGTGGTAGTACCTATCACTTATTGTTGATTTGCCTGTCCATCTCTTTGGTTACAGGAAGAACACCTACAGAGCAGGGCAGCAACTTGCAGAGTTCTACTCACACTTTGCACTGAAGAGCTCATTTTAGCACTAGAGGGTTCTAACCACTTTCCCTGACATCTTCTCTTTAACAGCATGAGTAATTCCCTTCATGCCACTGTCTCTGTCAGGCTTAAGTTTCCTTGTCTACAAAATGAGGAGGTTGAAAAGGATTCATATTCTAGGTATAAAATACTGTGATAAACATACTTTCTGGTTATGTAAAGCAGTACATGTCTTGTAATTCCATGTTGTCCATAAAGACTCCCAGGTGCTCTGGGACCTCAATTTCTCTGGCAAATGGAGAAAGTATTATTCTTTGGCATGTTTTCCTCTTATTGCTGTGCTTTTTTTTTTCTAATTTGGTTAGTCCTATATTAATAAGTAAATATATCCCAAATTTTCTACTATAATTTCACACTAGCTTGCAAATGTTTTTCTAGAATAACAGTATTATTTCATAGAAGTAATAACATCAATAGTTGACTCATTAATTGTTCTGTGATCATCATGGGCAAAAGAAATATGTCCTCTCCCATGAACAAACTTATGACTTATTTTTTACCACTTTTTATCGTAATTACACACAGATGTCTTTTTCCACCCTTTTGAAGGCAGAAACTATTTGAACATCAGTTGTGCCCAGAACACTTTGGATGTAATAGGTACTTGATGAGTATTTGTCAAATAAATAGTGATTATGTTGATTATTAATGGAAAAGAAATTAGAAGAATATGAAAGAAGAGTGCATGAATATTGCATATGGTAATGAAAATGTCTTGTCATATTTTACGAAATAAACGCATTTTTTAAGAAAACCCACCTAGAGTTGTTGTCTTAATTTTCTTAGATCCCTTCTTCCCTCATTACTGATATGTACAAAGAGGTTAAGTCTTAGTGTTAGAAATATTGAAGCCTTCCATTCAATCAAGCGTAACTCTGACAATCTTTTCCATGATGCATACAGGCTTAAGAAAAGCAGATAGTGTTCTCTTAGCATATAAAGAGAGCAACATAAATTAGAGCATGGATAATAAGGTAAAAAAACTGAAGAAAGTTTCTGTTTTTCACTACACTAATTTTAACAATTTATGGCAAAGAAATCACACTACTCACCATCAACTAAATTCATTTTAAAACAAAGTTTATGTGTAAAAATAACCCCAAATAACTGAAGAGAAATGTTTAGCATTACTATCCTGAGTTGTTAAAGCCAAGAAAAAGAAAAAAGAGGAAGGAGGTAATGGAACCCACAGGCTACTGATGTGGCAGTTTATCAAATGTAGCTGTAATGAAAGATAAATAATACAGGCAATTCACACTTCATGAAAGGATAAAAGTGTCAGTGTGTAGGTACCAGTTTTACTGCAGGCCATAATCAGCAAGTAAACGAAAGTGCAATGTCTAAAAAGTTTATAGCCTTCTATGAAGGCCTCGTCTTGTCAGGTATTGATTTAGGTATTCAGACGACTTCACTGGTATTAAACAAATTGAGTGTTTGTGAACTTAGAGGACATGTTCTATTTTTCCCAACAAAAGTTGCCTCAAGCTTAATGTTAAGTTGCTTCCATCACTTAAATTTATGGGAAAAAAGAAAATGCTGAAATGATATCTTACACAATTATTTTCTTCTTAAATAGAGGGCAATCCAAAGTGAAAGTTTCATACTCTCCACCTTCTCCACAAACATGTACTCCATACTTCTTAGAAAGCTGAAAATAGGAAAACACAAAAAACAAGAAAGAAGTTTAAAATTAGACAGCATAAATGCTCTCTTATTTGGTCCTGAAAAATCCATACAAAAAACTTTAATTCCAAAATAGTTTGCAAGGTAAGGAAAACTAATTATATTTCTGCTTAAAACATGTTTAAAGCCATTTCAAAAATGTTATCATAAGGCATAGGATCCCTAAGAATGCCAAAACTCTTATACAAAAAAAACATTAAGAGGCCAGGCACGGTGGCTCACGCCTGTAATCCCAGCACTTTGGGAGGCCGAGGCGGGTGGATCACGAGGTCAGGAGATCGAGACCATCCTGGCTAACATGGTGAAACCCCGTCTCTACTAAAAATACAAAAAAATTAGCTGGGCGTGGTGGTGGGCACCTGCAGTCCCAGGTACTCGGGAGGCTGAGGCGGGAGAATGGTGTAAACTCAGGAGGCGGAGCTTGCGGTGAGCCGAGATCAGCCTGGGCGACAGAGCGAGACTCCGTCAAAACAAAACAAAACAAAACAAAACACACACACACACACAAAATTAAGATTATTGTAAATTTGGGGAATGACACTAGCTTCAGATTCAAAGCTAGATTCAGTCACAATGTAATAAACAAAAATATATGCAGCCAAATTGGGCTCCCCCAACTCTTTGCCTTTAAGTGGAAGGGAATGAAAATGCTGTGTTTAGAGAATTTCTCAAGGATACAAAAAAGCAATATAAGGCCTTTCCTTAGGCCCGTGAACAAAAGGAAGTCAAATACATGTTTATTATGCTTGCAGTTGTTATTAGGAAAGTTCCAAGGGCACTGAGAACTAGTAAAGTTCCAAAGCTGCAGACAAGCCTTAAGAAGGTCCAACTACAAGAAAGGTTGGGTAACTTACAAATTTGTCTAATCAAACCTGAAATTAAAAAAAAGAAAAAAAAAACCAAGCAGCAAAACACAAAAAAACCTATGATTTGCATTAAATATAAGCCATACCATTTAAATAGTCTTGATACTGAGAGTAAAAAAATCTCCTATCTGGTTGGCATATGTCTGGCATCAGTGCTGGGGAGCACTCTCCTTTCTACTCTGTGCTAACCACCCTTTCTAACAACTTTCCACCAAATGAACCTTCTAATCACACCTTTATAACTTATGACCACTCTCTTTATGTGGGGAGTATACCTTATCATTTATTAGCATTCTTTTATTAGAAAATGTTTCACTGAAGTTCTGCATAATTTCTGTAATCCACCACCAAAGAATAACTAGATTTTTAAATTAAATTTGGTATGGTTATTATCTTATAGAAGTGGTTCTGTTAGTCCCTAGTAAAGTGATGTAAGCTGCTATGTTAAACCAAAATATTACCATTATAAAAGACTCATATATTCAAGAGGAGACTTATTAAAATCTGGATGTACCCAGTGATATTTTCAATTCACATAAAATATTTCTATCACATTCATTCGTTCAGTCAGTTCTTCGACAAACACTTTTTGAAAAATAATTATTAGCCAGGCCTTGCTAGATAATGAAGTTTCAAAAGTAAACAAGATAACGAGACAATCTTCTTGGTCTCTTGAAGCTTACCAAATATACTGTACTCTGTATTTTAACATTACACACTAATGATGCAACAGTGATATTGCCTCTATAAATGAATAGGCACAATCTCTTCTCCCTTTCTATTACTGATTCACCAGTATTGACACATAGGTTCCAAGTCAAGAAATTGGGATAAAGAACCCAGTGGTTTCCATGGCTGAGGAACCAAGAAATCGTATGACTAAATCCTTACAATATCTTCTGTGGCCTCTCTAAATTCTACAAGCTTCAAGCTCTAATAGACACAAGTACTCAGAGAAAAATTCAGCTTTGCTGGAAGATCACACCATTGCACTCCAGCCTGAGGGTCAAGAGTGAAACTCCGTCTCAAAAAAATAAAAATAAAATAAAAAACCACCCCTCACTGAGAACCACTGGCATAGCTGTTACCACCCCTATGCCCGCAGGGATGAGGAGAAGGAACAGCTACAAATGAGATCTAATTAAACTAGAGAGCTTCTGCACAGCAAAAGAAACTATCATCAGAGTGAACAAGCAACCTACAGAATGGGAGAAAATTTTTGCAAGCTACCCATCTGGCAAAGGGCTAATATCCAGAATCTACTAGGAACTTAAACAAATTTACAAGAAAAAAAAAACCCCATCAAAAAGTAGGTGAAGGATATGAATAGACACTTCTCAAAAGAAGACATTTATGCGGCCAACAAACATGAAAAAAAGCTCATCATCACTGGTCATTAGAGAAATGCAAATCAAAATCAAAATGAGATACCATCTCACACCAGTTAGACTGGTGATCATTCACAAGTCAGGAAACAACAGATGCTGGAGAGGATGTGGAGAAATAGGAACACTTTTACACTGTTGGTGGGAGTATAAATTAGTTCAACCATTGTGGAAGACAGTGTGGCGATACCTCAAGGATCTAGAACTACAAATACCATTTGACCCAGCCACCCTACTGGATATATACCCAAAGGATTATAAATCATTCTACTATAAAGCACATGAACACGTATGTTTACTGCAGCACGGTCATAATAGCAAAGACTTGGAACCAACCCAAATGCCCATCAATAATAGCCTGGATAAAGAAAATGTGGCACATATACAGCATGGAGTACTATGCAGCCATAAAAAAGGATGAGTTCATGGCCTTTGCAGGGACATGGATGAAGCTGGAAACCATTCTCAGCAAACTAACACAGGAACAGAAAACCAAACACTGCATCTTCTAACTCATAAGTGGGAGTTGAACAAAGAGAACACATGGATACAGGGAGGGGAATATCACACACCAGAGCCTGTCAGGGGGTCGGGGGCTAGGAGAGGGATAGCATTAGGAGAAATACCTAATGTAGATAACAGGTTGATGGTTGCAGCAAACCACCATGGCACGTGTATACCTATGTAACAAACCTGCACATTCTGCACATATATCCCAGAACTTAAAGTATAATAATAATAATTAAAAAAAGGCAATATGATTTCTTTAAAAACTTATTTCATAATATAATTTTCATTTCTATAAAAGTGTGTTTATTGTTTCACATATATCTTTTTATTATTATTATTATTATACTTTAAGTTTTAGAGTACATGTGCACAACATGTAGGTTTGTTACATATGTATACATGTGCCATGTTGGTGTGCTGCACCCATTAACTTGTCATTTAGCATTAGGTATTATCTCCTAATGCTATCCTTCCCCGCTACCACCACCCCACAACAGTCCCTGGTGTGTGATGTTCCCCTTCCTGTGTCCATGTGCTCTCTTTGTTCAATTCCCACCTATGAATGAGAACATATGGTGTCTGGTTTTTTGTCCTTGTGATAGTTTGCTGAGAATGATGGTTTCCAGCTTCATCCATGTCCCTACAAAGGACATGAACTCATCATTTTTTATGAGTGCATAGTAATCCATGGTGTATATGTGCCACATTTTCTTAATCCAGTCTATCATCGTTGGACATGTGAGTTGGTTCCAAGTCTTTGATAATGTGAATAGTGCCGCAATAAACATACGTGTGCATGTGTCTTTATAGCAGCATGATTTATAATCCTTTGGGTATATACCCAGTAATGGGATGGCTGGGTCAAATGGTATTTCTAGTTCTAGATCCCTGAGGAATCGCCACACTGTCTTCCACAATGGTTGAACTAGTTCACAGTCCTACCAACAGTGTAAAAGTGTTCCTATTCCTACACATCCTCTCCAGCACCTGTTGTTTCCTGACTTTTTAATGATCGCCATTCTAACTGGTGTGAGATGGTATCTCATTGTGGTTTTGATTTGCATTTCTCTGATGGCCAGTGATGATGAGCATTTTTTCATGTGTTTTTTAGCTGCATAAATGTCTTCTTTTGAGAAGTGTCTGTTCATATCCTTTGCCCACTTTTGATGGGGTTGTTTGTTTCTTGTAAATTTGTTTGAGTTCATTGTAGATTCTGGGTATTAGCCCTTTGTCAGATGAGTAGGTTGCAAAAATTTTCTCCCATTCTGTAGGTTGCCTGTTCACTCTGATGGTGGTTTCTTTTGCTGTGCAGAAGCTCTTTAGTTTAATTAGATCCCATTTGTCAATTTTGGCTTTTGTTGCCATTGCTTTTGGTGTTTTAGACATGAAGTCCTTGCCCATGCCTATGTCCTGAAGGGTATTGCCTAGGTTTTCTTCTAGGGTTTTTATGGTTTTAGGTCTAACATGTAAGTCTTTAATCCATCTTGAATTAATTTTTGTATAAGATGTAAGGAAGGGATCCAGTTTCAGCTTTTACATATGGCTAGCCAGTTTTCCCAGCACCATTTATTCAATAGGGAATCCTTTCCCCATTGCTTGTTTTTGTCAGGTTTGTCAAAGATCGGATAGTTGTAGACATGCGGCATTATTTCTGAGGGCTCTGTTCTGTTCCATTGGTCTATATCTCTGTTTTGGTACCAGTAGCATGCTGTTTTGGTTACTGTAGCCTTGTAGTATAGTTTGAAGTCAGGTAGCATAATGCCTCCAGCTTTGTTCTTTTGGCTTAGGATTGACTTGGCAACGCGGGCTCTTTTTTGGTTCCATATGAACTTTCTAATAGTTTTTTCCAATTCTGTGAAGAAAGTCATTGGTAGCTTGATGGGGATGGCATTGAATCTATAAATTACCCTGGGCAGTATGGCCATTTTCACGATATTGATTCTTCCTATCCATGAGCATGGAATGTTCTTCCATTTGTTTGTATCCTCTTTTATTTCATTGAGCAGTGGTTTGTAGTTCTCCTTGAAGAGGTCCTTCACATCCCTTGTAACTTGGATTCCTAGGTATTTTATTCTCTTTGAAGCAATTGTGAATGGGAGTTCACTCATGATTTGGCTCTCTGTTTGTCTGTTATTGGTGTATAAGAATGCTTGTGATTTTTGCACATTGATTTTGTATCCTGAGACTTTGCTGAAGCTGCTTATCAGCTTAAGGAGATTTTGGGCTGAGACGGTGGGCTTTTCTAGATATACAATCATGTCATCTGCAAACAGGGACAATTTGACTTCCTCTTTTCCTAATTGAATGCCCTTTATTTCCTTCTCCTGCCTAATTGCCCTGGCCAGAACTTCCAACACTATGTTGAATAGGAGTAGTGACAGAGGGCATCCCTGTCTTGTGCCAGTTTTCAAAGGGAATGCTTCCAGTTTTTGTCCATTCAGTATGATATTGGCTGTGGGTTTGTCATAGATAGCTCTTATTATTTTGAGATATGTCCCATCAATACCTAATTTATTGAGAGTTTTTAGCATGAAGCGTTGTTGAATTTTGTCAAAGGCCTTTTCTGCATCTACTGAGATAATCATGTGGTTTTTGTCCTTGGTTCTGTTTATATGCTGGGTTACATTTATTGATTTTTGTATGTTGAACCAGCCTTGCATCCTAGGGATGAAGCCCACCTGATCATGGTGGATAAGCTTTTTGATGTGTTGCTGGATTCGGTTTGCCACTATTTTATTGAGGATTTTTGCATCAATATTCATCAGGGATATTGGTCTAAAATTCTCTTTTTTTGTTGTGTCTCTGCCAGCCTTGGTATCAGGATGATGCTGAACTCATAAAATGAGTTAGGGAGGATTCCCTCTTTTTCTATTGATTGGAATAGTTTCAGAGGGAATGGTACCAGCTCCTCCTTGTACCTCTGGTAGAATTCAGCTGTGAATCCATCTGGTCCTGGACTATTTTTGGTTGGTAAGCTATTAATTATTGCCTCAATTTCAGAGCCTGTTATTGGTCTATTCAGAGATTCAACTTCTTCCTGGTTTAGTCTTGGGAGAGTGTATGTGTTGAGGAATTTATCAATTTCTTCTAGATTTTCTAGTTTATTTGTGTATAGGTGTTTATAGTATTCTCTGATGGTAGTTTGTATTTCTGTGGGATTGGTGGTGATATCCCATTTGTCATTTTTTATTGTGTCTATTTGATTCTTTTCTCTTTTCTTCTTTATTAGTCTTGCTAGCGGTCTATCAATTTTGTTGATCTTTTCAAAAAACTGGCTCCTGGATTCATTGATTTTTTGAAGGGTTTTTTGTGTCTGTATTTCCTTCAGTTCTGCTCTTATCTTAGTTATTTCTTGCCTTCTGCTAGCTTTTGAATGTGTTTGCTCATGCTTCTCTAGTTCTTTTAATTATGATGTTAGGCTGTGAATTTTAGATCTTTCCTGTTTTCTCTTGTGGGCATTTAGTGGTATAAATTTCCCTCTACACACTGCTTTGAATGTGTCCCAGAGATTCTGGTATGTTGTGTCTTTGTTCTCGTTGGTTTCAAAGAACATCTTTATTTCTGCCTTCATTTCGTTATGTATCAGTAGTCATTCAGGAGCAGGTTGTTCAGTTTCCATGTAGTTGGGTGGTTTTGAGTGAGTTTCTCAATCCTGAGTTCTAGTTTGATTGCACTGTGGTCTGAGAGACAGTTTGTTATAATTTCTGTTCCTTTACATTTGCTGAGGAGTGCTTTACTTTCAACTATGTGGTCAATTTTGGAATAGGTGTGGTGTGGTGCTGAGAAGAATGTATATTCTGTTGATTTGGGGTGGAGAGTTCTGTAGATGTCTATTAGGTCCGCTTGGTGCAGAGCTGAGTTCAATTCCTGGATATCCTTGTTAACTTTCTCTGATTGATCTGTCTAATGTTGACAGTGAGGTGTTAATATCTCCCATTATTATTGTGTGGGAGTCTAAGCCTCATTCTAGGTCACTAAGGACTTGCTTTATGAATCTGGGTGCTCCTGTATTGGGTGCATATATATTTAGGATAGTTAGCTCTTCTTGTTGAATTGATCCCTTTACCATTCTGTAATGGCCTTGTCTCTTTTGATCTTTGTTGGTTTAAAGTCTGTTTTATCAGAGACTACGATTGAAACCCCTGCCTTTCTTTGTTTTCATTTGCTTGGTAGATCTTCCTCCATCCCTTTATTTTGATCCTACGTGTGTCTCTGCACGTGAGATGGGTTTTCTGAATACAGCACACTGATGGGTTTTGACTCTTTATCCAATTTGCCAGTCTGTGCCTTTTAATTGGAGCATTTAGCCCATTTACATTTAAGGTTAATATTGTTATGTGTGAATTTGATCCTGTCATTATGATGTTAGCTGGTTATTTTGCTCATTAGTTGATGCAGTTTCTTCCTAGCCTCGATGGTCTTTACAATTTGGCATGTTTTTGCAGTGGCTGGTACCGGCTGTTCCTTTCCATGTTTAGTGCTTCCTTGAGGAGCTCTTTTAGGGCAGACCTGGTGGTGACAAAATCTCTCAGCATTTGCTTGTCTGTAAAGTATTTTATTTCTCCTTCACTTATGAAGCTTAGTTTGGCTGGATATGAAATTCTGGGTTGAAAATTCTTTTCTTTAAGAATGTTGAATATCGGCCCCCACTCTTCTGGCTTGTAGAGTTTCTGCCGAGAGATCAGCTGTTAGTCTGATGGGCTTCTCTTTGTGGGTAATCTGACCTTTCTCTCTGGCTGCCCTTGACATTTTTTCCTTCATTTCAACTTTGGTGAATCTGACAATTATGTGTTTTGGAGTTGCTCTTCTCAAGGAGTATCTTTGTGGCGTTCTCTGTATTTCCTGAATGTGAATGTTGGCCTGCGTTGCTAGATTGGGGTAGTTCTCCTGGATAATATCCTGCAGAGTGTTTTCCAACTTGGTTCCATTCTCCCTGTCACTTTCAGGTACACCAATTAGACGTAGATTTGGTCTTTTCACATAGTCCCATATTTCTTGGAGGCTTTGTTCGTTTCTTTTTATTCTTTTTTTTCTAAACTTCTCACACTTCATTTCATTCATTTCATCTTCCATCGCTGATACTCTTTCTTCAAGTTGATCGCATCGGTTACTGAGGCTTGTGCATTCGTCGCGTAGTTCTCATGCCATGGTTTTCAGCTCCATCAGGTCCTTTAAGGACTTCTCTGCATTGGTTATTCTAGTTATCCATTCATCAAATTTTTTTTCAAAGTTTTTAACTTCTTTGCCATGGGTTTGAACTTCCTCCTTTAGCTCGGAGTAGTTTGATCTTCTGAAGCCTTCCTCTCTCAACTCGTTAGTCATTCTCCGACCAGCTTTGTTCCGTTGCTGGTGTGTAGCTGCGTTCCTTTGGAGGAGGAGAGTTTCCCGTTTTTCTGCTCTGTTTTTTCTCCATCTTTGTGGTTTTATCTACCTTTGGTCTTTGATGATGGTGATGTACAGATGGGTTTTTGGTGTGGATGTCCTTTCTGTTTGTTAGTTTTCCTTCTAATAGTCAGCACCCTCAGCTGCAGGTCTGTTGGAGTTTACTGGAGGTCCACTCCAGACTCTGTTTGCCTGGGTATCAGCAGCGGTGGCTGCAGAACGGTGGATATTGATGAGCCGCAAATGCTGCTGCCTGATCAGTCCTCTGGAAGTTTTGTCTCAGAGGTGTACCCGGCCGTGTGAGGTGTCAGACCGCCCCTACTGGTGGATGCCTCCTAGTTAGGCTACTCGGGAGTCAGGGACCCTGTTGAGGAGGCAGTCTGCCCGTTCTCAGATCTCAAGCTGCATGCTGGGAGAACCACTATTCTCTTCAAAGCTGTCAGACAGGGACATTTAAGTCTGCAGAGGTTACTGCTGTCTTATGTTTGTCTGTGCCCTGCCCCCAGAGGTGGAGCCTACAGAGGCAGACAGGCCTCCTGGAGCTGTGGTGGGCTCCACCCAGTTCGAGCTTCCGGGCTGCTTTGTTTACCTACTCAAGCCTGAGAAATGGCGGGCGCCCCTCCCCCAGCCTCGCTGCTGCCTTGCAGTTTGATCTCAGACTGTTGTGCTAGCACTGAGTGAGGCTCCGTGGGCGTAGGACCCTCCGAGCCAGGTGTGGGATATAATCTCCTGGTGTGCAGTTTGTTAAGCCCGTTGAAAAGCACAGTATTAGGATGGGAGTGACCCGATTTTCCAGCTGCCATCTGTCACCCCTTTCTTTGACTAGGAAAGGGAATTCCCTGACCCCTTGCGCTTCCCGGGTGAGGCGATGCCTCGCCCTCCTTCGGCTCACGCACGGTGCACTGCACCCACTGTCCTGCAACCACTGTCTGGCACTCCCCAGTGAGCGGAACCTGGTACCTCAGTTGGAAATGCAGAAATCACCCATCTTCTGCGTCGCTCACGCTAGGAGCTGTAGACTGGAGGTGTTCCTATTCGGCCATCTTGATCCCAACCGCAATGTCACATATATCTAAACTGTGCTGTGTTCTCTTTTAGAGACGGTGAAAATTGGGTTGCCATCTAATTACTGTTAGGGTAAGCTTTTAAAAACATTTGAACAGATGTGGCTAACTTGGGTGATTTCATGGTTTGTAAGAATGCCTTGGAGTTTCAGCATTTTAAAAATGAATTCCTAGTAAATTAAAAAGAAATTACTTACATGAATCTATTTTCTTTCTGGCACACTTATTTATATAGATAAATATTCGTATTCATGATAGCTCCATTGGAATACTGCTGATTATTGAACTGAATGGCTAAGAGCATCATGATTTCCCTAAGATTGTAATAATCATAATTGTTGAATTTCTTATTAAATCCAGCTTTTTCTTCTTTTAAATCAGTCTCATTTATCTGTCAGTCATTTTAAAATGGAAAAAAAAAGCGAAACTCATACTTCTTTACCTTCCACCTCCACCTAGAGGAAACAATGAGGTTTACAAAAATCACAATTTCATTTTATAAACGGTATTCTTAACATAGAAGATAATTCATTCATAACACTTATTAAGGATGTATTTATTGAATATCTATTCTAGGTTTAGTATTGTTTTAGGTACTAGGGATAAAAACAGGAGCAGCCATGTATCCTGCATAAAACAGCTTATTGTCTTGTATAGACCGAAAGTTAAATAAGCAATTACAACATAGGGTAGTGATTATTTTGGCAGATGCATGAAATGCTGTGACAGTATAAAGCAGGGTACCAATCTAAAAGGAAGCTAAAAGTCTTAAAGTAAATAAAACTGAAGCTGAGTTCTAAAGGATTAAGTTAACCCTGAAAGATGGAAGGGGGAAGAGAGAAGGCAAGAGAGAAAGAACGAGTATTCTAGAAGAAACTGCATGTGTTAAATCCCAGAGCACATGATAGGTACTAGAAATTTAAATGAGTTTGGCATAGCTGGAGCATAACTGGATGAGTAATGGCAGTGAGACAAGGCTGAAAGTCTAGACAGAGGACAGGTCTTACACGGCTTCATAAGCCATGCTAAGTCACTATCCTAAGGTCAGAGCGAACCCATGGAGAGGTTTTAAGCAAAAAACTGACCTGATTGCATCTGCATTTTAGAAACATCATTTTGGATGAATGATGGAGAATGGGCCTGGATGTAAGTCTAGAAGCAAAAAGAACTGAGCAGTTGCTGGAGGAATCTAGGCAGAAGGTGAAGGTTTCCCAAGCTGGCAAGTAGCAGTGGGGATGGAGAGGAGAGAGTACATATTTTGAGAGATTTTCTTCGGAGGCTGAAACTGTAGGAGAGAAAATGTAGTATCTCTTCCTCTTCCATCACAAGGTTCATGGTTGAGGAACTTATGACAAAAGATGAATTAGAAAAGAAAAGCAGAAAAGCATACAAATGTATTTAATAAGTTTTATATGACATGGGAAGACTTCATAATGGAATGAAGATCCAAAGAAACAGGAAACGGTGTTTTTTTTTTTTTTTAGAGTTGTGCAGAACTATGAATGGAGGACAAAAGGGTATGATCTAATGGCAATAAACTGGGGTAGAACTCAGCAAGGCCAATTAGTTCAGATTCTTTTCTGTATCCCTGTGTGACATTCCTTTCCTCTGGGTGTAGAGAGGATGGCTCCGGAATGAAGGTCTTATGACTTAGGGGAAAGTCAAAGGATTCTTTTATGGCCCACTTCAGGGCCATAAAATGAATGGAGGGAGGTCAGAAAGTGGCCTTCCTGCTTCTGCTGTTTTCTCGAATGTCAAGGTGGCATATTTTGGGGTAGTGCCCTGAACTCCATCAAAATTAACAATTAATTGAATGGAGGATTGAGGAGAGTTAAAAAAGAAATTTAGGAAAATTCTCAGCTTTCTGCATTTGGAAAGTGGATAGATGGTAGTTCTGTTTACTGATATAGAGAACTTAGTATGAGTAGTAGTTTTCTGAGAGAGTCCAGAGGCCTTATCCTTTTCTAATTTATGTGGCATATAATACCACTTATGTCTCAAATCTTTTCAATTATCTTCCTCAGGCTTCCACATTACTATATTTTCTAAGTTATTGTTATGCTTCTCTGACTCCTTTCCCTCCTGCTGTTCCTAAGTTATAAATATCCCCCAATGTTTTCTCTAGAATATGTTCTTCTCTCTTAATGCGTTCCCTATAACAGCACCATGCACTCCATGGCTTCAACCATCACCTTTATGCTATTCTGCTGCTGCTAATACTAATACGATCACTACTAATTAAAGACTATTTGGTTTATGACTTAAGATAATTATATTATCATCTTATTTAATACTCAAAATGACTTTTAAAAATAAAAAAGAGCACAGGCTTGAAATCAGATAAACTTAACCATAAATTCCAGTTTTGCTACTTCCCAGCTGGGCAATGGAAATACTCACCCCATGAGTGATTCCTCGTTGTAAATAATAGTACTGATCTCATAGATGATTAAATAAAATAATGCATAAAAAGCACTTAGCACAGTGTACAGCACTTAGTAAGCACTTAATAAAAACACAACTGAATTCTAAGAGTGGGTACAGTGCATGTTATAATGAGGCACAGTGAAAGCAGCATTGCATCATCGGTTAAAAGCACTGGCTTTGGAGACAGACAGTTCTTGGTTCATTCAAATCCTGGCTGTCACTTTCTAGCTACATGACCTTAGGTTATATAAGTGCTTCCTCTGAGCCTTGAACTTGTGATCTGTAAAATGGAGATGACAATAGTACCAACCTCATAGGATAACTGTTTTCAGGAATAAAACCACATCAATGGAATGCCAAAAGTGCTGTCCAGCACATAACATATACTCAATAAAGGGGCTGCTAATTTTATTTTTAACTCTTTTCCAGAGGTAAAAACTAGCTTGATTTGCAAAAATTATCAGCTTAGAACCAAACAAAACCAGGACTTAAAGTTATGTTTGACTCTTCATAATATCCTGATAGATAACAAACCTTAGTCTTTAGCCTGAACATGTCAATTGTGCTCCAGTCTGATAGGTTAAAAGACATATGCCTTTGGTTTATATGTTATTATCTAAAATTAAATATGTGTAAGGTCAAACTTATCATGTTCTTTCTCAACCCTGTTCTCTTCTGCAGAAATAAATGCTTCCAGTTCTCCCAATCATTATATGTGGACTAATCTTCAATTTTTTCTTTTCTAGCTCCTGGCAATTTGGTGCTAATTTCTTTTTCAATCTTCCATAAAAATCTTTCTTTCAGCTTTGTTCCATCTCTCCATCCTTACTGTCAATGGTTAAATACTGTGAGCTCTCACACCTGTTTCCCATAACAGCATCTTACACTCCTTTTCATTTCCATCTTCTACTCCTAATCCATGAATACTGCTGCCAGATTAAATCTCCTGAGATTTCTTTCAATAATATAAATCTCAGTTGGAGAGAATTCTAAATTTTATTTCTTACCCCAAATCACTTGGCCCATCTCTCCAGCCTCTTCACGAATGGGCCTTACATTCCCATCTAACCTATTCTTACTCATCTACCAACACCAGCTCTTAGTTTCATTTAGACCAAATTTCTTTGTTGTCCTTGAATGCCTTCTTGCCAAAGAGTCTTCATTCATATTGATTCACTTTGTTGTCACCACCCATGTAGATTTCACCCATCCTTCAAATCAGTTCTAACCCTTTCCTCAGCTACTCCAGGTCATGTGGGCATCTTCCATCTTTTAGCTCCCAAGTGCTCTTATAGTAAGTATCAGTTTGACTTTACCTAGTTAAATTTATTAGGGATTTCCCCCCCTCACGTTCTATACTCTACATTCCATGGAAAATGCCAAGTCTTTGATTTATTTTGTAATTCTTATAGCAGTTAGCATAGAACTGGACACAGAAGTCCATATACGTAGCAGTTAGCATAGAACTGGGTATAGAAGTTCTTACACATACTTATCATTCAATTCTATCAGTACCACATGACATTATCAACTAACAGCTCATCTACAACATGCTTTCAGAGAAATGAGAGGGTCATATTGGAATAGCCACTAACTGCCGAGGACCCACACCTCTTTTTGTCAAATACTACTACAAATCTCAATAGATACTACTGCCAGTTACACTACTTAAAACACACCTTTGAGAATCCCACTCTCTTCCTTTAAAACCTTCAGTTACTCCTCATTGTTTACCAAGCCCCATAATTGAATCCTCCTCCAGTATTCAAAATCTCTCACAATATGACTGCAAATTCCTTTGTCAGCTTTATCAATTTATATATACTTATCACAATGCAAGAATTCCTCTGGCTGCTCCTACCATCATGACCTCTGGCCATAATATGATTTATCTCCACGCTAGCAGAAACTAACCAAGCCCCATTCGACCTAACAGAAGGGGAAGCAGTTAGTCTTGGGCTTTAACGTTGAATATGCTGCAGGCCCATTTGCCCTTCAATACTCAAAATATATTCTAAATAAGTGAGACTAACTTCTGAAAATACATTGTGTTTCTCCTTCCCCATGTGTTGATACAAACTGTTCTCTTACCTATAACAATCCAGCCAGTCAAAAATCCTATCTATCCTTCAAGCTCGTTAGGACTATCAATTTATCTCTGAAGTTGCTCTGAATTCTCTCACAACATGTAATTTTTTTCCTTGAAATTCTGTGATCCATGATTTTTACTATCTTACTTATTACTATATATTTTAATATACCTTATAATTTTTATTTATGATAGCCATTGGATGCCTCAATCATAAAGTTATACAAAGTTCTATATATCCTTCCAACTTGGTTATGTTCAAAATTCAAAATCTTCTTTCAAAGATGTTCCAAACCCTTTTGACTTCCAAGGTCAGTTAAAGGCATTTTTTTTCCATAAAGTCACACTGCAGGGAATAAGTCTTAAAATTCTGTCTTTCTCACCCACAACATCAAATCAATTTTTGTGAACTTTTCTTTCCATTTTGTTTTTTTTTTCTTTTTTTTTTTTTTATTATACTTTAGGGTTTTAGGGTACATGTGCACAATGTGCAGGTTTGTTACATATGTATCCATGTGCCATGTTGATTTCCTGCACCCATTAACTCGTCATTTAGCATTAGGTGTATCTCCTAATGCTGTCCCTCCCCCCTCCCCCCACCCCACAACAGTCCCCGGAGTGTGATGCTCCCCTTCCTGTGTCCATGAGTTCTCATTGTTCAATTCCCACCTATGAGTGAGAACATGCGGTGTTTGGTTTTTTGTCCTTGCGATAGTTTACTGAGAATGATGTTTTCCAGTTTCATCCATGTCCCTACAAAGGACACGAACTCATCATTTTTTATGGCTGCATAGTATTCCATGGTGTATATGTGCCACATTTTCTTAATCCAGTCTATCGTTGTTGGACATTTGGGTTGGTTCCAACTCTTTGCTATTGTGAATAGTGCCGCAATAAACATACGTGTGCATGTGTCCATTTTGTTTTTTAAGTAATAGGTAACTGGGACTGCAAGTTGTGCTTTTGTCAAACCTATAAGGAAGAGAAGTTAACTTCTATAGAAAAGTGAGAAGAAAATTTGTCAGTTAACAAGAACTGGATCTAATCTTTTATGAGGCAGGGAATAATTTAGGAAAGGAAGTCTATATTTTTAAATATGTGTCTTTCTTGTTAAAAGTGAATACATGCCCTAACAACCTTTAAGCTTGAAATCTAAGTTGCATTTATCCAGGTTTAGCTCTTACAGCACCCAGCAGAGTGGTATGCTTCTTAAGTAGTCAATACATTTCTGTTTACCTTTGACTCAAGGCTGGAGGCCAGATTTCCCAATTCTTTGACAGCTGGCTTAGAAAGAGCAACTAAACCTATACATTCACAATTTTTAAAAATATAATTTTGCTCTTCCATCTAGCACATGGCTTTTACTTAGATGATCATAAGAAATCTCAAAGAATAACTGCTACTGGTAAAGATGGTAGATTGAACCCATGCATCTACTCTCACTCCCTTTTAAAATGTTACTGGAAAATATTTCATAAAATGGCATAAACCCACAGAGATGGAGAACACAGGAGAGGAGGTGACAGCATTAACCAATTTAGCAGGACCAAGAACACTGAGCCTGTGGCCAACAATGGGGAATGCTGAGGACCAATCTGATTTACACAGTAGAACAACCAAAAGGGTAAGGAGCTAGTGACACCAGGTACCTCTGGAAGTCAGAGGGAAAGAAAAAGGGCACTAATTAACAAGCAGTCAGATTCTTAGGTCCCTCTCTAAGCTGGCTACTGCTTCTCTTCTACCCTGGCAGAATGCTGGAGGTTTATTCCCTGCAGCAGATAAACAGAGGAACTGGCCTGGGAGAAATGAGACATAGTTAAGGACAGAGGTATATAATAAAAACAGATGGAATCAATTTATATATACATACACACACACACATACACACACAAAAGATTCTGAGACCTCTAGCTATTTTTCCCAATCAACTCCTAGAAAAAAGCAAATTAGAGCATGCTATCACCTTCAAGACAGGAGAATGGAGAATCCTTTGCTTTGGAATATGAACAGCTCAGATTAAGTAGTCTTGCTATACTTTCTGTGATACTGTGAAACAGTAAGAAATAAATATATGTTCTCTGCCCCTGGTTCCCAAGATGGAGCTCCTAATACTCTTGTAGATAGGAGTGCCAGGAGAATCTTTTGTTCTAACATTTGGTCTTTGACCCCAGTTCCAGAGACAGAGCTCCTAAGGCCTTTGTAACTTCCTGAGTGATAGAAACATCTTTTGTTCTAATGAGGTAACCCTTGGTGGGCTCCTGGATAGCCTTGGGATGGGCAATGCTTGCCAGGGAAACCAACCTTGTGATTAGAGGGTTGGAACTTCTAGCTCTATCACCTAGCTACCTGGAAATGGAAAAGTGCTGAAAGTTTAGTTGCTCACCAATGGCCAATGACATAATCAATCACACCTACATAATGAAGCCTCCATGAAAACCTGAAAGGACAGGGTTCAGAGAGCTTCCAGATCACTGATCACATGGAGCTGCCTGGAGGATGGTGCGCTGAAAGACAGCCTGGAAGCTCTGTGCCGCCTTCCTACACACAGTGCCCTATGCATCTCTGCATCTGGCTGTTCATCTATATCCTAAACTATATCCTTATGAATAAACCAGTAAATGTAAGTAAAGTGTTTCCCAGCATCTGTGAGCTGTTCTAGCAAATTAATAGAACCCAAGAAAAAGATCATGGGAATGCCTGATTTATGGCCAGTTAGTCAGAAGTATAGGTAACAACCTACTACTTGTGGTTGGCATCTGAAGTGGTGGCAGTCTGGTGGGACTGAACCTTTAATCTGTGGTATCAGAATTAAATTGAATAGTCAGACAGACAGTTGGTGTCTGCTGGAGAATTGCTTGGTGTGTGGGAAAAACCTCACACATCTGGTGTCACAAGTGTTGTGTTGAGTGGTATGCAAGCATAGAGAAAAAAATAGTTTATTTTTACTTCAAATTCCCCTATAGTAAAACTCAGGGTCAAAAAGCACCATCCACATACCTAGTGCTTACAATCAAATTCTTAAGCTCCCTGCTCTTACATATTAGCATAATAACACAGATTACAAGAAATCTGAGGAACATTTCTAAAATGAAAGTTAGAGACCAAAACAAACAGTGAGGAAAATAGACTATGCATGTGAGAAGAAAATGAAAACAAACAAAAGCTATCAATATTCTTAGGGAGATTAGAGAATATATTACATTAAGGATGGGGTATTATAGATTTAAATAAAAAGAACATTTAAGGAACAAAAAAATAAGCTTTTAAACATTAAAAATGACATAAAAACAAGAAGCAAAATTGAGAAATTCTAGAAAGAACAAAATGAATTAGATCAAAATTAGGAGACAAAAGTTAAAAGTTAAGGACCATTTAAATAACAGAAATAAAGAAGAATTTATAGAATAATAGAAATTCTAAAAGCAAAGCCAGAGGGGAGGTACACCAATGAAATAATTCAAGAAAACTTCCTACAACTCAAATTTCCAAACTGAATATTATTCCTGTTCCAGCACAGTGGATAAAAACATACACACCCAAGGTACACCTAACAGTCACAATTCTAGGGGCAAAAAGAATATCCTATACACTTCCAAAGAAGAAATGGAGAGATATGGAGAAAGTCATCACATACATTTAGTCAGGAATCAGAATGGCTTTGGGCTTTTCAACAGTACACCAAGCTACAAGGCAATGAAGCAATACTATCAACATCCAGAAGGAAAATCATTCCCAAACAGAATTCTATGACCAGTTACAGAATCAATCAAATGTGAGGAAAGATTGAAGACATTTTCAGGTATGCACAGTCTTCAAAAATTTACGCCCATGGGTTCTTAGAAATCTCTTGGAGAATGTGCTTCACAAAAATAAGACTTAACAAAGGGAAACACTGGATCCAGGCAACAAGGACTCCCAACACAGAAAGAAGGTAAAGGGAACCCCAGTATTATGAGGACATGCCCGAATGTTAGCCTTATAATAGGCATAGCGAGAACCTGGTTCAGATTAGATCAAGTCAGAAGGCTCTGGAAAAAGACTTCTTCAGGAAGAAACTGACAAAATACTTCATAGGTCTGAACATCTGGTTAAGAGATTAGAAAACTGGCAATGAGTGTAGCGCTGAATTTGTGGTAAGTACAGAGACTACCAAATAAATGAAACAAGACAATTATTCACTCAAGAGAAAAAATAAAAGTTGTACAGGAAAAGAAAGGTTTATTACCAGAGTTTATTACCTGACTTAGCTGTGTATTGGGTTTTTACAGTTATTGTAATATAAACACTGGATATTGATCTAATGAGAATAGAAATATAACAATATAGGAAGATGGAAGGAGGGAAAGAAAACACATATGTAATGGAGGGAAAGGGAGTAAACACAGTGAAATCTGCATATTCCAGAGTGGAAAGTCAATAAATAATGCAAATATTAGTGGTGGTGGCGGTGAATCATGAAGTGGTAATGCAAACATACAATCAGAGAAACAGAAGTAAATATCGAAAACAACATGGAAGGCTGTTTCTGTATCAAAGACTGAAGAACCATTTGAGAATATAAACCTTGACTAACATTTAAAAATATTACAAAATTAACCTTTCTGCCAGTGGACACCACCGAGGAAGCATAGTTAAATCTCTCTTCCCCCTGCCATCATGTCTAAGTCAGAGTTTCCAAAAGGGCCTGAACAGCTGACGAAGCTCTTATTGGAGGGTTGAGAAACAGCCGATGAGAGCCCGAGGAGCCATTTTGAGCAATGGGGAATGCTCACGGACTGTGTGATAATGAGAGATCCAAACACCAAACATTCCAGGGGCTTTGGATTTGTCTCATATGCCACTGTGGAGGAGGTGGATGCAGCCATGAATGCAAGGCCACACAAGGTGGATGGAAGAGTTGTGGAACCAAAGAGAGCTGTCTAAGAAGATTCTCAAAGACCAGGTGCCCACTTAACTGGGAAAAAGATATTTGTTGGTGGCATTAAAGAAGACACAGAAGAACATCACCTAAGAGATTATTTTCAACAGTACAGAAAAATTGAAGAAAAGGGGCTTTGCCTTTGTAACCTTTGATGACCATGACTTCGTGGATAAGACTGTCATTCAGAAACACCATACTGTGAATGGCCACAACTGTGAAGTTAGGAAAGCCCTGTCAAAGCAAGAGATGGCTAGTGCTTCATCCAGCCAAAGAGGACAAAGTGGTTCTGGAAACTTTGGTAGTGGTTGTGGAGATAGTTTCGGTGGGAATGACAACTTTGGTAGTGGAGGAAACTTCAGTGGTCATGGTGGCTTTGGTGGCAGCTGTGGTGCTGATGGGTATGGTGGCAGTGGGGATGGCTATAATGGATTTGGTAATGATGGTGGTTATGGAAGAGGCAGCCCTGGTTACTCTGGAGGAAGCAGGGGCTATGGAAGTGGTGGACAGGGTTATGGAAACCAGGGCAGTGGCTATTGCAGGAGTGACAGCTATGACAGCTATAACAATGGAGGCAGAGGTGGCTTTGGTGGTGGTAGTGGAAGCAATTTTGGAGGTGGTGGAAGCTACAATGATTTTTGCAATTACAACAATCAATCTTCAAATTTTGGAACCATGAAGGTAGGAAACTTTGGAGGCAGAAACTCTGGCTCCTATGGTGGTGGAGGCCAATACTTTGCCAAACCACGACACCAAGGTGGCTATGGTGGTTCCAGTAGCAGCAGTAGCTACGACAGTGGCAGAAGATTTTAATTACTGCCAGGAAACAAAGCTTATCAGAAGAAGAGAGCCAGAGAAGTTGACAGGGAAACTACAGGTTGTAACAGATTTGTGAACTCAGTCAAGCACAGTGGTGGCAGGGCCTAGCTGCTACAAAGAAGACATGCTTTAGACAAATAGTCATGTGTATGGGCAAAAGACTCAAAGACTATTTGTGACGAGTTTTATAACAGGTCATTTTAGTTTCTCTTCTGTGGAAAGTGTAAAGCATTCCAACAAAGGGTATTAATGTAGATTTTTTTTTTGTGCCCATGCTGTTGATTGCTAAATGTAATAGTCTAATCGTCACGCTGAATAAATGTGTCTTTTTAAAAAATGTGTTGTGTAGTTAGTCTGCTCTGAAGCCATCTTGGTAAATTTCCCCAACAGTGTGAAGTTAGAATTCCTTCAGGGTGATGCCAGGTTCTATTTGGAATTTATATACAACCTGCTTGTGTGGAGAAGCCATTGTCTTCAGAAACCCTTGTGTAGTTGAACTGATAGTTACTGTTGTGACCTGAAGTTCACCATGAAAAGGGATTACCCAAGCAAAATCATGGAATTACTGGTTATAAAAATGATTGTTGGCACATCCTATGCAATACACCTAAATTGAATAACGGTACCCGGTAAAATTATAGATGGGACTGAAGCTTGTCTATCACCCATTATCATGTGTAATCAATAAACTAATTCTCTTGAAAAAAATTACACAATTAGAATACTATTAATAAACAAGGAAGCTGTTCAAAGAATAGTTCTAAACCTTTAATAGTGCAATTTGTATTAAAATTCACCTTCTTTTTGGAAAATGAGAAAATGGTCTTAGGACATAAAGCCCCACAAAACATAAAACCATTATATAATCCATTATTCACTTCTAAGATAATTTAAAAATTCTACAGAAGTTTAAGAAACAATGGCTAAAATTATTTCATGGAGTAGTTAGTGTGTAAGTCTTAAAGTTTTGTATTCTTTAACCCAGAAATTACATTCCTAGGAACTTAAGAAAACAATAACCAGATATGTGCATGAAGATTTATTAGAAAAGATGACAATCATAATGTTATTTTTAATGATTTAGAAAAACCAATCTTTCCAACAACAGATAACTTATAATATCTTATATAATTATCTCATTATGAATATTTCATAAGTAAATAATGATACATTCATATGTAAAATACAAATGATTAAAATCTACCCAGCCATTAATTAATATCTTTTCAAAGTATACTTAGTTATGTAGGAAAATGAACATGGCATGTTAGAAAAAAAAGGAGGCAAAATTATATGTATAGTTGAATCTCATTATGTAAATAAAATATACACAAGTGTTTAACTACATAACCTTGTATATAAAACAAATTCTCAGGAAATAAATCATGAGAGAATACATCAATATGTGGATCATGTACACCATGGGGCAAGAAAGGTATGGTTTTTATTTGCTTTCCTACAGTTTATTATATTTTGAATTTTCAGCAATAGCTATTTTTATTTTTCTGCTGTTTTGTTTTTAAATTTTGCATTAAAAATTGTTTAATTTTATGGGTACATAGTAGGTATATATATATTTATGGAGTATCAGTATCCATCGGCTCAAGTATTTATCCTTTATGTTAGAATCAATCCAATTACACTTTTTTAGTTATGTAAAAATGTAAAATTAAATTATTATGACTATAGGCCCCCTGTTGTGCTATCAAACACTAGGTCTTATTCATCCTTTCTTTTATTTTTTTGAGACAGGGTCTTACTCTGTCACCTAGGGTGGAGTATGGTGACACAATCATGGCTCATGGCAGCCTCGACTTCCTGGACTCAGGTGATCCTCCCACCTGAGCCTCCTAAGTAGCTGGGATAGGCATGTGCCACCCTGCCTGGTTGTTTTTTCATATTTTTTGTAGTCGATAGTTTGCCACATTGCCCAGGCTGGTCTTGAACTCCTGGACTGAAGTGATTCACTCACCTTGGCCTCTCAAAAGTGCTGAGATTAAAGGCATAAGCCATCATGCTCAGCTTATTCACTCATTCTTTTTTTTTTTTTTTTGTACCCATTAACCATCTCCACCTTCCTGGTGGTCCCCCACTACCATTTCCAGCCTCTGGTAACCATCCTTTTAGTTTCTATTTCCATGAATTCAATTGTTTTGATTTTTAGATCCCACAAATAAGTGACAATGTGTGATGTTTGTATTTCTGTGCCTGGCTTATTTCACTTAACATAATGACCTCCAGTTCCATCCATGTTGTTGCAAATGACAGAATCTTTCTTTTTAATGGCTGAACAGTACTACAGTGTGTATAAGTAGCACATTTTCTTTATCCATTCACATGTTGATGGACACTTGGGTTGCTTCCAAATCTTGGCTATTGTGAACAGTGTTGCAACAAACATGGGAGTGCAGATATACCTTTGATACACTGATTTCCTTTCTTTTGGGTATATATCTAACAGTGAGATTGCTGGATCATATAGTAGCTCTATTTTTTAGTTTTTTGAGGAGCCTTCAAACGCTTCTCCAGAGTGGTTGTACTAATTTACATTCCCATAGACAGCATATGAGGGTTCCCTTTTCTCCACATCCTCACCAATATTTATTGCCTATCTTTTGGATAAAAGCCATTTTAACTGGTGTGAGAGATATCCCATTGTAGTTTTGATTTGCATTTCTCTGGTGATCAATGACGTTGAACACCTTTTCCTATGTCTGTTTGACATTTGTATGTCTTCTTTCGAGAAATGTCCATTCAATTCTTTTGCCCATTTTTGAATTGGATCATTAGATTTTTTTCCTATAGAGTTGTATAAGCTCCTTCTATATTCTTGCTATAAATCTTTTATCAGATGTGTAGTCTGCAAATATTTTGTCCCATTCTGTGGGTTGTCTCTGCATTTTGCTGATTGTTTCCTTCACTGTGCAGCTTTTTAACTTGATGCAATCCCATCTGTCCACTTTTCCTTTGGTTGCCTGGTTGGGGGGTGGTATTACTCAAGAAGTCTTTGCCCAGACCCGTGTCCTGGAGAAGTTCCCCAATTTTTTCTTGTAGGAGTTTCATAACTTGAGGTGTTAGATTTAAGTCTTTAATCCATTTTGATTTGACTGTTGTATAAGGTGAGAGAGGGATCAAGTTTTATTTTTCTGCATATAGATGTCTAGTTTTCCCTACATAATTTATTGAAGAGATTTTTTTTCCCCAATGTATGTTCTTGGCATCTTTGTCAAAAATGAATTTGCTACAGGTGTGTGGATTTGTTTCTGGGTTCTCTATCCTGTTCCATTGGTCTGTGTGTCTGTTTTTAGGCCAGTACCATGCTATTTTGGTTACTATAGCTCTGTAGCAGAGTTTGAAGTCAGGTAATGCAATTTCTCCAGTTTTGTTCTTTTTGCTATTCTGGGTCTTTTGGGATTCCATATAAATTTTAGGATTTTTTTTTTTTTTTACTATTTTTGTGAAAAATGTCATTGGTATTTTGATAGAGATTGCAGTGAATCTGCAGATTGCTTTAGGTAGTATGGACATTTTAATAACATTGATTCTTCCAATCCATGAACATGAAATGTCTTCATTTTTAAATGTCTGCTTCAATTTTTTCATCAGTGTTTTATAGTTTTCTTTGTAGACATCTTTCATTTCTTTGGTCAATTCCTAGGTATTTAATTTTATTTGTGGCTATTGTAAATGGGATTACTTTTTTGATTTCTTTTTCAGATTGTTCACTGTTGGCATATAGACATGCTATTGATTTTTGTTTGTTTATTTTCTGTCCCACAACTTTGCCAAACTTGTTTATCAGTTCTAATAGTTTTTTGTTGGTCTTTTTAGGTTTTTTGAGATATAAAATCATATCCTATGCAAGCAAGGATAATTTGACTTCTTCTTTTCCAATCTGGATGCTCTATATCTTTCTCTTGTCTGATTGCTCTAGCTAAGACTTCCAGTACTATGTTGAATAACAGTGGTGAAAGTGGGCATCTTTGTCATGTTCCAGATCTAAGAGGAAAAGCTTTCAGTTTTTCCCCATTCAGTATGATACTCGCTGTGGATCTGTCATATAAGGCTTTTATTATGTTGAGGTATGTTCTTTCTATACCCAGTTTTTTGAGGGTTTTTATCATGAAGGGATGTTGAACTTTATCAAATGTTGAGGTATGTTCTTTCTATACTAGGGGCTTGGTGTCACTGGAAGACTTTTCATTATTTTATTGTGTTGAATTTATTTTTCACGTATCACATGTTTTAATTTTACATTTAATACACACTATTTAAAAGAAAAAAATAGTATGATAAATATTACATGCCATGACGCAAGAGAAAAATGGCAGCTCAAAGAAAGCTTATTTAAACAAGAAAACCTCACAGTAGTGAGCTTTGAATTGAGATTTTAAAGAGAGATTTAGCTGAGTGATGGAGGGATAATGCATGCAGAGAGGGAAGGATAACATGGAGGTAGGAGGAGATAGTCACTCTAGGGAAACCATCGATAGTTCAAAATTGATGAAGCATAGGGAGTATTCCATTGACTACCTATCTTATAAGTCTCATTTTCCCCCAAGGACAGATTGTGTCAGGGTAAGCAGTTTAAATTTTATTTTGAAGCATGGGGAGCAACTCCAAAGTTTATAAGTAAAAGTGTAATATGATATGATTAGCTTTGCATTTCATATGTATCATGATGGTACTGTGGACAATTGACTGACAATGGGCAAGACAGGGAGGAGATACTTGTGCTAGACAACTGCTGCAATAATCTACAGGAGTTGCTAATGTGGTGACTGTGAGGATAAAAGGGAGGAAATATAAGATATTAAGAAGGTAGAATTAAAAGGACTTAGGTTCTTAGGAACAAAGGAGTATATGAAATTATTTATTACAATTTGCTTTTTTGACTTGAACAACTGAGCAGACAATGGGGCCAGTCCTTCAGTGTCAGGAAACATAAAAATGGCATAGATAAGAAAGAAATGCTTAGTTCTGCTGTTGAGGTTGAGGGGCTTGGGGACATTTAATAGATGATAGTGTGGAGGTACAGCTGAATACATATACATGTTTGGAACACAGGAAAATGTTGGAGAAATAGACTTAGTTGTTACAAGAATAAAACTGGTAGTTGAAGTCATGGGACTATTTCAAATCACCACAGGAGGAAGGCTATGGAGGGAACCACAATATATAAAAGGTGGAGTATACGTGGAGAGCCCCAAGGGAAAGCTAAGGAAGTACTCAGAAAGATTTCAGGAGTGAATAGCCTCACAGAAGCCAATGGATGACAGTTTCAAGAAGCAACACACTCTTTCAGAGAAATCTAGAAAGACAGGAGCTGAAATGTGTCAGTGGTATTGAGAAACTAGAAGATTACATACTATATTAATGTGACAGAATTACCTCGTGCTTGTTTAAAGGTCAGATTTTTGGTCCTCCTGAGCGGAAATTTGTGGGGATGGAAAAAGAATTTATGCATTTTTTAAAGAAGGTTTCCAGTGAATTACACCCTCAGGTCTGAAAACAACTATAGCAAATTGTAAGCTCTTCAAGAACAAGTATCTTGTTTGTTTAACTCATCACGTACACTTAGTGTTCACCATAGCATCTGTCACATAATAGACCCTCAACAAATATTCAATAACTTAAAAATGAGATGAATGAATGAATAGATGGAGAGATGAAAAGCTACTGAATGAAAGAACTGAAGAACTAACGTCTGCCAAAATCTTGGCAAGATTATTGGAGCTTACATAGTAATGGTACAGGGTAGGTAATACACATGTAAACAGATGAACAAATAAAATAATTTGCAGAGATCTGCTTTCGCTAGGGTAGTCAGGGAAAGCTTCTTTGAGGAGGTAGCATTTGAGTTATCATTTAAATAATGAGATGGTATTAACCAGTGATAGACTGTGGACAAAACATTTCAGGCAGGGGAAGGTCCTAATGAGAAAAAGGGTGAATAAAGTGTGTTTAAGTAATAAAGAGACCTATGTGGCTACAGCTAAGGGAATGAGACAGAGAATGGGAGAACGGTAGAAGATGAGCCTGAAAAGAGGGATAGGATGCTGATCATATAGGGTCTCACAAGCTGTGACCTCATAGCTGTTTGGATGTTATTCTAATCGCAACAAGAACCCACTTACATTTTAAACAAAGTAGGGGTATGATTTGATTTATACTTTAAAAATATCATTCTGACATCTATATAAATAACAGATCATGGCAGGGCAATGGTGGAAGTAAGCAGATCAGGTAGGGGCTGAGGTAGTATTCCAGACAAGAGGTGATTATGGTATGGTGGTAGTAGTAGAGACAGTGAGAAGTGCTTGGATTTGTAATAGAATATATTCTGGAAATACAGCAGACAAGATCATGTTAATGAGTTAGATATAGTAGGTGAGGGAAAGAGGAGTCTAAAGAATTTGGATTTTTGCCTGTAGGTAATGAGGACTCACTTAAAGTTTTGACTGAGTGACACAAATACAGTAGAATATATTAGTACAATTATCTTGAGGCAAGAAGCAAAAGGAATTCTTTGGGAAATAAGATAGAAGGTAGAGCCAAATTTGGAGGTGTCAGTAATATTCTAGGCCTGAAGTAACACGCATCTGAATTAAGGTGATGACAAAGGGAATGGCAAAAAATGATGGATATCAAGGCTACCATCGAGTATGTAGAGATTGAATTTGTGGTATCTGTGGGCACTGAAGCTTGGCTGATAAATGTGGACCAGAAAGACTTGGGAGTCATCAGAATATAGCTAATAGTTAAAGTCAAGTGAGCGACTGAGATTACCTAGAAAAAGTTTCTAGAGGGAAAATGGAGCCTAAACTAGGAATCAGAAAAAGAGCAGGACTATCCAGAATGAAAGGAGAAAAACTAGGAGAGTGTGGTTCCATGAATGTAAGTAGAAGCATTTCAAGAAGATGTGTTTGTAACTGGTAAATAAGGACTAAGAAGTATCTATTGTGTTTGGAAAATGGGTATGATGAGTGATTTTGGTCAGCACTGTATCCGTTTAGAGGCAGAATGAGAAGACAGATTCCAGGTACCTGAGGCATCTCAGACATGAAGTAGTACTGACAACGAATACAGATAACACTTCTAAATATTTTGGTTTTGAAGCAAAGAAGAAAGAGAGGTAGTCAGAGAAAAACTAGGGTGGAGAAAGAGGGTCTTTAGGATGGGACAGTCTGTATTATGTTTCAATATTGATGTGAAGGAGACAAAGAGAGCGAGAATAAAGGCAGTCGAGGGGGTGGGTTGACTGCAAGATCTCTGAGAAGGCAGGTGTGAATGGAATCCAAGCACAGGTAGGGCCTTAGCCATATAAAGAAGAAAGAACACTTCTCCCAGTTACAGTAAGCAAGGATAGGCTGTAGGTAGAGGGAAATTAGTAGGGGTGGTGCTGGGGTTGGGAGGCAGGCAGGGCGATTTCCTATATCATGGCTTCTATTTCCTCTGTGAAGGAAGATGCATCATCCACTTAAAGTAAGGGGGAGGGTGAAGGGATTTTAAATTTGAGGAGAGTGGAGAAGGAATAAAATTACCATTATGGAGAATGGGTAGAAAATAATTCTAGGGAAATATAAGATTGCCAGACCAAGTTGAGGAACTTGCTGAAGAATCATTGAATAAAATGATTTCTGCATTTTGTGTTTAAACATCCTATGATAATACCCAGGTTAACTCATAATCAACATCGTGGTGCTTCTCAAAACCTTACTTGCCTTTTCTACAAAGAATAGCAACACACTTTAAACTTATGACTTCAAATTTCGGAAATAGCTCTTTTGGCCAATAACTTTGGCTAATGCCACAGTCTCTCACTTCTGAATTTCTCTTTCATTTCCATAAATTTATACAACGTTTTGGTAGAAGCTAAATTTAGTCTGATGGCAGTGAACAGATGTAAACAAGATATAATGGAGCTACAGAACAAATCGCTGTGCGAAAAGTCCTATCACATAAGCATAGAAAGCAACCATGTTCCATAAATTGACTTAAATAAATGACATCAAATTATCTAGAAACCAAATATAATTTGTCACAATTACATAATCATTTCATTTTTCTTTAATCTTTACTATCTGCCTGGAATATACTAGATGCTTAATAATGATTATTAATGAATTAACACTATGAAAAAATAACATTTCGGAGATTTCTAGGCATTTGGTACATATTGATTGATAAACCATAAAATAATCAATTACAAATAACTCCCCAAAAAAGGTAAAACCCATGAAGTTATTGAAAAGTGTAACTGCTAAGAGTTCATATCACAGCAATGGTATTAACAAAGCCCAGAGACAATACTGATGAATTAAGAGCATGGGACAAGAAAATGATGACTTGTTAAAAGAGACAGGTTCTTTCATAGGAGAGAGATTTTCTTTTTTCCATCATCATGGTAGAATATAAATACTCCTCATAGTGTAATAATTAAACATTCTAGTTAAAGATGCATTGCCAGACTAAACATAACATTTGTTCTAAAACTCTAATAAAATATAGTACATTTAACAGAAAGAGTAAATGAAAACAACTGAATATTTAATGTTTAGAACATGTTTAGGGTTTCACAATGAGAAGTTAAGTAGAGTAATTTGAAATCTTGGGATAATTTTTTTTACTATGCTGCAAGTTAATTTCCTAATTGGTAAAAGAGAAGGGGTTACATTAATCTCTAAAGAAAGTTTCTACTCCTGTTTCTGATGGCAAAGCATGTGATCACAGAAACTATCGGATACTTTAATAGTATAGCACATTTTATATAGAATACAGTGTTCATTTTAATAAAAATAGACTTTCTGACAGAGTAATTTCTTTTTAGGTATAACTGTCATATTTGGGTTAACAAGTTGGTAGTTAATTTTTATAATTTTAAACATTTTCATTTCCACTTGAAGTTTAATTTTTTCATAAATATATTATCAATGTATTTGATTTTTTCTAAAATAAAATAAATTTTGTAATCATTGTATTACAGTATTATTTTATTTTCTCCTTTAGATGGCTATATTTTGAGATTTAGTATAAATTCTTACCTCTACGAGATAAGGCTCCATTTGATCCAGGGTTTTCCCAAGATGCTTATCAGGATCTAAGCCTGCCAAGAAAGGTTACATTTTTTAAAGATAACTATCAGACAGGAACTTTAAAGACACATTCCCCTTCCCTTGGCCCCTCCTCGCCTAGAAAAGCAGTGTGTATATATTTTGAATTGCTTTGATCATAAAGTAAAATGTACTTTGCTAGTATTTACTTTTCTATTCCCCTTGGGTAACTGGTTTTATTGCTTCTGAAAAGTAAGTTTCTGTTTATTTCAATTGCACTGTGTCAACTACCAGATGCATTGTTTCAATTCCTTTATCCATTTTGAGGAACAGTAATTAGGATAGAAAAAAAGAGTATCATTTCAATTACATGAAATTTTAAATCTTTATATTTTAATGGTTATGGTTTATTTTACTGATGGACAACAGCATTAATTTTCTGATTTATCCCTGTTTTATTTAAACTTCAAACTTCTTAGACAATAAGAGTAGAAAATAGCAGTAGACTGTTATGCTTATGTAATTAATTCACTTAATAGTAGCATATGGGCATAAATAATTGCATTATTAAACTAAATGACATTTCATTTCAATGACTCCTTTGCAACACTGTATTTTTCAAGTTAAGGTAGAGACAACTCTGAAAAATCATTACTGTGCCAATAGTGTGTGCATAACCTTTAATAAAGATATTCAACTGACATAACAGCAGAGTTTATATAGCTAATGGGGTGTGGGAGACAAGTGTGAGCAATATGAACGCTTTCCATACACCAAGACTAACCAGCTAGGAAAAAAAATCACATTGTCACAAGTGGGCTATGAAATAAATGAATTCATTTTGGATATTTACATTCATATTTACATATATTGGCATAGTTTCATTTACAAAAGTTAATGTAATGAAAGGCAATACTATAGAGCAAAGACAGTTTTGTCAACAAATGGTGTGAAATAACTGGATATCCACATGCAAAAAAATGGATCTAGACACAGACTTTACACTCTTCACAAAATTAACTTAAAATAGATTGTAGACATAAAGGTAAAATGCAAAATTATAAAACTCCTATAACAGGAACAAAATCTAGATGGCCTTGGGTATGGTGATGACTCCTAAGATACCCCACCAAAAGCACGATCCATTAAGGAGACAATTAATAAGCTGACTTCATTAAAATTAAAAAACCTCTGCTCTGTGAAAGATAATGTAAAGAGAGTAAGAAGAAAAGCCACAGACTGGGAGAAAATATGTGCAAAGAACATCTGATAAAGGACTATTATCTAATATATACAAAGAACTCTTAAAACTCAACAATAAGCAAACAACAATCCAATTTAAAAATGGGCAAAAGACCTTAACAGACACCTCACTACAGATATATATAAGCATATGAAAAGATCCTCCATATCATATGTCACCAGAGAAATGCAAATAAAACAAGAAGAAGATACCACTACCCACCTATTATAGTGGCCAAAATCTGGAGAACTTACAACACCAAAAGCTGGCAAGGATGTAGAGCAATACTATTGCTGATTGGAATGCAACATGGTACAGTCACTTTGTAAGACAGCTGGGCAAGTTCTTACAAAACTGAACATATTCTTACTATACGATCCAACTGTGGTGTTCCTTGGTGTTTACCCAAAGGTATTAAAAACACTTGTCTTCACAAAAACCTGCACATGGATGTTTATAGCAGTTTTATTCATAATTGTCAAAATCTGGAGCACCAAAATGTATTTCAGTAGGTGAACGACTAAGTAAATTGTGTACATCCAGACAATGAAATATTATTCAGTGCTAAAAATAAAGCAGCTATCAAGCCATGAAAATACATGGAGGAAACGTAAATGTATATTACTAAGTGAAAAAAGCCAATTTGAAAAAGCTGCATACTGTATGATTCCAACTATATGACATTCTGGAAAAGAAAAAACTATGAAGATAGTAGAAAGGCCAGTGATTGCCAGGGGTTCTGGGTAGGGGGCAGACAAGGTTAAATAGGCAGAGCACAGAGGATTTATAGAGTAGAAAAATACTCTGCATGATACTATAATGATGAATACATGTTATTATACATTTGTCGAAACCCGTAGAATGTACATCACCCGCAGTGAACCTTAATGTAAACTATGAACTTTGGGTGATTATGATGTGTCATTGTAAGTTCAACAATTTTAACAAATGTACTGCTCTAGCACGGGAGGTTGATAATGGGGGAGGTCATGCGGTATGGGGTCAGGGTATATGGAAAATCTCTGTACATTTCTCTTAATTTGCTGTGAACCTACAACTGCTTTAACAAAATGAAATAAAAAAATTTGGTAAAGTTTCCTTGTGGTCTAGAGCATGATCAAATTTCATAAATGCTCCACTTCTGCTCGAATGAAAGTGTGTTTTCTATCTGTTGAAAGCAAGATTATGTACCTAAACACATAAAATCATGATCGTACTTGTTAATTTTGCTGTTCAAATCTTTCATGGCCTTAAAAATTTTTGATCTCCATGAACCATCAGTTTCTAATAATAAGATAAAAAAACCCATTATGATTTTGGTTTTAATAATCTCTTCTTATAATTCTGTCATTTTTCCTTAATATATTTGAAAGCTATGTTGTTATATGTGCACAAACTCATAATTTCTAAAACTTTTTGATGGAATTATTCCGCTTATTAAGAAGTAGTGACTTTTTCATCTCCATCAGATTTTTATCTTGTAATCTATGTGTCTTCTATGAACATTGTGACACCAGCTTTCTTTTGCTAATATCTTTCTTATACATATTTTCCATTCTTTATTCTCAAATTTTTTGTAGTTTTTGTTTTAGATGCCCACATATAATTGGATTTCTTTTGTTCCACCTAATCTTATAAATATGACTCTAAAGAACTGAGTTTAATCATTTTATATTATATAGCTGGACCTGTTTCTACCATCTTAGTATAAATTTTCTGTACATTAAGCTTTATATATTTTTCTTTTATTTTTTTCTGCCTCATACTGAATTAAAAATTATTTTAATGTTTTATTCTGCTGATTAGAATGCTATAGAGTGAATTTCTACTTTTCAGAAAATCATCTGTGATTTTTTACATACATTCAAAACCATATTTTTAAAGTCTTAATGTATTAAGTATCTTTAGCATCCTTTAGACCAAAACTTAGTATGTTTTAACTAGGCACTAAACAGGCTTCATCATTACTGTTATTATTGTGTTGAATTTTTGTTTCATTATTTTTAGCAACAAAAATTAAGGTTATCAACATATTTTACAATGTTTATGCTCACTATTGTTTCTCATTCATTTCTCCTTGAATCAATCTATTTCTAATTGAAGTTTGTTCTTTATTCTTTCACTGATGATCTGTGAGTGGTCTACTCTCCCAGTTTTTACAGGTCTCATAATAATGTCTCTATGTTACTCTCACAATAGTTTAGTTGCAATATATTACTTTTGGCATTTGTTGTTCCTAATGAAAATTATGATGTCAGTCTGATAGTGGCTCCCATATAAGGAATCTTTATTTTCTATATGCTAGATTGTACAATGTTCAATGTACCTACGACACAATTTTCAACATACTTAGTACATTTTGCAATCTTAATTCAATATGTCTAGGCACATGTTTATTTTAATTAGTACTGGACAGCTCCTAATGTGTACTTTTAATCCAAAAACTCATGTCTTTCTTCAAATCTAGAGCATTTTCAGCTATTATATCTGCTTTTCTGCCTTCTATTTTTTCCTTGAAACACCTATTATACAAATATTTCAATTTCCTGATCTAGCCTCCATGTTTTAATTGCATTTTCTATTTTTTTCCTCTCTCTGTGGCTTTTTCTATTTTTTTCCTCTCTCTATGCCTTCTTGGTGAATTACTTTTTCTCTTTTTCTGCTGCACGCATTCTCTCTTTGACGTGACTAGCATTTATTCTGCCCACTGAGGTTTTTTTTTTTCATGACTATGTTTCATTTCTAAAATTTCTAATTGGTTTTCACATCACTCTGTTACTGTTTCATTCCAGGCAATTTATTTTTCTAATAATTGCTTTTTTAAACAAATAGATTTTATATCTTTCTTGATCTCTTTGAGGTTCTCCCTCTTGTAAGGCACTTCCCATTTCTGTTTCCCAACAGGACATGATCTCCCAACTGCTTTTGCCTGCTTCCTGGATCCCTACATCATAGCACACAACTTCAGTCCTGTTCTCTACTTTTTGTCTTTTCATTTCTAGCTAACAGAGATGTTTACAATGTTTTCCAGTACAATTACGTTTTTCACATTTTTCCTTCTTATATTCATCTATGACTGCCATGGGTTTGGGAAGTATGTTAAAATCCAAAGCATGAATATACAAGGTCAGCATGGCTGGAAGTCACTTTTTAGCCTTCCCTCCAACTGTGTGCGTGTGTGTGTGTGTGTGTGTAACAACACATACATATAACACAGTCAGCATTAGGGCATCATTTAAAAAGTCTCCCATGATTGAATTTGAGAATTTGTGTTTTGCGTTCTATGCACGAGTCTGGAAGTAAATATATGCCTATAAGGCATGAAAGGGAATTTAAGAGCATACAGTTTTACACAGGTAGGCACCATAAGATCTCATTTTTTCTTGCAGTCTTTTAATTCATTGCAGAGTATCAAGCCCCAGTTCAGAATTGCTGAAGTATAGAAACAGCAGTTACATCTCATTTCAGAGATGGCTGTATTCCACAGTGGATAAAGTCATTTGGGTTGCCTTTAAATATGAGTCAGTAAATAATGTAAATATAAAACATACTGGGCACACTTTCCACATGAACCTGTGATCTTCACACAGGTATACCTTGGTAAAAATTAGTTGGTCATTTAAACACTTTTCTATATTCATGAAAGTATTTTCAATTTAGTTATTCTTGGGCTAAGCACTAAAAATTCTATGAAGCTAAAATCATTGAGGTAAATAACATTTAAAACATTAGAGAAAATTTTTCAACTATTTTCCTGAGACATATTAGAGATCATTTCACTACAAAAGGAGATTATTGTAAAACTAGAAAATACCTAAAATATTTAAGAGCCAAATTTCTTTTCTCTCAGAGTTAATAATAAAATAAGCTTCATGTGTACCTACAGGTTTGGTAATAGGGTCTGTGTAAAGTTTAGTGAGGGTGTATATGCTGCTATGATTCACGGGCCTGATGTTTTAGACCATGGGTATCCAATCTTTTGGCTCCCCTGGGCCACACTGGAAGAAGAATTGTCTTGAGCCACATATGAAATATACTCACACTAACAATAGCTGATTAGCTGGAAAAAAATCAAAAAAATCTCATAGTGGTAGAGAGTTTACACATTTGCATTGGGCCGCATTCAAAGCCATCCTGGGCCGCAGGTTGAATAAGCTTGTTTTAGACATTTCACACAGGGCAGAACAATAGAACAACATTTCACATACATGAAAGATGGTTTCAAAGGACATCTAAAACCAAGGAACTAGCAGGATGTAAGAAAAACAATTTTAAAACATATTTTTCAGAGGTTATGTCAGGTGATCTAGGCAGGTTTTTTTGGCATGAACAATGATTTAGGTGTTCCTATAGTATCATGAGGTGATACTATTTAAACAGACTATAATTCTTTTCCATAAAATGTCTAGGTTTTAGTAATGAAACTACTTGTTTAAATTCAATATAATAGCCTGCATACTCTTCTGAATGGATTTTAATACTTTAATTCAACACAGCATATAATATTTACTTCTATCAGGCTAACATGTTCCACTGTACTTGATTATGATAACTACATAGGTCTTTTTCTCCTGATGCCTTGCTGGTTACTTTATCTGAATATCTGAATATTTTATCTGAGCACAGTCTGCCTTTGCTTCAATTTTTCTGTTCATTAGAAAGTGACAAGTCATTGGGGACCTCATGATCACTGTCCATATGCCATGTACTGCAGACTGTTTACAGAATATATTTTCTTGGATAAAATTCAGAGATTCCTAGCAATTCCAGCTACTGTCCTTGCAAAAGCAGTGGCCTGAAGCCACCCTGATCTTTAAGATCTCTTCTAAATCATCTGAAACTATTATGCACCGGGTGATATTAGGGATGTTGTAGGAAGATTATTCATCCTACTCTAGAATATATTCAGATACAGAAGTTTCCTCAAGAAATTCTTTAATGCTTAGCATACCAATGATTACATAAATATCAAACTATTAATACATGAAAACAAAACTCATAGTAATTGTTTTTATAAGTATAATTAAAGATTGAATACTTAATTTTCTTACACTTCCACATATTCCACAAGTTTCCTCATTTACCAACATCTAAGCATTGTATGCACAGAGTTTATAATATTTGCTTTCATTTCCCTAAATGGAATAAGATAATTATTAAAATAATTTTAAAACAAAGATCTGAAAAAACAGATCTTTTTAGTGTGAAAAGTTGTTAGCTTATCTATAATTATGAAGCTCTAAGATTTTAGTTTTTTATTTTATGTATTTTGGTTTTAGTATTTTCTAACTAGATGATACACACAAAGATTTTTGAATGATCCTTCTTAATTGAGAATGGAAGGTCAGGGTCATATTAGCATCAATAAAATATATTTCTCAATAGACTTATTTTAAATTTTTGTTTTAAATGGTTCAGAGAGAAACATTTAAAAAAAGTCAATGTCTGAGTTAAATTTTAACACAAAAGCTAGACATCACAGCATCTCTATTTACTTTACCAACAAGAAGAACCCACTTAAGTTTCTAAGCACAACTGAAGAATGATGCTAATATACCAATATATTTGCACTCAAATAATTCTATCCTATTTTAAAGTATATGAATTTTAAAGTATATCCATTTTAAAGTATATGAATATATAACAATATCTCAGTAAACTTAAAATCCATCTTACACATCCATTCCATTTTCAATTTCTAAGCAGTAGCCATTTAACTGGTAAACGCAGCTGGTCCAAAAGGCACAATTTTCTTTTTCTTTAAATAAACCCTAGTATCTAGACCCAATACAATTTCAGTATGCTTTAAAAATCTCTCTCTTAATCTTTGTAATATCATCATTCTCATTTTATTTTACACAAAACTGCATTACATTAAAACCTTTGGAGGAGCTATTAAAAGCCTCTGAAAAAGCCACAACAGCTCATGGGCTTTTTCAATGCAATTCAACTTTATCTAAAAGCTTCAATTTACCTCAGTCCTTGGAAAAGATTATTCTTTTTAAAATTTATTCAATTTAGGTGTCTCTTTTCTAGTAAAGCTTGGGTCGTGAACAGACACAAACTGTGCTTCACCAAAATCCCAGCCGTCAGTACAATTTACCTCTTGAATCAGTTAATTATGGAATGTGAGTCTTTATGTATTTATCTCCCTATAAAAACCTTTATAATCACTGAGACAATTACATTAGTTAATGTTAACATAAATATCAGTATCAAGAAATATCAATATTAATGAAGATTATAATCCATAGGATCCATGATGATGTTAAAGTACATTTTAACTCTAATACATGAATGTGTTACTTTGAGTTACTAACAATATTTTTGCCAAAGTCCAGAAAAAATTTACTGTAAACTCTGACACCTAGCCATTTCATCATGTCATACAGACATTCCTTGATGGAAGCTGGATGGATGAATAAACTCACAACAAGATCTAAGCACTGATAACTCCATGCAGAATTAAGAAATTAATTAGGAGGAAGAACCATAATTTGCAGAGCTGACATCTATTTTACTTTACTTGCATGTATCAATGGGAAGCAATTACAATTCAATTAAAATATTCAATTTTATTACTTTACTTACTGACCTTGAAGTTAATGCCTGTTTTATTTAATTGCATCATCTATGAATAAATGTTAACCCTACAATGTTATGCCCCATTATTTTCAATGCATTTTTCAACTTCTCAGCTGAATTATATCAATTTATTGTCTATGTCATGAAAGCAAGTGGAGGTTTATCTCTTTAGTACAGCCCAATATATGAAGAGAGAGACATCACAAAATGGTTGACAATGCTATTTTTAAGAGTCAAGTAAAGTGAATTGTGTTCTCACCTCAACCTTTGTAGCCTAAAGTTTTACTGTAAAATCAGTCTGAGAAGCAATTTCTAGTCTGTCTATAATTCTTGATAAATCCATTGAATACAAGAACTGAATACTTCATGTATCTTTCAGACTAACACACACACACACACACACACACACACACACACACACACACACACACTCACTCTTGAAATCTCATCCTATCTCTACCAGGCTTACTGGCTAACAGAACAAGTAGATACCATTTTTAAAACTCGAATTGTTTTGTGGGTAAATATAATTTTTATTTGTTCCCAGACTCCCACTGAACACACTATTATTCTATAATTACTTTGAGAAATAAAATGACAGAATTTTTATTTAAAAGAACAGATAAGAAGACTGGTCATATAATCTCTAAAAAAATGAGCTTACATATATGAAAGTGACTATTTCAGGAAGGATCTTATTTCAATTTTTCAGATTTTCCATTTCTACAGTTAGACTTAAATGCTTACAGCTCTTAGAGGTGTTATGAGTTATCTCAACTGTGACTTCTTTGCTTTGAATGTAAATGTTTTAAATTCTCCAATCAAAAATATAGAGAGGCAGAATGGATGAAAAAGTGAGCACCAAACTATATGCTGCCTACAAGAGCCTTGGTTCACCTTAAAACACCCTTATAGACTAAAGGAATAATAATAATAAAAAAGATATTCCATGCAAATAGAAACAAAAAGAGCAAAGATAGCTATACTAACCTTAGACAGAATAGGTTTTAGGTCAAAAACTGTAAAAAGGACAATAAAGGTCATAATATAGTGATTAAGGATCCAATTCATCAAGAGGATAAAACAATGGTAAATATATATGCACCCAACATTGCAGCACATACATATATAAAGCAAACAAGTCTGAAGAGGCATAGACTGCAACACAATGATAGCAGGAAATTCAATACCCCACTATCGACATTGGATAAAACTTCCAGACAGAAAATCAATAAAGAAACATTGGGCTTGAACTACTTCCAAAGGAACCTAATAGATATTTACAGAACATTCCTTTCAACAGCAACAGAATAGAAATTCTTCTCAAGTGCACAGGAAACATTCTCCAGGATAGATCATATGTTTGGCCAGAAAAAAGTCTTAATACATTTAAGGTTAAAATCATGTCAAGTATCTTTTTCAACCACAATGCTATGAAACTAGATATCAATAAAAGGAAGAATCATGGAAAATTAAGAAGTGCGTGAAAATTAAACAATATGCTCCTGAAGGAGCATATGACCCTATCTTCCTGGGTCAAAGAAGAAATTAAAGGAGAAATGAAAAAACATCTTGAGACAAAAAAATGAGAACACATATCCCAAAATTTATGGGATGCAGCAAAAGCAGTTCTAAGAGGGAAGTTTGTAGCAATAAATGCCTACATCAAAAAGGAAGAAAGATCTCAAATAAACAACCTAACATTATAGCTCAAAGGATTAGAAAAAGAAGACAAGCCCAAAGATAGCAGAATAAAGGACATAACAAAGATTAGGGCATAAACAAATAAAATTGAGCCTGGAAAAACAAGGCAAAAATCAATAAAACAGAATTTTATTTTATTTTATTTTAATTATTTTATTTTTTAGACAGAGTCTCACTCTGTTGCCCAGGCTGGAGTGCAGTGGCGCGACCTCAGCCCACTGCAACCTCCTGGGATCAAGCATTCTCCTGCCTCGGCATCCTGAGTAGCCAGGACTACAGGCATGTGTCACCACACCTGGCTAATTTTTGTATTTTTTAGTAGAGACAGGGTTTCACCATATTGGCCAGGCTGGTCGCGAACTCCTGACCTTGTGATCTGCCAGCCTCGGCCTCCCAAAGTGCTGGGATTACAGGCGTGAGCCACCGTGCCTGGCCTAAAACTGAGTTGTTTTGAAAAGCTAAACAAAACTGACAAATCCTTAGCCAGACTAAGAAAAACAGGGACAGGACTCAAATAAATAAAATCAGAAATGGAAGGGGAGACATTATAACTGGTAACACGGAAATACAAAGGATCATAAGACACTACTTATAAACAACTATATAACAACAAATTGGGCAATCTAGACAAAATGGATACATTGCTAGAAACCTATAACCTACCAAGACTGAATCACAAAGAAGCTGGAAATCTGAACAGACCAATAATAACTATGGAGATTGAATCAGTCATTAAAAGTCTCCCATCATCATCAAAGACCAAAAGTAGATAAAACCACAAAGATGGAGAAAAAACAGGGCAGAAACCCTGGAAACTCTAAAAAGCAGAGCACCTCTCCTCCTCCAAAGGAACGCAGTTCCTCACCAGCAACGGAACAAAGCTGGATGGAGGATGACTTTGATGAGTTGAGAGAAGAAGGCTTCAGACGATCAAACTACTCCGAGCTACGGGAGGAAATTCAAAACAATAGCAAAGAAGTTAAAAACTTTGAAAAAAAATTAGACGAATGGATAACTAGAATAACCAATGGAGAGAAGGGCTTAAAGGAGCTGATAGAGCTGAAAGCCAAGTATCGAGAACTATGCGAAGATTGCAGAAGCCTCGGTAGCAGATGCGATCAACTGGAAGAAAGGGTATCGCTGATGGAGGATGAAATGAATGAAATGAAGCGAGAAGGGAAGTTTAGAGAAAAAAGAATAAAAAGAAATGAACAAAGCCTCCAAGAAATTTGGGACTATGTGAAAAGACCAAACCTACGTCTGATTGGTGTACCTGAAAATAACGGGGAGAATGGAACCAAGTTGGAAAACACTCTGCAAGATATTATCCAGGAGAACTTCCTCAATCTAGCAAGGCAGGCCAACATTCAGATTCAGGAAATACAGACAACGCCACAAAGATACTCCTTGAGAAGAGCAACTCCAAGACACATAATTGTCAGACTCACCAAAGTTGAAATGAAGGATAAAATGCTAAGGGCAGCCAGAGAGAAAGGTCGGGTTACCCACAAAGGGAAGCCCATCAGACTAACAGCTGATCTCTCGGCAGAAACTCTACAAGCCAGAAGAGAGTGGGGGCCGATATTCAACATTCTTAAAGAAAAGAATTTTCAACCCAGAATTTCATATCCAGCCAAACTAAGCTTCATAAGTGAAGGAGAAATAAAATACTTTACAGACAAGCAAACGCTGAGTGATTTTGTCACCACCAGGTCTGCCCTAAAAGAGCTCCTGAAGGAAGCACTAAACATGGAAAGGAACAGCCGGTACCAGCCACTGCAAAAACATGCCAAATTGTAAAGACCATCGAAGCTAGGAAGAAACTGCATCAACTAACGAGCAAAATAACCAACTAACATCATAATGACAGGATCAAATTCACACATAACAATATTAACTTTAAATGTAAATGGGCTAAATGCTCCAATTAAAAGACAGACTGGCAAACTGGATAAGGGGTCAGGACCCATCAGTGTGCTGTATTCAGGAAACCCATCTCATGTGCAGAATCACACATAGACTCAAAATAAAGGGATGGAGGAAGATCTATCAAGCAAATGGAAAACAAAAAAAAGGCAGGGGTTGCAATCCTAGTCTCTGATAAAATAGACTTTAAACCAACAAAGATCAAAAGAGACAAAGAAGGCCAGCACAGAATGATAAAGGGATGCATTCAACAAGAAGAGCTAACTATCCTAAATATATATGCACCCAACACAGGAGCACCCAGATTCATAAAGCAAGTCCTCAGTGACCTACAAAGGGACTTAAACTCCCACACAATAATAATGGGAGATTTTAACACCCCACTGTCAACATTAGACAGATCAACGAGACAGAAAGTTAACAAGGATATCCAGGAATTGAACTCAGCTCTGCACAAACTGGACCTAATAGACATCTACAGAACTCTCCACCCCAAATCAACAGAATATACATTTTTTTCAGCACCACACCACACCTATTCCAAAATTGACCACATAGTTGGAAGTAAAGCTCTCCTCAGCAAATGTAAAAGAACAGAAATTATAACAAACTGTCTCTCAGACCACAGTGCAATCAAACTAGAACTCAGGATTAAGAAACTCACTCAAAACCGCTCAACTACATGGAAACTGAACCACCTGCTCCTGAATGACTATTGGGTACATAACGAAATGAAGGCAGAAATAAAGATGTTCTTTGAAACCAACGAGAACAAAGACACAACATACCAGAATCTCTGGGACACATCCAAGGCGGTGTGTAGAGGGAAATTTATAGCACTAAATGCCCACAAGAGAAAGCAGGAAAGATCTAAAATTGACACCCTAACATCACAATTAAAAGAACTAGAAAAGCAAGAGCAAACACATTCAAAAGCTAGCAGAAGGCTGGAAATAACTAAGATCAGAGCAGAACTGAAGGAAATAGAGACACAAAAAACCCTTCAAAAAATTAATGAATCTAGGAGCTGGTTTTTTGAAAAGATCAACAAAATTGATAGACCGCTAGCAAGACTAATAAAGAAGAAAAGAGAGAAGAATCAAATAGATGCAATAAAAAATGAAAAAGGGGATATCACCACCGATCCCACAGAAATACAATCTACCATCAGAGAATACTACAAACACCTCTATGCAAATAAACTAGAAAATCTAGAAGAAATGGATAAATTCCTCGACAAATACACCCTCCCAAGACTAAACCAGGAAGAAGTTGAATCTCTGAATAGACCAATAACAGGTTCTGAAATTGTGGCAATAATCAATAGCTTACCAACCAAAAGAGTCCAGGACCTGATGGATTCACAGCCGAATTCTAGCAGAGGTACAAGGAGGAACTGGTATCATTCCTTCTGAAACTATTCCAATCAATAGAAAAAGAGTGAATCCTCCCTAACACATTTTATGAAGCCTGCATCGTCCTGATACCAAAGCCTGGCAGAGAGATAACCAAAAAAGAGAATTTCAGACCAATATCCTTGATGAACATTGATGCAAAAATCCTCAATAAAATACTGGCAAGCCGAATCCAGCAGCACATCTAAAAGCTTATCCACCATGATCAAGTGGGCTTCATCCCTGGGATGCAAGCCTGGTTCAATGTATGCAAATCAATAAATGTAATCCAGCATATAAACAGAACCAAAGACAAAAACCACATGATTATCTCAATAGATGCAGAAAAGGCCTTTGACAAAATTCAACAATGCTTCATGCTAAAAACTCTCAATAAATTAGGTATTGATGGGACGTATCTCAAAATAATAAGAGCTATCTATGATAAACCCACAGCCAATATCATACTGAATGGGCAAAAACTGGAAGCATTCCCTTTGAAAACTGGCACAAGACAGGGATGCCCTCTCTCACCACTCCTATTCAACATAGTGCTGGAAGTTCTGGCCAGGGCAATCAGGCAAGAGAAGGAAATAAAGGGTATTCAATTAGGAAAAGAGGAAGTCAAATTGTCCCCGTTTGCAGATGACATGATTGTATATCTAGAAAACCCCATCGTCTCAGCCCAGAATCTCCTTAAGCTGATTAGCAACTTCAGCAAAGTCTCAGGATACAAAATCAACGCACAAAAATCACAAGCATTCTTATACACCAATCACAGACAAACAGAGAGCCAAATCATGAGTGAACTCCCATTCACAATTGCTTCAAAGAGAATAAAATGCCTAGGAATCCAAGTTACAAGGGATGTGAAGGACCTCTTCAAGGAGAACTACAAACCACTGCTCAATGAAATAAAAGAGGATACAAACTAATGGAAGAACATTCCATGCTCATGGGTTGGAAGAATCAATATCGTGAAAATGGCCATACTGCCCAAGGTAATTTATAGATTCAATGCCATCCCCATCAAGCTACCAATGACTTTCTTCACAGAATTGGAAAAAACTACTTTAAAGTTCATATGGAACCAAAAAAGAGCCTGCATCGCCAAGTCAATCCTAAGCCAAAAGAACAAAGCTGGAGGCATCACGCTACTTGACTTCAAACTATACTACAAGGCTACAGTAACCAAAACAGCATGCTACTGGTACCAAAACAGAGACATAGATCAATGGAACAGAACAGAGTCCTAGAAATGATGCCGCATATCTACAACTATCTGATCTTTGACAAACCTGACAAAAACAAGCAATGGGGAAAGGATTCCCTATTTAATAAATGGTGCTGAGAAAAATGGCTAGCCATATGTAGAAAGCTGAAACTGGATCCCTTCCTTACACCTTACACAAAAATTAATTCAAAATGGATTAAAGACTTAAATGTTAGACCTAAAACCATAAAAACCCTAGAAGAAAACCTAGGCAATACCATTCAGGACATAGGCGTGGGCAAGGACTTCACGTCTAAAACACCAAAAGCAATGGCAACAAAAGCCAAAATTGATAAATGGGATCTAATTAAACTAAAGAGCTTCTGCACAGCAAAAGAAACTACCATCAGAGTGAACAGGCAACCTACAGAATGGGAGAAAATTTTTGCAACCTACTCATCTGACAAAGGGCTAATATCCAGAATGTACCACGAACTCAAACAAATTTACAAGAAAAAAATAACCCCATCAAAAAGTGGGTGAAGGATATGAACAGACACTTCTCAAAAGAAGACATTTATGCAGCCAAAAAACACATGAAAAAATGCTCATCATCACTGGCCATCAGAGAAATGCAAATCAAAACCACAGTGAGATACTATCTCACACCAGTTAGAATGGCCATCATTAAAAAGTCAGGAAACAACAGGTGCTGGAGAGGATGTGGAGAAATAGGAACACTTTTACACTGTTGGTGGGACTGTAAACTAGTTCAACCATTGTGGAAGACAGTGTGGCGATTCCTCAGGGATCTAGAACTAGAAATACCATTTGACCCAGCCATCCCATTACTGGGTATATACCCAAAGGACTATAAATCATGCTGCTATAAAGACACATGCACACGTATGTTTATTGCGGCACTATTCACAATAGCAAAGAGTTGGAACCAACCCAAATGTCCAACAACGATAGACTGGATTAAGAAAATGTGGCACATATACACCTTGGAATACTATGCAGCGATAAAAAAAACGATGAGTTCATGTCTTTTGTAGGGACATAGATGAAGCTGGAAACCATCATTCTCAGCAAACTATCGCAAGGACAAAAAACCAAACACCACATGTTGTCACTCATAGGTGGGAATTGAACAATGAGAACTCATGGACACAGGAAGGGGAACATCACACTCCGGGGACTGTTGTGGGGTGGGGGGAGGGGGGAGGGACAGCATTAGGAGATATACCTAATGCTAAATGACGAGTTAATGGGTGCAGCAAAACAACATGGCACATGGATACATATGTAACAAACCTGCACATTGTGCACATGTACCCTAAAAGTATAATAATAAAAAGTAAAAAAATAAAAATAAAAAAATAAAAACAAAAACAAAAAAACAAACAAAAAAAAGTCTCCCATCAAACAAATGCCCAGGATCTGATAGCTGCATGGCTGAATTCTACCAAAAATTTAAAGAGCTAATAGCAATCTTTCTCAAACTCTTTCAAGACAACTAACATTGAAGAAGAGGGAATACTTCTAAATCAATTTTACAAGGCCAGAAATATTCTAAAATCTATGAGCTGATATTTTACTTCTGTGTAACATAAAGTAGACTTTAGATATTTTATAGATTCACTTTTAAGATCAATGGCATACGTGAAATAAATCACCAATAAATAATATTAAGTATAGTTATGCAGTTACTGGTGATAGCTCAAATACTCCCTTTTTGTACATTAAAAATTACTATAAAGTTTTTGGGGTGTATAGAACAAATAATAAGTGAAAGATGTGTGGAACACAGAGAATTTTTTTTTAAAAGAAGGGATTTGAAATATTTATTCCTGAAACATTTTCCTAATGTTTCTTATCAGTTTTCAAGATGATGAGTACTGGAAACTGAAAGAAGCTCGAGTAGAGAGTGTCTGAAGGTGGAAGAGTTGAAGCTAACAATGTAGACAAAAGCCAGGTCCTATATAGCCTTCTGTTTCATTTTAAGGAGTTTATGCTTGAAAGTAAGGTCACAAAGAATACTGAGAAATTCAAACAAAACAATGATATGATCCAATTTGACTTCTGAAAAGATCATTCCAGCTTCAGTTAAGTTCCTTGGTAGAAAATAAGACTGAAGGTAAGAAGGCAAATAAACAAGGTGCTGCAACAGACTAGATGAGAGAGGATGTAATAGACAAAGCATTAGTATAGAAGAGAACAGATTTGAGAGCAGCATATGGTAGGTAAGATATATAATACTGGTGAATTGGATGTGGGGAATACAGGAGGCAGAAAAGGGAAGAATGAGTCTCAGGTTTTCGGCTTTCAGCAAATTAAAAGATGATGGCACCAAGCGTTATTCCTTCAAATATATATATATATATATATAAATCAAATAGATGAAGGTTTGGGAAGGACAATAAAGGGTGAATTCAATATTAATTGTGTTAAAATTGACATGTATTTAAGTTTCCCATGCATCATCAGAGAAGAGTTATCTAATTAGATTTTGGTATACAGAAACAGAAGCCATGAAGTGAAATCTCAAGGAGAATATATGAAATGAGAAGAGAAGATACAGGAAAAAGCCTTGAGGAATACCAAAATTCTAATGAACTTATAGTAATAATGAAATGTTCAAAATGCAAATCTGGTCTAGTCATTTTCTTTCCCCTATCAGCTTTATTGAGATACAGTTGAGAATTAAAAATTGTATATAGTTAAGGTGTATAACTTGACTTTATATATGTAAACACTGTAAAATATTCACCACAATCAAGCAAATTAACATACCCATCTCCTCACACAGTTACCATTTGTGTGTGTGTTGTGAGAACACTTAAGATCTATCCTCTCAGCAAATTTCAAGTATACAACACAATATTGTTAACTATAGACACACTGTTGTAATTAGATCTCCAGAACTTGTTTCTCTTGCATAACTAACTCTGTACCCCTTAATCAACATCTTCCCAAATCCTTCTCCTCTCCATCCTCTGGTAACTACCATTCTATTCTTTATTTCTATAAGTTTGACATTTTTAGATCACACATATAAGTGATACAATGCAGTATTTATCTTTCTGTATCTGGCTTATTTTACATAGTATAAGGTCCTCCAGGTTCATCTGTGTTGTTGCAAATGGTTAGATTTCCTTTTTAAAGGTTGAATAATACTCCATTATATAAATATACCACATTTTCTTTAGCCATTCATCTACTGACATACATTTAGGCTGTTTTCGTATCGTAGTGATTGTGAATAATGCTAAAATAAACATGGGAGTGCAGATATCTCTTGGAGATATTGATTTAATTTCCTTTGGATATATACTCAGAAGTGTGATTGCCGGATCACACAGTAGTTATATTTAAAAAATTTTGAGGAATCTCCATACTGTTTTCCATAATGGCTGTACCAATTTACATTCCCACCAACAGTATACAAGGGTTCCCTTTTCTCCAGCACTTATCTTGCACTTTTCTGAGACTCATTCTAACAGGTGTGACATGATACCTCATTGTGGTTTTGATTGGCATTTCCCTGATGATTAGTGAAATTTAGTACTTTTTCTTATACCTGTTTGTCATTTGTACGTCTCATTTGGAGAAATGTCCATTCAAGTCCTTTGCCCTTTTTTAAACAAAGTTATTTGTCTTTTTGCTATGAAGTTGCATGAGTTCCTTATATATTTTAAATGTTAACTCCTTAACAGATACAGGATTTGTAAATATTGTTTTGCACTCCCAGGTTGCCTTTTCACTCTGCTCTTCCCTTTGCTGTGCAGAAGATTTTTAGTTTGATGCAATTCTATATGTCTATTTTTGCTTTTCTTGCCTGTTTTTGGTGTCATATAAAAAAGAATCATTGTCCAGTCCAATGACAAGATTTTTTCCTTTGTTTTCTTCAAGTAGTTTTACATTTTTGGGTCTTGCATTAAAGTTTTAAATCCATTTTAAGTTGAATATGGTGTGAGATAAGGGTTTTAAATCTATTTTGAGTTGTATATGGTGTGAGATAAGGGTCCGCTTCTTCCACATGTAGATATGGATAGTTTTCCTGGCACCATTTATTGAAAAGACTATCCATTCTCATTGTATGTTTTGGCACCCCTGTGGAAGATCAGTTGACCACAGATGTGTAAATTTCTTTCTAGGCTCTCTATTCTATTCCATTGGTCTCTACACTTGTTTTTATGCCAGTGCCATTCTGTTTTCATTACCGTAGCTTTATAATATGTTTAGAAATCAGAAACTGATTCCTTTGTTCTTCTTCCTGAAGATTAATTTGGCTACTTGTGGTCTTTTGTGGTTCCATATGAATTTTGAAATTTTTTTTTCTATTTCTATAAAGAATGTCATTGAGAATTTGGTAAGGATTACATTGAATCTGTAGATCACTTGGGGTAATATGAACATTTTAACATATTAATTCTTTCAATCCAAGAATATGACTGTATTTCCATTAATGTTTGACTTTTTAAGTTTCCTTTGGCAATATTTTACAATTTTCAGTGTGCAAGACTTTCACTTCTTGGTTAAGATTATTCCTAATTATTTTATTCTTCTTGTTGCTATTGTGAATGTGACTGTTTTCTTGATTTCCTTTTCAGATAGTTTGTTATTTACATATAGAAATGCTACTGATTTTTGTATGTTGATTTTATATTCTGCAACTTTACTGAATTTATGTATTAGTTCTAACAGGATTTTTTTTTTGCCAAGTCTTCAGGATTTTCGATATGTATGACATTATCTGTAAGTAGAAATAATTTTGCTTTCTTTCTTCTTTCTAATTTGAATGTCTTTTATTTCTTTTTCTTGCTTAATTTCTCTGGCTAGGATTTCTAGTACAATGTTTAATATAAGTGGCAAGAGTGGGTATCCTTGCCTTGTAGTGTAATCTGATAATTTTCTATTTCAAAATCCTTCAATAATACTTCTGGGCAAGATGGTTACATAAGCACTGGCATCTAATTCTTTCCTTTTCTTCTCTTCCCCATCGAAAACACCACTGAAAAGATTACTGAATAAAGGAGAAGAATATATCAGGACTGAAAAACTGGGAAAGAATACTATCAATATACCTAGGACTTGAACTTAATTCTGCTTGAGTGAAGATGGAATCAAATTAATAGAAAAAGCTGTCCTATGACTTCTCCAGTACAAGAATAACTTGCTAGAAAAGAAAGTACAGGAAACTTTGGAGAACCCTGATTACAACCTCCTCCAGACCTTGTGTTGTGAGATAGAATTCCTTATCTGGTTCTCATGTAAAATTAAACTGAATGTGACCTACGTACATTTCTGCAAATTTACTCACATATAGTTGAGACAGCAACCAATACAAGTAGTACTTTCTATAAGACAATTCACTGGAGGACAAGCCCTGCAAATCTTATAACATACCCTTGCTCCAAGAAGTTTTAATACATAAATGTTGGGCTCTCAGCTAAGATAGTATGTCTCACTTTCCAATCATGCCAAATAAGAAATGCTATTTGTATTAAGGTACAAATATCCTCCTGGACAGTACAGCCATTAAGTAATCTGACTGCTACATAGAGAAACAGAAAAACACTTGCTGGCTTACCTTTTCAGAAGGAGTTTTTAATTAACTGTTACGTATTATCATGAAAGCTATTATAACATAAGCTGCCTGACAGAGCCATATGTTTTACTACAGAGGGTTAACTTTCATACTAGCATTCATTAAAATAGAATCTTCTCCTATTTATTTGTAAATATTACAATTAACATATTTCTTATTTTTAAAGATCAGAAGAAATTGGAGCCATTGGTTGAGATACGGGTGGAAAGACAAGTTTTAGAATTACGATATAGCACATATTTCTTGGCAGGTAATATATATGTATAAAACATACCTATATACATACCTAATGTACATACATATCCATATATAAGACATATATGGAAGTGTGTGTGTATGGGTGTGTGTGTGTGTATGGATGTGTGCATGTGTGTGTACAAAGTAGCTTTGGGATGGATAGACTCAATCTATTCCAAAATTCAAGAAAGACATCCTTTCCATATATATCATATATATATATCATATATCCATATATATCTTATCCATATAACCAGCACCAAAAAGTTATATGCCTAAGTTACTTTTAGGACAGCCTGCCTTACCTAGTGAAGAAAATGATATGCTAGCAATAAAATATGCAAAATCAGCATTTCCTTCCCCTGCTGTTATAATCTGTTACTCCCCTTTATAAACTGAGCAAATAGAGACTCTCTTCAGGTGGCTGTGTGGCTGGTGGTATTTGTATTTGAAACTTAAGGAAAGACTGTATCACACATACAGTACTCGAAATTTGATATTTAACTATTTCTTTTTTCTTAAGTTGAAAATGGTAGATAATTTACAACACATTTTGGAAGTTTTGAAAGTTTCAACTTTCGATGTTTCAATACTTCGGTTATAAAATTCAAAAATTCTCTGCTAAAGTACTTTGCATAAAGGTAGAAATATATTCAAATCACAACTCTACTTGAAAGCACACTAAGTAACCTTTTTAAACAAAATAATTATGTGAACAAAGTTCGGGTGTAAAAATGTTAACTATAGAATATAAAAGAATAATACAAATTGCTTTTAACCATTACTGTTCAGCATTCTTTTCTTAAGGTTATTGCAATGAATGATTTTAATTATGTCCATTATTAGCCAAATAAATGACAGAAGAACACGATGTGTAGAAGCATTAATTAACATACCTTATCTTGGCTTATTTGGGCAGGTATGAAAGAGGAATAAGATTAATGTAACATATAGGAATTACCACAGGTGAGTATGTGTAGGAGTAGAACTCAGAAACTGGGAAGTCTGCACAATTAAAGCTCATGTTCTAATTGGTATGGGCATCTCTTAATGTTAACCCAAAAGGTGAGACTTCAAAAAGTATACGTTAAAAATCTGAAGAAAAAATCTGGTTAGCAGCCCTCTGAGAGAAAAGCAAAAAGTTTAAAAACCATCCAGGTTTCTAGGAAGACATATAAGGACACTGGCCATGAGAGATATATGTACTGTGACATTATCTGAAAGGTCAAGAGAAATTTGTGGATAGTTTTAAAAAAAAAAAACAACCTGGAAACAATTCCATAGAGACATTTATTAACACGTTGAAAATATCTAAAACATCTTATAACATGACATTTTTTCCCCCTGAATTAAATACCAAAAATGTACTGTCAGGGGAAGAAAGAATCTAAAAAAAAAAAAAAGATAAAAAAAAAGACAAAAGGTAACACAAGGACTAAATAGACACCATGAGTGGTAGGACTAATGGCTGAGTTTCTCCTCTGGGAATGAGGACAGCAAGTAAAGAGGATGTGAAGTTTAGAGGATGTAAGAAACCGAGAAGTTTAGTTTAGTTTTATTTTGCATCGACCTCTGCTGTACAGGATAGTGAGGAAACGACTATTCCAAGGGCACTTTCTGAGAAACACAGTGGGGTAGTAGTAGAGAGCAATCTCCTAGGAGGAAATAATAGAGCAACTTGAGAAATTGTACAGCAATAAATCACCATGGCCAGATGGTATTCAACTGAGAGCTTCTGAAGGAAATAAAGTGTGAAATGGCTGAGCTACAGATGAGGATATGCAATGTATTTGGAAAACAAGCAAGTATTTCCAAATATTGCGATTTTGCTAATACGAAGCTTTTCTTTCAGAAAGAAAAATAATCGAATTAAGATTTATGGAATTGCAGACCAGAGGCTCTCTTGGTGATAATGGAGAAACTGATAGAGTCTAATTAAGAATAGCTTCCTTGAACATCAGGATAAGGTTAATCTGCTAAGGTCAAATTGCCCACTGAGTCTATAAAGAGAACACTGTTTCTCTCCATCCTATTAAACTTATCTGGAAATGTCAATAAAATACTAGATAGAAGTAAACCAGTAAATGTAATTTATTTGGGAATTACATGAAGCTTTTAACAAGGTCACATGAGACTATTGGGGAAAATAAATAAGCACAGTCTTTGGAAGGAAAGGCCACAAGAGAAACTTCTGTCATTAATTGTAAAACTTGCTAAGTAATGAAAACAAAGTTTCAGGGACAATTTCTCTTTCTTTTCTTCCCTACAATGGGGTTACCTCTTCCAGAAGCATAGATCACCTTCAAATTAAAAAAAAGAAAAAACACACAAAAAAGGAATTTCACTACAGACAAGAGGCAGCCTAAGAATATGGAAGGGAAGGTGAGCTCCCAAACCAAGAAGGAAAGTAGACCAGGAGGCAATGGTGTAATAAGCATGCAGCAAGATTTTTATGTATCAAATAGAATCTGAAAGCCACACATGAGTTTAGTTTCTCATCACTGTGTCTGTGTAAGCATCAAATTTTAATGAAAACTAACAAGTGATACAGTAATAAGACAGATTTTTTTATGTATTTAAATGAGGGCTGTCTCCTTTGAAGTTGTCACCTTTGAATACTATATGCTTATCCAATAGTATATAGCTTATCCAATAGTTTGATGTCCTGGATCAAACTACTTCTAAAAATTTTTCTATAGAACTGTCTTCAGAGCCAGTTGCATATTGTTCTGAAATTATCTGATAGAGGCAAATCTTCATCCTTTAAGGGTGGAGCCAGAAGCCATCAAGGAAGAATGGAATTTCTCTCCAAAAAGCAAACTTAGTCTACAGCTAAAACAGTTCTACACACTCCAATTATCTCTTCTGTCAAATAAGCAGTATTATACAGTAAAAAAACAAGGGACATGCAGTAGAATCTTGAAGAAATCTACCCATGGGCCTGGGGCAATCTCCTGGGTCATGATTTGGGAGCTCCAAATGTTAGAAAGTTCCTATGTCACACACACTAAGACCTGTTTCACTGTATAACTTCCACTTGCTCTTTGAATTGTCCTCTGAAGCCAAAGAAAGTACCAGTGGATTTTCAAACATTGTGAATTGCTATAAAAATCCTCATTCTCCTTGGCCCAGTAACCTGCTGCCTTTACTTCAGGCTAAATATATAGCTCCTTTAAATAGCCCTCATATGGCACCACTGCTTGTCGTTTCATTGTTCTGGTCACTCTCTACTCACTGAATTACATTTGTTTCTGTGTCCCACTTTTATGCAATCTTTCCCTTTTAAAAAAAGCAATTTCTGTTAATTGTAGGAAATATAGAAAAACATAAAAAAGAAAATTTAAGTTTTTCATATTAAAAAATTTCTGAAGATATGTTGCTAATACATTATCATTTTAGTTTTCAGGATTTTTTCTATGAATGCCTTTTGCACAGAATTGAGATCCAACTGTTTACAGAATACTGCCTTTTCCTTAAATTACTACAGCCACAACTTTCTTAAATGAAGGTGCCTATAACAAAACACAATGTTCCACATTAACTCTGTTAATAGAACCCCTTAATCTCCTTAGCTGCTTTGGCAGCCACAATGTACCACCGACACATACTAAGCATACTGTCATAAAACCTCTATGACTTTTCTCTTCAGTGCTATTGTTTAGTAATAGCTCTCCCATTTGATTTTATGATGTTGGTTTTAGGGACTGAAATTCAGAACTGTTTATATTTACCCCTATTTTGTTTTACCTGGTCATTTTTAGTCCCTAATTCCAATAATTTAATATGAATCTGAATTCTGATTCTATTATTCAAAGTATTAGCTATTTCAATAACAACTGTGTCACCTGCAAATTTTATCAGCATGTCCTTCAAGTGCTCATTCAAACAGCTGTTTAAAAGAGTGAAAAGTGTTGAATAAAGAAATAACGATATCATACGTCAATAGGGTCCTTTTCCCATGTTGATACTGACCTATTATCAACTTCGTATTAGGTCCATTTGTCTAAGTAATTATGGGTTAATTATTAAGTCATTTGTTTTATCTTACCACCCTTACACACACACATTTTTATAGATATACAGAATATGATATCTTTCCTCAAGAGATGTGTCTCTGAAAAACTATATAAGGGAATTAAATTACATTTTAAATATCAAACAGAATTCAATATTGAAAGGATATCTGTAATGAAAAAAATCTGTTCCTAATATGAATAGTATTTTGTTAACGCTGTTTTATCTTAGCTGTTACTTTGGTGTGTAATATTTATGAGTTAGAGTTGTAAAATCAAAACACTGATTGAACAGAGGCTGGATCCTAGAAGATTGTGGACAGAAGACCGAAATCCAGTCTGTGGGGGAAAAAAACAAGAAAAAAATTCGTTTGTTAATGTGGATCTGGATCTTGGAGTAAGTTAACCTTGCTAATTTATTTGTAAAGGCTGAATTTAAAAACAAATCATCAAAAATGATATTGACCTGTTCAAATATATGTTAAGTGAACCTTAAAGTTTTCCAGTGAAAGTAAATTGAATGAAGGGGAAAAAGGACAGAAGCAGTTTGAAGTCATGTGAATGCTAATGAAGGAGGGACACAGAAATAATAATTGCACACCATCAGCAGCATTTTCTTCTCCTGACTGGAGTTTATTATTTGTTAATGCATTCACTGCTACTCAGTTTATAAAGTACCTATGTTTATTTACCTAAAAGATAAATAGGCAACTTGTACTTTAACTTTTTTTTTTGCCACTTGATATGTTAAACAACCTTCATACTGAAAAAAAAAAAAATGCAATTATTGAAGCACAGCTGAATGGCCCCAGAGCACACAGGCTCCATTAAATTTGCTTACATCTAATGACTCCTGCCCAAGGCAGGTGAGAAATTTATTCTGATAGGATCTTTTCTTTATCCTGTAGCCAAAAAAAAAAATGAAATAAAACCAGTGATTTTTAATCTAATCACGATCTAAAACTATTTGTGGTATTTGTTCTTTAAGACCCTATAAAGCTGGGCTTTGTGCAATAACCATTATAATTATGTTTTCAACTGCTTAATACAAACATTTCCTTTCAGAAAAATTAGTGTAAGTCATCATCAATGTCAACTATAAATGCATTTCCTGTAACTTTCAAGTTAAATGTTTTAAGGTCAGTTAAAAAAAATTATTATCTAGAAATTGTGATACTGCTCCAGTTTCCTAAAACCCATAGCTATATCTTATCTGAAATATCTTTAATGTGACAAAGAAAATAAAAATGTGAAATTACAAGTACAGTATAGGAAGCCAAAAGCCCCAAGATTTACCCAGTTTAGACAGTGACTTTTATGAGCCTGTCAAAAAACAAAAACAAAAGCAAAACCTCCTAGTTCCAGTTCCATTGAAAACCACAGACTTTATTTTTCTTGCCTATATTCCATCTGTTGTGTGAAAAACTCTCAATAATTTTTAAAGGTGGAGAAAAGAAAGAGAGGTAACTGAATTTATGTTGCAGCACAAAGTTATATAATACCCAAGATTCTTCTTTGTCAAATACAAAAACAAAAAGGCAAACGAAGGATATGAAAAAAGCTTAACCAATGAGTTCACTTGTTCACGTATGTCAAAAGTCACTCATAATTACCCCTATAACTATCTAGCAGTAATAATGTGTGTAATATGTTAAACTGTTCAAGAAACTTTTGTACATATGGCCCCATTTTAGTAGTAAATCTTTAGGATAAGTGGTAAAACAATTGTTTTACTGATAAAAGGGAGGTTATGAAAATGGAGTCTCTGGGGTGAAGTGAATTCTCCAGGTTGCAAGGTTAACGAGTGATTAAATCAGGGAAAAAAATGTACAGATTTTGACTTTGAGTCCAGTACTCTTTCCTGAAAATCAAGTTAAGCCATAATCAAATAAAGAAGTGCTCCTTAAGCTAAGGCACATAAACAGCAGGGTGCCAGAGGCTATAAAGGCCCAAATTAACTAGGTATACTTTCCTGGAACAACAATTTTGTTACAAGAATTAGAGAAAAAAATCCATAAGGAATCCATAAGAAAGAAATATAATGGGGACAAGCATGTTGATGTTAGACGTAAATTGAAAAGTCTAAGGAGAAATCACAGTTAATTATCATAAAAAGCAGAGAGTAGTCCTAAATCTTGGCTGCCCCTTAGAACCAATCACTTGGCAAAGTTTTTTTTTTTTTTTTTGGAGACAGAGTCTTGCTCTGTTGCCCAGGCTGGAGTGCAGTGGCGCAATCTCGGCTCACTGCAAGCTCCACATCCCAGGTTAACACCATTCTCCTGCCTCGGCCTCTGGAGTAGCGGGGACTACAGGCCCGGGTAATTTGACTTGGCAAACTTTTAACAAATACCAATCAATACTTACTATGACTCATCCCAGAATAACCAAATCTAACCACGTGGGATTGGGGCTGCATATAATAAATATGTATCAAAGGCTCCTCAGGAGATTCTAATGTGCAGCCATGGTAGAGAACCACTGATGTAATGCTATAAAGGTGAATGAAGAAAATATGGATAAGAGTCTTCCAGATAAGCATAAAGCATAGAGGTATATGAAAGTTAGAGGAATATAAAAAAAGAAAAAAATCTATATGATGTTTAAAATGGGAAAAATGTGAAATATTTCATGTAAGTGTACATTATTGCTTTACATTCCTGAAAGAAGTGCTAGTCCTCCTCTTTGGTAGTGTTTGCTACAGTGGGGTTTTCTGTCATCATTCACTATCCTCCTGGATATGTTTTTTACATTCACATCTGTAATAGAGTTCTTAGCCATGCACAGTTCCTACCAGAAATTAACCCAATGAGCACAACCAGAAAAAGAAAAAAGAGCTTTATTATGGCAGTTGGGATGGCAGAAATTGTATCAAACTGAAAGCATTTCCTACATCCCAGGGAGGGCAGAAACAGGTATTTTCATAGAAAACAGAATTATCAACAACAACAAAAAATACACACATAAGACAAACAAACAAGTTTTCAGGCAAATTACTTACAAAAAGGGAAAACTCGAATTATCCATCAACGTGTTAGCTTTCTTGTGTTAACACAAAAGAAAGATAATTGGGGCTGAGGGGAAGAAATGAAAATATATACCATTCTTGAGAAAGGTACTGAAGACATATTCCACCTGAATGAATTAAGAAGAAAATAAAGGGTTCAATAGGGAAGTCATATTGAGTACACAATGGACACAAAGAGGGGAACAACAGAAACTGAGGCCTACTTGAGGGTGGAGGTTAGGAGGAGGGTGAGGGTCAAAAAACTGTCAGGTACTGAGCTCACTATCTGGGCGTAAATGACTAATGACTAAATCATTTAAACACCAAACCGAAGTGACATAAAATTTACCCATGTAACAAACCTGCACATGTACCCACTAAACCTAAAATAAAAGCTGAAAAAAAAGAATAGGGAAGTTGTGACATAGTGAAAAATGCCAAAACCCAGTCACATATATAATTGTGTCAAAGAAGTTTTACAAATCAGAGTATTAAATACAAATGTCAAATTCACTGTTTAAAGAGAAGCAATATATATAACTAATAATAATGAACTGTAAAGTCAGTAATAATATGGGTTCAAACTTGACAAATCAGAAAAGGTAGAAAAATGGATTGGAAAAATTAAAGGACGATAGCAATTGACATACACACCAACAAGTGTAGGCAAGGATACAAACTTGCTTTTGTTTGTTAGAATAAACAAAAACTCAACTTTATGAAGATAGCTTTTCAAAGCAGGAGAAGTAGTGGCATTCTCTCAGCAGAAAGCCAAGACTCCAGGCCTTAAAATTCCCTTGAAGACATCTGGCTAATAATAAAACTGCAGAGTTATAGTAAAAATCCCGTTGAGTCTCTCTACACTGGGGTTGGCAAGTATGTTCCATAAAAGGTAAATATTTTAGGTTTTGTGGGCAAAATTGGTTATTTCACAATTACTAAATTCTTCCATTGTAGCATGAAAACAGCCATAGACAATAAGTAAATAAATATACATGTTGTGTTCCTATAAAACTCTATTTCCATATATAGGTGGTGAATCAGATTTCACCCTAGTTTGATGACTTCTGCACTAGATCAGTAGTTCTCTTCCTTGGATTTATATTAAAATCAATTAATATTGAAGCTCTAAAAAATTACATGTATCTGGGTCCCATCCCCAGATATTCTGATTCAATTGGTCTGGAGTGCAGTTTGGTCACTGGGATGTTTAAAAGCTCAACAGGTGACAATGATGTGCAGCCAGAGTTGAAAACCATTGTTCTAGGAACTTGATTTGGGCCCTTAATATATGTGTCTGTGGAAGAGAAAAGAGAAGGGAGGTAGAGATGTCTTCATGCGGTTGTGACATTCCCAAATGTACTGTACAAGGCTGCCCTCTACAATATATAAATCAACTGTCAGGGTACCAAAGCATCTTGCCGTGAAAATGTTTATATCCATTTCTACTATCAGCTTATAAACTAGTACAAATCAGACCCAAAACAGCAGATACATTTCTGAAAAAAATACAGCAGGCCAGTTTGAGTCAAAGGTCAGTCGTTTCTATCTCTGGGAGGTAAGGATACCTAATAGGACTAGGTCTCTGGTCCACTTATAGGCCTAGTCTCTTCAGTTCCTTATATTGATTAGGAAGTGATAAAACGGGACTATTACAACTTTGATGTTGATATTTTTAAAATTATAATTTAAAGAACACCTTTGAAAAGATTAAAGCTAATTATTAATAGAATGCATTACTGCCAAAACAACAGAGGGCACTAAAATATTCCATATAGCAAAAGGTAGAAAATAAAGGGAAAAGCAGTAAACAAAAAATTGATGACATAAAATGAATAAAATAAGTAGAAAAATTAAGAAATAATTAATTGATTATATCAGTAAAAACAGTAGGTTAAACTTTTTAAGACAAAGATTGGGTCAATAATAAAATCCAATGTTACACCAATTATAAAACCCATCTAAAAGTATATGCACACACACACACATAGAAAAGTTAAAATGAAAGAACAGGCAACAATGTATCAGGCAAATGTAAAGAAAGGTTGCAGTGGTCCTATCATTAATATCAAAACAAAATTCAAAGCAATAAAGATGAAAAAAGATATAATTAAGAAACATAAATTACTACTAAGGTTTTTTGTTTGTTTGTTTTGTTTTCTTTTTGAGACAGAGTCTCACTCTGTCGCCCAGGCTGGAGTGCTGTGGCGTGATCTCGGCTCACTGCAACCTCCGGCTCCCAGGCTCAAGTGATCCTCCAACCGCAGCCTCCCAAGTAGGTGGGACTACAGGTATATGCCACCATGCCCAGCTAATTTTTTTTTTTTTTTTTTTTGTACAGACAAGGTTTCACCATGTTGCCCAAGCTGATCTTGAACTCCTAAGCTCAGGCCATTTGCCCACCTGAGCCTCCCAAAGAACTGGAATTACAGGTGTGACCCATTGTGCCTGGTCACTAATGAGTTTTGGTGAATTAAGTAATGTATTGTTAGAAATAAAGTAAAAAACTTCCTTCCCCAGTAGAATGGTCGATTATCTACATGACCCTCCCACAAAAATACACCTGGGTGGTGCATAACATTAAATCAAGTTTAGCCTAAAGCTGCCTCCTTACATATTTTAAGTTTAACCTAAAGGTTTCTCTGTACATCGTGAAATGTAACAAGCAGAGGTGTAGACGCACCATAGCCTACACTTGTGACAATTATTGAGTTTTGGACAATCAAATGTAGACAACTGTTCAAACTGGGTTCAAAAAAGGCAAACGTTGAGCTGTAATCGATAGATGCAGGAGGCAGAAAAGGGAAACTGCACAGGGTCTTGCCTGGGCATGCCTGCAACAGACTGGGGGTCTGCATGAGCACTGGGAGAATGGGGTGGAGCCACCAGGAATTCATGCCTTATGCAGCAGGAGGAGTCAGGGCCCTTCAGCTCATGTGTGGTGGCCTGGTATTCAATCTGTGACGTGGGTGCATGTTGGCAGGACCCCCTCTTTCTTTTCTGAGAGCATTCTTTTTGCCTAATAAATCTGTCCTCCTCACCCTTCCTTGTGTCTGTATGCCTAATTTTTCTTGGTTGTGAGACAAGAACTCAGATTTTAGCTGAACTAAGGAGCAAAAAATCTTGCATCATTTTGGTGGTCCATACGGGGACATGAGGAGGGGTGAGTAAAATGTGGACCAAAAAATCTCTTTTCCTTTTGTTTCTGAGCCTTCTTGTCCGTGCACGTCTTCTGACGGTAGAGGAAACTGTGGTCCCTTCCGTTGCTCTCGGGGTTTGGGAATGTCAGCCTTGGTCCAAACCAGCCTTTTCTATGGCATTTTCCTTCTTTTTTGGGGGACCATAATGGCACCTATCTTTTCTTTTACTATAGCAGTGGTCCACCTCCACCCCAATGGCTGTAGGTGCACATATGGCCATAGCTTGCTGCCCTGGCCCCAGGGCAGTCTCAGGGGCCAGAGGCCCTGCACATCCAGCTGGGCAGCATACCTTGAGACACCTCCATGGAGTCTCCTCACTCCCTGGCCGAGAGGTCTAGCTCGGTCTGACAGCAATTGAAAACTTCTCTCCTGCCGGGCGCGGTGGCTCACGCCTGTAATCCCAGCACTTTGGGAGGCCAAGGTGGGCTGATCACAAGGTCAGGAGATCAAGACCATCTTGGCTAACATGGTGAAACCCTGTCTCTACTAAAAATACAAACAATTAGCCGGGCGTCGTGGTGGGCGCCTGTAGTCCCAGCTACTCGGGAGGCTGAGGCAGGAGAATGGCATGAACCAGGGAGGCGGAGCTTGCAGTAAGCCGAGATGGCGCCACTGTGCTCCAGCCTGGGTGACAAAGTGAGACTCCGTCTCAAAGAAAAAAAAGGTTCTCTCCCTGTTCGTCACTGCACTCCAGCCTGGGTGACAGAAAAGATTCCATCTCTTTTAAAAGAAAAAGTTTCTGTCCTGTTGGAGAAATCCATTTGCATAAGAATAAGAGGTTTCTTGCTCAGGCATCTTTTTCTTTCCTCCACGCTGTCAGCAGTGAATACAGCTTTGCATTTAAGTTTTTTTTTGTTTTTCTCCATCCTGTCTCAGTTAACACAGCCCTGCATTTAAGTTTTTTTTTTCTTTTCTCCACCAGGTCAGGAGTTAACGTTTATGCAAGAGGCTTTTTTTTTCTCCCCCTTTTAGAGGACATTTTACTAGGCCAGGACACCCTTTTCTCTCCCTTGGAGGACTCAATTCCACAACTTCTCCTTAGCATTTGGCTTATGATAAGGAGTCCATGCAGCCCCCGAGACACATTTTTGTCCCAAACTCAATTCCAAGTTTCGGAGCTCGAAGGCTACTAACAGCAGGGGAGACAGGGTGTATGTGGGTAACAGTGGATAATCCCACCCCCTAGGCACCCATGTTTACATGGGTAAAAGCCACTTTGACGCCCATGGTGGCACCCTGTCACAGTTGCTGGGCCTCAGGGATATTCAGACGAAAGAAAGAGGGATGCCTCACTTTCTCTCCCTTACATATCCATGGTATTCACTAGGAAGAAAATGGAACCAGGAACACCTCGCTCCCCTCTTTCTAGATGAGTAGCCATTCATCTTCATTGTGAACCTCTTTTGAATGCATCCTGAGTCCTGGGGCTCCTTTGAAAAAAATGTCTTCTTTTTCCTTTTTCCTCCTCTGTCCTTTCTTCACAGATGAGTAATTGGGTCCCCCTACAGGACAGTCCTCTTGGATGTATGCTCCAAACTGGGAAAAGTTAATTTCCCAAACCTTAAACTGGTTGGCTTGGGACTGAGCTTGGAAGAAGGGAACCCGGAAGCCTGACATGCAGGCAAAAGAGTAGACTTTTTTTTTGTTTTTTTTTTTTTTACCAGTTGGGCTTTTGGCCTCCCTCTCCTGGTGCAAACCGGTAAAGGGAATGGTAAGGATCGCTGTTTATATTCTCCGTAAAGTTTTAATTATGAAAAAGGATTTGTGAGGCTGGTCTTAAACTATAGCCAAACTGGTGTGCTTTGCATGTCACTCTGCATGGTTCTGTCAGAAAGAAGGGTACCTTAGGATGGGATACAGGCCCAGTACTCCACAGGCCTGTTGTTCAACCCAGGCCAGCAAACCAGTCAGTGGCAAACTTTGCTGTAGGCCTCTATCTTGTTTTATGTCCTTGGAAGCATGACCTGTAACCATGTGGCAGTGCTTTGTTCTAGCCTCTGCCATTTTACAATGGCAGCCTAGGTTCAGTCCTGGCTTAGGGAATGAGTCCTTTCTGGTTTGATATTTGCATGACCTTTACCATTTGTTGATTCTCTTCCCCTCCACAAATCACCTTGAATTTTCCTTCCTCTGAGTCCCTGGGAGGTTACCTTGGTAAAGTTTGAAAGCCAAAATACTGGCCACTTGGCATGGTTAAAGTTGGATAATAAGGGATTTAAATGGATTTTCATAAACAGCACTGAGCTAAATTAAAAATGGATACCCAATTCATAGGTATATTTAAAGGCCTTTATATTTTTCTCTTCTTGTATCTTGTTTTTCTGGAAAAAGTTTTTTTCTCAGTTGACTGAATTCTTTTTTTTTTTTTTTTTTTTTTGAGGCGGAGTCTCGCTCTGCCGCCCAGGCTGGAGTGCAGTGGCGCGATCTCGGCTCACTGCAAGCTCCGCCTCCCGGGTTCACGCCATTCTCCTGCCTCAGCCTCTCCGAGTAGCTGTGACTACAGGCGCCCGCCACCACGCCCGGCTAATTTTTTGTATTTTTTTAGTAGAGACGGGGTTTCACCGTGGTCTCAATCTCCTGACCTCGTGATCCGCCCGCCTCGGCCTCCCAAAGTGCTGGGATTACAAGCGTGAGCCACCACGCCCGGCCGACTGAATTCTTTTTCTCCATTTTGTCTTGCCACCCTTAATGCACACATGAGAGGCCCTAAGATAATTTCTTTTTTTTTTTGAGATGGAGTCTCTCTCTTTCGTCCAGGCTGGAGTGCAGTGGTGCGATCTCAGCCTACTGCAACCTCCACGTCCCAGGTTGAAGCAATGGCCTGTGATTCCTTGGGAAAAACAGAAAAGGTGCCATGGATTCCATTTTGGGAGAAGCCTCCGTTTTCCTCATGGAGCCCCAGGAATTAGAGGTGGATGAATCTTTCTCAAAATTTGTTTTTGTCTTCCAGCTATACCTGTTTGTTAGGCCCTAGAAATTGCATGCTTTCCTAGCCCTACTCTTAAAGGGCCCCATTTGGAGGCCAATAACCCAGTTAGGAGATTGGCAAACAGAAACTCCTATAACTACTGGATCTGCTTCTGTTTGTCTGTGTGGTTATATATGTGTTGTGTGTGATGTCTACAAAAAGAGAGCTCTTATTAATTGGCCTAAAGGAAAATAAGCACCTAGATCAAATATCTTTAAAAGGGAAGATAAAAAGTGTGGTACCCCTTTTAGTTCATGTGACTTTAGTCTTTGAGAAATGGAAACAGCCTTGGAGTTTACTGGTAAATGCAAATGCCATCAAAATGTAATTTTTTTACCTAGGTTTATAGGATTATTTTAAATTAGGTAAGATAAAGCCAAAGGTTTAAACAAGTTGTGGAAGGTTTCTAAAAATTAATCTTCCAAAAGAAATTCTGTGTGTGAACACTGACTAGATTCAAAAGGGTATTATATGGTTTTTCTGTAAATTGAGCATTGAAATAAAAGCACAACAAGGTTTTCCTAAGGCACTAATCTGCTTTTTAGCAAAATTTATAAAGAGTTATAAAAGGTTTATAAAGATCTCACCTCATGGTCAAACTGGTTAAGATTGGATAGAATTGTCTATAAGATTTCATTAGAAAATTAGGGTTGATATTAATAGCTGAAATGTTGATGAATATCAAACAGAACAAGAGTTAATGGAATGGACTGAACTAATGAAAAACTGAGTAAGCTTTTTAAACTTTTCTTTAAAACATTGCTGATACTTATTTTGTTTTTCAGAATCAAGGCAACTTATTTTGAGCTATTTATAGCCTTTAATAGAGTGGGGTATACTCTTGTGAACAAAATTTGGAGCATATTTGTTTCTCTCTGCCTGGCTTCTCTAGTATTTGGAAACTGTCAGCATTCTTAACTTATGAAAATATGGTTATTTGCATCAGTGCAATAAGAATCCATTTTCTCTTGCAACAGGATGCAATTGGAGAAACTGGTTGTTTCATCAAGGCTTTGACTGGAAGGGTATGCTTCCTTTTAAGGAATCAAGCTCAACTTGCAGATCCAATAAAAACCGCTTGGGAAAACTGTCTATAGTAGATACCCTGTCTACATAGTCCCTGGACAAAGTTCCTAACCTGTGGTGAGTAAAGAATGTCACTTTCTAACAGGTCCAGGAGCCCCATGTTCTTGGGACCTCAAGAAGAGAGGAGTTCACCCAACTCACAGTCATTAGAGTGTACAAACCCATGGTGGGGCTTGGCTTTAAAAAAGGAAAAAAAAAGTCCTATCTGAGATTCCTTGTGGAATAGAGTTCCATCAAATCCAATTTAAAAAGCCCATGTAGAAATAATTATTCTTGCTCCACATTACACAAATAATCGGGCCAAGTAGGAGACTAAAGTTATTTTGCAAACAACTCAGTCCTATTATGCTTTGTTTTTAACAAAAATGAGGACTGGAGAGAAATTATGTTTCAAAATTTATACATTTATCATTAAATTCCAGACTCATTAGTTGTTTTTTAAGTTATTAACTACATTTTAGGCTTACACTGCTTATTCCTGTGAACCAACCAGCAATCTCTGGCTGCAGCTCAGAACGAACAAAAGGGATGGGTGATGTAAAAATCTGGTTCAACATTTTAATTCTGAGCAATTATCCTGAAAATCCTGCCAGGTGATGGGAGTAAATAGGGTGCCCATAACCTGGAGGTTTCCTTTTTGGGAAAATAGGACAAAGAGGGCTAACTAAAGCCAAGCCCCATGCACCCAAATCTTAGCAACCCTGACTATAGCCACCAGTTATCTAGGCATGTCAACAGCCTTGGGATTTAAAAACTGTCCTTACCCACCCCTTTTTGTTCCGTTTTGACACGTTTTCTAATAACCAGGTTTATCTCCTCTTGCCTTCAGGCCATCAAACTCCAGTCATGCAACTGGAGCCTCAAACAATGGCCCCCTTTAACCGGGGAACCTTAGATAGGCCTCTGAGGGAGATCTGATTCCATCTTCCCCAAACAGTACCCCTCGTCAGCAGTATGCAGTGAAGATCAGTCTTTATCCTTATCTCTATCCTTATCCTAATGGCAGTTGTATGTCCTTCTTTAGAGGGGGGAATGATAGAGGCAGGAGGCAGGTAAGGGAACCCGCACAGGGTCTTGCCTGGGCATGCCTGCAACAGACTGGGGGTCTGTATGCGCACGGGAGAATGGGGAGGAGCCACTAGGAATATGTGCCTTATGCACCAAAAGCAATGGCAACAAAAGCCAAGATTGACAAATGGGATCTAATTAAACTAAAGAGCTTCTGCACAGCAAAAGAAACTATTATCAGAGCAAACAGGCAACCTACAGAATGGGAGAAAATTTTTGCAATCTATCCATCTGACAAAGGACAAATATCCAGAATCTACAAGGAACTTAAACAAATTTACAAGAAAAAAACAAACAACCCAATCAAAAAGTGGGTGAAGGATATGAACAGACACTTCTCAAAAGAAGACATTGATGCGGCCAACAAACATGAAAAAAAGCTCATCATCACTGGTCATTAGAGAAATGCAAATCAAAACCACAATGAGATGCCATCTCATGCCAGTTAGAATGGTGATCATTAAAAAGCCAGGAATCAACAGTTGCTGGAGAGGATATGGAGAAATAGGAACACTTTTACACTGTTGGTGGGAGTGTAAATTAGTTCAACCATGGTGGAAGACAATGTGGCAATTCTGCAAGGATCTAGAACCAGAAATACCATTTGACCCAGCAATCCCATTACTAGGTATATAGCCAAAGGATTATAAATCATTCTACTATAAAGACACATGCACATGTATGTTTATTGCAGCACTATTCACAATAACAAAGACTTGCAATCAATCCAAATGTCCATCAAAGATAGACTGGATAAAGAAAATGTGGCACATATACAGCATGGAGTACTATGCAGCCATAAAAAAGGATGACTTCATGTCCTTTGCAGGGACATGGATGAAGCTGGAAACCATCATTCTCAGCAAACTAACACAGCAACAGAAAATCAAATACCACATGTTCTCACTCGTAAGTGGGAGTTGAACAATGAGAACACTTGGATACAGGGAGGGGAACATCATACACCAGGCCCTGCTGGGGGGTGGGGGACTAGGGGAGGGATAGCATTAGGAGAAATATCTAATGTAGATGATGGGTTGATGGGTGCAGCAAACCACCACGGCACATGTATACCTATTTAATAAACCTGCATGTTCTGCACGTGTATCCCAGAACTTAAAGTATAATAAAAAAAAGATTAGCTCATATGTGTGTGTGTGTGTATACACACACACACACACACACACACACACACACAGAGTGGGAGAAGGACAGAACCAGGAAATCACATGCCTAAATGTAAGAGCTAAAAGTATAAAACTCTTAGAAGAAAACATAGGAGTAAATCTCATAACATCAAGTTAGGCAATGATTTCTTAGAAATACATCAAAAGAACATGTAATCAAAACAAAAAATGATAAATTGGACTACGTCAAAACCAAAAATGTTTATGCTTCAAAGGACACCACCCAGAAGTAAAGAGAAAACCCCCAAAAATGGGAGAAAATATTTAAAATCACACATTTGATAAGAGACTTATACTCAGAATATATATTAAAGAAAACCTACAATGCACTAAAGACAAACAACTCAATTAAAATATAGGCAAAGGATTTTAATTGACATTTCTCTAAAGAAGATATACAAAGGGTCAATAAATGCATGAGAAGATGGTCAACATCATTAGCCGTTAGAGAAATGCGAAATAAAACCACAATGAGATACAACTTTACATTCACCAGGATAGCTATAAGCAAGACAGAAAATAATTAACTGTTGGCTAGGACGTGAAAACCTGGAACCCTCATTCATTGCTAGTAGGAATCTAAAGTGGTACAGCCACTTTAGAAATCAGTTTGGTGGTTGCTCAAAATGTTAAATAGAATTATCATATGACACATAAATTCCACTCCTAGGTATATACCCAAGAGAAATGAATACATAGGTCCAAAGAAAAACTTGTACACAAATGTTCATAGAAGCATTATTCATAATAAACAAAAAACGGAAATGACTCAAATGTCCATGGACTGATGAATGGCTAAATAAAACGTGGTATATCTTTGTAACAGAATATTATATGGCAACAAAAAGAACTCAATTATATATGCTATAATTTGGATGATTCTTGAAAACATTATTCTAAGTAAAAGAAGCCAGTCACAGTGACCACATATTGTAGGATTCCAATTATATGAACTATCCAGAATAGGGAAATCTATAAAGATATGAAGCCACAAAGTCTTCATGGTGCTTAAAACTGGGAGCAGTGGGGCAGGGGTTGGAGGTAACTTGAGAATGATTACTAATGAGCATGGGATTCCTTTTTGGGGAACACAAATTCTAAAACTAGACCGTGGTGATGATTGCACAACCTGTGAATACACTAAAAAAATTGAATTGTACATTTTAAGTGGGTGACGTGCATAGTGTATTAATTACATTTCCATAAAACTTAAACATAAGGAATGTATAGTCATAGTAGCTATATGCTCAGACAATACAGATAAAAAGATCTCTTAAAAATGAGAGGGGACATTCAGAAAAGCACATACAAAAAATTATTTTTACCTGTTCTCAGAAATTATACCATCAGTAGTGGCATTAGCATTGTTATTCTGAAATGGTCTCATATATTGTTAACATTTTAATATAATATCTATATCTACTGGAATGCTGAGTCCCAACAAGAGTTCCCTGGAGCAGAACACATTATTTTTATTACAAAGAGTAAGTAAATAATACTGTTGTGACTTTTCTCTGCCTCAGCTCTTACTCCAGGAGCAAGGTGATGAGAAAGAGATATAATCTTGCAAGTAATTTCATCTACCATAGGCAAGGGGTCTGGAAAAATAAATCCGAGTACTGATTTAGGAAAAAAAAGGCAGCTGTTGCCCCTTCCCTTCTGAGAGTTTCCTTGGAAAAGTAAATGGAAGGATATGTGCTTTCACACTTTGGAATGTAAATAAATCTTCCTGAGGGGAAACACTAGTGTCTCCAGCTTTACAACCCAAGAGATGTCTCCAAGGTCCTGGTCTCAACCCTTCCTTTGAAATGTAAATGTAACTCTAGAAAGGTAAGTCTCTCTGGAGTTTTCACTTATCTGTTCAGTCATAAATTAAGTTCTAAAGCTCGTCTTTTAGCCTAGGTCTCAAGTTTCTGTAAAATTTGCTCAGAAAGTCCTAACTGTGCAGAAACATAGAATATGTTCTCTACAGCCCCACATACAATGTGGTATTTATTTTATAGTGTAATACAAAATAAATATGAAGTTGAATTAAACCAAGATATTAGCTTGTCAAATCAGACTCAAAACAAATTGGACGCCTTACCCAGTTTCAATCTTTTCTGATAATTTCAAGAAGAGAAGTAATCAGGCAGCCTAACAAATAAGGTAGAGTTCCAAGACCATCAGAACAGTTCTCCAGGTCCTTCACTGCTATACTCTGGCCCAGATTAGCACACGAGGTCAATTAGAATCACAGTACCATTCTCTGTTTCTTCCCAACAAAAACAACTTTTTTAAATGCACATTCATAGTCACAGTGACTAGGTTAGTGACTAGAGATTATTGTTCAATAAATTTGGAATTCCATTTGGCTTGAGGATATAATTGTATATAGCATAGTATAGGTTTTAAAAGTTATTGGCTTCCAGATGTCATTATGCAATAAGCTCCCTTCAGGATAACATAATGTCATTCCTTTATCCTTCCAATTCTAATCAGTGTAGCATGAGAAAGACAAATTCCCTTTTTATCTGTGATACTTGGGCCATTGGAGAAGAAATATAAAGGCCACACTGTTCAGCAATGTCCCATAATTTAGGCTAACCATAGTGTTCCCATAAGTGGGCATCCTTAGCTTGGCTACTAGAACTGCTGGTCATTGATCTTTAAAAACAACAACTTCCATAGCAATTGGAATATTCAAGAATCTTTCTTCAATATTAGCTTGGCTACTAGAACTGCTGGCAATGGATTTTTAAAAACAACAACTTCCACAGCAATTGGAATATTTAAAAGTCTTTCCTGCATAAGAGTATAAGCCCTCTTCTTGCACTGTGGACCAATATGATGTTCCATTAAATACCCTATTAGTCCAGTCATTTAAAGCTTTCTTTTCCCTCTAGGGCCATTTCCAGATGCAGCCAGTCTCCTGGAAGAGAGCTCCCTCTAGTGTCTCTATTTGGATTAGCAAATCCTTTTCATCACAAGCTTTAAGGAATATTATTTTGGTCTGATTTGGTATGATATTAGTAATGGTCCTCAAGACCATTACTAAAAATGCCTTCAGAACATCAATACAGCAGAGACAATACTCATCAAGCAACAACATGGTACATTAGTAAAACCTGTACAATTTAGAAAAATAGTTTGCACACACACAAAAAAGTCCCATGAGATTGTCATTTGGTATATTATGTATCAAATACAGCTCTCTTTGGGTATGTCACAGGCTTTTCACAAACATACTCTGAGTAACTCCAGAGAGGAGTTGTTAGTAATATTTATTCATTACATTACATCCATATCCATCTCCCTCAAGGTGGTCTTCCAATTCCCTTAAATGAATTCCATTCACATTCACATATTCTATATTAGAAGGAAATCAAGCTATAACAGGCAGTAGAAATCTGCTCTCCACTATTCCTAGGTAGATGTCTTAGCAACATATTGTCTTGATTTATGTCCACAAGGAGTGCAGAAGCCCTACTGTTCCAAATCCTCCATCTATGTACTTTAATTAGTAACAGTCAAATCATCATCATCAAAAAAAAAAAAAAGAGATCTGAATGGTAAATAGTTGACCCTTGAACATCACGAATATGAACTGCCTGGATCCACTTATATATGGATTTTTTTCAATAAGTATATTTGGAGAGATGTGTGACAATTTGAAAAAACTCAACATATGAACCATGTAGCCTAGAAATACTGAAAAAATTAAGAGAAAGGTATGTCATGAATGCATGAAATACATGTAGATGTTCATGTATTTTATCATTTACTACCATAAAATACATACAAATCTATTATAAAAGGTTAAAATTTATCAAAACACGCACATATCATTCACAGGTGAGAGAAAGGTAAACAAAGATGCAGCATTAAATCATAACTGCATAAAATTAACTATTATTATCTATTGTTACTACTGTATTAATTTTGTAGCCAACTTACATTGCCATTGCGGTGAGCTCAAGTGTTGCTAGTGCCTGCTTAAAATACTATGTGATGCTAATCATCTCCGCATGAGCAGAGCAGTTTCTGTCTCCAGTAAATTGTGTATCACAGTAAAAAGTGATCTCTAGTGGTTCTTGCATATATTTCATTGTGTTTAGTGTAAATACTGTAAACCTCGAGTAACACCATGGGACCCATACGAACTGCCACTAGTGATGCTGGATGTGTTCTCAAGATGCAGAGAAAAGTCATGACATTATAAGAAAAAGTTGATGTTCTGTAGATCGAGATCTGCAGCTGTAGTTGCCTGCAATTTCAGACAATGGTTCATTTTGTAAACAGATGACATAAATTTACAGTATTGATAAATACAGTATAGTACTTAAGTGTATTTTCTCTTACTCATGGTTTTTTTTCCTTTTTTTTTTTTTTTTTCCTGAGACAGGGTCTTGCTCTTCACCCAGGTTGGAGTGCAGAGGTGCAAAGACAGCTCATTGAGGCCTTGACTTCCCAGGCTCAAGCGATTTTCCTACCTCAGCCTCCTGAGTAGCTGGGATTACAGGCACACATCACCATGCCCAGCTAATTTTTAAACTTTTTATAGGGATAGGTCTCCCTATGTTGCCCAGGCTGGTCTCACACTCCTGATTCAAGTGATCCTTTCATCTTGGGCTCCTAAAGTCCTGGGAATACAGGCATGAGCCACTGTGCCTGGCCTCTCTTCCTTATAATTGTCTTGGTAACATTTTCTTTTCTCCAGCTTATTTTATTGTAAGAATACAGTATGTAATACATACAACATGCAAAATGTGTTAATGGACTGTTATGTTTTTGGTAAGGCTTCTGGTCAACAGCAGACTATTAGTAGTTAAATTTTTGGGGTGTCAAAAGTTTGAAGTGGCTTTTTAACTGTGCAGGGGGTTGGTGCTCCTAACCACCTTGTTGTTCAAGGGACAACTGGATAGCCTATAAACCAAGAAATGAGTGGTGACTGTAGTGAACTGCTCCTACACTGAGTCATCAAGGGGCATTCTGCCACTTTATTCCTCTAGATTACATAGGTGGAATCTTTTTCTTTTTTTTTGAGACGGAGTCTTGCTCTGTCGCCCAGGCTGGAGTGCAGTGGCGTGATATCGGCTCACTGCAACCTCCGCCTCCTTGGTTCACACCATTCTCCTGTCTCAGCCTCCTGAGTAGCTGGGACTACAGGCACCCACCACCATGTGTGGCTATTTTTTTTGTATTTTCAGTAGAGATGGGGTTTCACCATGTTAGCCAGGATGGTCTCGATCTCCTGACCTCGTGATCCGCCTGCCTCGGCCTCCCAAAGTGCTGGGATTACAGGCCATAGGTGGAATTAAGTAGAGCTATACATCACCAATTTCCCTTCTCTCCAGAAAACACATCCAGAGTGTTCTCTCAACATCAGTTAGGTTAGCATCAAATTTGAGAGAGATATCCAAGACAACAACTCAACTTCGGCAAGAATAGAGTAGCTTGGTATTTACCAAGGAGAGATACTAAATACCTTATTATTTTCTAGCTCTGAGGCTCTGCCATGGAAGGCCACATGGTTACATCTCTCCACAGAACTTGAATTCACTTAAAATACCTTTCCATCTCTTATACGTCCCCCCATTTCCATCTATTACCTGTTTTGACCCACACCCTTTTACCCATTATTGGGCTAACTGGCTCAACGGTTGTATTATAAACCCACAGGGACAGTAAAACAGCAGCCTTGTTAGCACTTCTCCTTGGCAGATGTTACAGGATTTGACAGATAAGAATCACAAGACACTTGGCTTGTGTTTATGGATAGGCCTTAATTTGCCTACACAGAGTGAAGTTATCCATACTCCTAAAGGCCTTTAAGAATATGCACTGTCAAATGTAATGGTATTGATATTGTGTTTTGTGCATTGACAACACTTTCCTTTGGTATGTGCAACTTTAAACTCGGGCCTAGGACCATTGGATCAGGCAAAACTAACAAAAAAAATGAGTGAAATGGGAAAGATATATAGTTGTGTACTTGCCTCCTCCCCCATCACCTCATTCCTATATCCCAATCCTAGAAACCTTATAAGTAGAGTCCTAGCGTTATTTCCTTTCATAGTCAATGTTCCTACACCATCATTTAACTGAATAAACTAACCCTTAAACCAGTATAGTTTTTCTAGTGATCAATTTAGTTACTTTGCAAACATATCTTTCAAGAAACAGGAGGTTTTCCAGTAATAGGTAAAAGTGGTCTCATGTTTTTCCTGTATCATTTCTCTCGCTTTTTAAGCAACTAGATACATCCTGCTAAAAGCAGTCCAAAGATACTCTTCCCCTTTAGTAAATACCATTAGTGATTTTTTTGTTTCTTTGTGTGTTTTTTGCCATGAGGTCTATAATTATATGTTTATAGAAAGATTATAGAAGTTCTTTCTTCTTTCTTTCCAGAAAGCCTACTCCAGTTACTGGAAAGAATGGATAATAGATCTGCTATTTGGTCTTTTTGTTCCCAAAAATTATGGGATTTTCTAATAAGTAATATCTCTTGTGACCTTGATAATCAAGATTCACTGTGGAAGAAAGAGGGCAGCGATGGAATACAGAATTATTATAATCCTTATGTTGTCTTGAATTTGATTGTGAAATATCATGAACTCATGAGTCATTAGATATACACATACAGACATATATCATTTCACATTCAAAGAAATCAGGGCTTCCTGAAAAAAAGGCGTGTTCTAGGTCTGGGACAGAAAATGTGTAAGATGACCACTTTGTGGCAGCACTGTTTATCACAGTGCCAAACTGGATACTACCTATATGTCATCAATAATAGAATGGATAATTAAATTGTGGTGTTAATTAAATTTAATTAAATTACAGTCTCCCACAAGGGAACACTATACTACAATAAAATAAACACACTATTGCTTCATTCAATAATATGGATGAGTCCCTTAAAACATTATAATGAAACAAGGAAGCCAGAAATTTTATGAGTTCATTGATGCCTACAAGACATAAAGGTTATGTAACATAATTATAAAAAATATATTTGTATGCATTCATGTAGAACTGAGCTTTTTCTATTATAAGACCATTTCATAGAAAAATGGTCCACAAAATTTTACTAATCCCTCTCCCCCATAGAAAGGTCTTATTGTCTCATTTTTTCTTTCTTTTTTTTTTTTTTGCTTAAATCCAAAAAAAGTCCTTTTTTTTTTTTTTGGCTTAAATCCATTTAAAATTGTCTGACAATTTTAAATGGGAGGAAAAAGGCTTAGCAACCTATATTGCATCATTTATATGTTTCTATGTCTTCAGAAGTACGGTGCCATTTAATAAACCTTTCTTTAATATTATTCTAAAGAATAACTTTCATCTTTGCACACCTATAGGCAGTCAGTAGAAACCATGTGCTGTAAATGTTAAAATCAGATCTATATTTTCGTTACTGAGATGCCAAAGACAAATCAGCTCAGTTTTTACATTTTACCGAAAGGCTTGATAAAGCTAATTCCCCATCTCTAATCCCTACAGAGAGGCACAGATAGAAATGAAAAAACACACAATATCGGTCATATACTATTAAAAGATGGCAATAAGGTCAAATTCTTTGACTATCTTTTCAATAAGGGAGGTCTCTCTAGGTCCTAATCCAGTCTTTTATCTATCTGGCAGTAAAAGGAATAGTATGTGTACCTTTCAGTGAGATGTCACGTGAACTTCATTATGGAACTATGTAATCTTAGAAAATTCAAAGAGAGAGTGAGAAACAAAGAAAAAGCAAGAGGAAATACTCTGTACAGAGTCACATATAAATTCATATGACAAATATAGTTATAATGAGAACGTTAATCATGAGAGCTGCTCAGCAACCTTTTCTCAGAAATAAAAACATAATACCACTCAATCTTTCTCGTTTTAACAGCTAAGGAGATCAACTACAGATTCACTAAATAAAGCCTTCACCTGAAGACAACACCTCAACTTCAGCAAGAATAGAGTAGCTTGGTATTTACCAGGGAGAAACATTATGGGGTCTGTACTATTTCTCTTAATTTTATTTAAAAAGTGAATGTATCTATAAAATCTTCTACAGCTCAAGACCTTGTTATTTCAGAGATCAGCAAGGTAAACACTCTCAAATGAGGTACATGATTTAGGCTTTGGGAACTCTCAGGCTTCAGGGCATTTTCTATAACAGGTTCACGAAATGAACGGACTAGGCTCAAACCCTATGGTTTCTCAAAAATGAATATAATTATAGAAATTCCAAATAAATTAAATGTGTTCATATGTAATGTCCATACTTGAATCAGATTACCACCCGCCTGCTGTGTCTATGCTAACTAATCAGATAACATTTTCTCAAACATAATTTTCTCACCATCCCCAACAAAAACCAGTACCCTATTTATTTTTTATAACAAAAACAAAACCATCTTTCTATTTTAGCATTATGCAAAATATGTTAAAAAATACAAGGAAAATATGTTTTGTGTCAAATACATATTGTAAGAAGCTTCCAAAAAACCTCAAAACAAAACAAAAATAACCCTTGTATTTCCTGTTTCCTACAAGTCTAAATTCCAAACCCTAAAGAAAAAGAACTTAAATTGAAGGACTATAATACAATATCAGTTTTAGAACCTGTTATACGTTAAAAAAAAAAAAAAAAGCCTTACTAGTAATCACTTCGGCAAATGGTCAAAAGACCATTTTAAAACTTCCCTTTCTTTATGCAAGGAAGGTGCTTACTCAATTTCTTCAGCTGTGACTCCACATTTTTATATTCTAAATCAGTTTTCTTAGTTCATTTTAACTACTTATTAGTGAACTGAGATCATCTATGTGGCAACAAACAGCTCCCTTGATAGTTTGGCTGCATACCCAAAGCTGCTACTTTGATGATCATTGCTTGAATGTTAGATGATATCATCTCTCTAAGCAAATCTTCCTGGTTTCTCTGCCAAAGGTAAGCTAAAGGCTGGAGATTAAGCCTTTTACACCTACAAAAGAAAAAGAAAAAGAAAGTCAGATGATATCTTAATGTTTTATACTTGGATCCACAGCAATTACTTTGATTTGAAACATAATGCTTCATTCAAGGATTTTAGCATTGAAAATGCTTTTAAAAACATATTTTGCATAATGAAGTTATATATACAACATAAACATATTTAATTTCCAAGGTCTATGCATAAACTGATAAAAATGAAATTTCCAGGCACACTAGAAATATTAATTTTAGTAAGACTCTTAGTTTAGAAATCTATGTACAAGAGTTTACAAATGCCAGTATACTCTCATTTTTAAAACTTTCATGGGTATCAAAATTTTGAAGCATATGTAAAGTGGGCAAATAATTTATCCTAATAAAATAGCCACATATTGATTAAATTAACAATAACTACAGTTATGTGAACTATTCTTATCTACTAACTTTGAATTTTTTTTTTAAGAATTTCAATAAAAAGAAAATAGTAAGAACAATAACTACAATGCTGCAGGCACTGTACTAGATATTTTCCATTATTGGTAAAGTAGAAAAAATACAGGTTTTGGAGTGAAGACACATCTGAATTTAAAACCTCATTTTGTACTCTAGCTGCATGGCTTTTGAAGTCAAGTAAAATCTAAGTCCTTGTGCTTAGTTTCCTAGTTCATAAATAGGGGCAAAAACAGTTCCTTTCAAAGTTCTTAAGAGGATTAAAAGATGTGAAATGAAATCATCCTTTCCTTTTCTTCGCATTCCACATCCAATCTACCACAATGCAGAATGTGATCATTCCTCACTAATACCACTGCTAACAACCTGGTTTGAGCCACCCATTCTCTCTCATGTCAACATCCTAATTTCCTTCCCTGCTTCCACCCTCACACTTCTAAAATCCATTTTCAACACAGCAGCCAATGTGATCCTTTTAAGACATAAAACAGGCCGGGCACGGTGACTCACGACTGTAATCCCAGCACTTTGGGAGGCCGAGATGGGTGGATCACGAGGTCAGGAAATCGAGACCATCCTGGCTCGTAGTAGAGACGGTGAAACCCCGTCTCTACTAAAAATACAAAAAATTAGCCGGGCATGGTGGCAGGCGCCTGTAGTCCCAACTACTCGGGACACTGAGGCAGGAGAACGGTGTGAACCCGGGAGGCGGAGCTTGCCGTGAGCCGAGATTGCGCCACTGCACTCCAGCCTGGGCGACAGAGTGAGACTCCATCTCAAAAAAAAAAAAAAGACATAAAATAGATCATAGGATTCCTCGGCTCCCCATCAATCCATGGATATCACCCTGTTTAGTTCCTGCACTTTATTTCCTACTACTTACTCTCTTCTCATTCCATCCCACCACTGCTGTCTGCTCATTCTTGCCTATTACACTAGTTGTGTTCTCACACTTGCTTCATGCCTTTGCTGAAATGTCACCTTCTCAGAGAGGACTATAATTGTTTAATGAATTAAAGGTAATATAGATAATGTAGTACAATGCCTGGATAAAATAGGTATTCAATAAATGATAGTCAAAGCCAAGTGACTTGCCCAAGTCATACACTAACTGGCTGAGATCAGATTTCAAACCAAGAATATAGCTCTAAAACCCAGTGTCTATAAGGTTTATAAGCAAAATCCATCATCCCTAGCATCTGTAAGGCTGCTTGGCCGACTACTCTGGCCTATACTGATCTCTCTCTCTCTCTCTCTCTCAGAGATCCCAATACTTATTAAATGTACCATGTTTGGTCATTTACTCATACATGGCCTTAAAAATATCACTATTTTTTAATTTACATATACTCTGACTTTCAAAAAACCAAAACCTTCCTCATTGCAGAGATTGTTGCATGTAATTTTCCCTTTTAAAATGTCTCAGAACATCTAAAGCAATGCTGAAGCAGTTAATAAATACAAAAATAATAAAATGTGAACTACCCATGTAATACAAACATAATTTCAGAATGTAAAGTGTTTAATAGATGTCACAAGTTCAAATTCAGCAGTGATTTACAGAGTAAGTTTATTTGAGCCATGATATTTTGAACTGTTAAACAACTTAAATAGGTTAAAAAATTTTACTTAAGTCTATAGTCAAGAGATTTTGAGGAATTTCAAAGGAGCAACCACAAATTTTACGATAAGGACAGGAAGAAAAAACTTTTTGTCCATAAAAAAATAAATCTTAGTTTAAAAAGGTAGAGAGGCTGTTTTGATGAGTAGGCATTAAACACTGGGTGAGAGGATAGCAAGAACTAGTAATAATACAACACAAACTAAAATTTGGGCATAGGCTAATTCAAAATTGAGTTTGTGGACCAATGGACTCCCAGTAACATTACTTTTGAAGTTTCAAGGATAAAATAATTGCAGATATGCTTTATAATATAAAGTCTGTTCATCTGTTCAACCGTGTTTTGAAGTGTACCAGAGATTGTGTTTTGAGAAAGTCTCTACCCATGGGCATGACGTGCCCTTCTTCCATATACATATACACATATATGTAACAGGCAGCTTCCTAATCAGGAGCACATTTTTATTTGGCTTTTTAACTTTCATAAATAGATGTCATCCCTATCTCCAGTTTGGCTACCCATTAAAGCCTGTGGGTTTGAACTTACTAAAAAACACTAATTTTTAAACTAAATAATTCTCAGAGAATATGATCTAAAACTTGATGACAATACTATTATTTCTAATGTCTGGCTTAAGGGATATGCAATTCATCTCCATCCGTAGATCAGTTGTTCTCAATGGTAGATCTACATCTAGGTAGAATGTAAGGAAAAGTTTCTCAAAATACACATGACCTCCTTCCCCACTCCACCAACATCATTCATCGTCCAGAGATTCTGATACACCTCTAAAATGTAAGATCATATTTCTCTTCACTTAACTATGCTTTACCTTGTTTTCCCTTCATTCACTCTTAAAATTCTGTATTTTTTTAACTGCCCTAAATCCACCAATTAGAGAGAAAATAAATAAAATAAAAATGAAACTTAAGTTTTCAAATCTATTAATATGTAGATTTTAAATGAGATAGTAAATAGGAATGTTTCTTTATCAAGAATATAAAAATACTATATAAATACAGCCATTATCTTATTCTATTTGTCCTTTTGACTAGCAAAATCACTTATTTGTAGGTCAAATTGTGCTTAGGAAAAATAATGGAGTCCAATTTTTTTGTTAATATAATTATGCCCAGAATCTCCATACAATATTGTATTTATCTAGATAAATTAAAAATGAAAAGTAAATTCATTCAGGTGGTATCTGGTATCTTGCCAGGCCAACATTAAATAACCAATATTATCATTTAACCTCATGATTTTTGAATAGATCAATCGAATTGACTGTTTTGGTACGTGCAGCTACAGACTAAATGCTTCACTAGTGCTCCCTCCCTTAGGGGAGTAGAGAGGGGCTAGGACGACGGGAGGAACATCCTAAATATTCCTTGAAAGTTGAATGGCTTTATATGTAAGTATTTCAATCAGATAAATATTTTTGGACAAGAACTGAATTATATGGACCAAAGAGGAGATGACTCCTTAGTAAACATTTTTTCTTTAAAATATTACTGTATTCCTTTTATTATCTCTTGATTTTTATTACAAATGATGAGTTAAAAGAGATTAACAGGATATACTAAATCAAATAAGAAAAAAATGAAGAGAATACTTCTCACTAAAAAATCTGTCTCAATTCTATTATAGATTATTTTTCCTTACACTAAATAAGTTGTTTCCTCCTGTGAGATATAAGGATAGAAAAAAGGAAAAGCATGACTTTTGTTACTTAGGTAAATACATACATTTAGTTCCATGGAGCATGTAGACTACCATACCTATTTGTAATTTGAATACGATTATTGATTTTTCACTTATTCACATTCTTAAAATACATACACTTTTAAAACTAACAAATTAATGTTTTCTTACACATTTTCCACTCGAATATGCTGGTAGTCAGAAAGTATAGCACCTACTGATATTCCCTCTACTTCTTCTTTTTCCTGAAAATAAAGAAAAAAACCATAACTTTAAAAATAAAGTAACAAATGGCTCCACATCATGCTCTGAAAATTATAAATGAACTGTGTCTCATCTAGAAAACTACCTCAAACCAGAGTAATTTACTGAAAATATAATCGACATTCAGAAAAAATTTGCATATATTTAAATCATTCTCTCAGCTGTGAGAAAAATAATTATGGTTTTACTTAAAATTTAAATAACTAGAGATCCCTTTCCATGGAGAAAGCAAAGACTTAGGCAGCACTTCCAAAATGTTTCACACTTAACGTATTTTTAAAGACTCACTGATGTTCGATGGAAACTTTTGAGAAATTTCTATTTAAGGACAATATTTTCCCAGATTGAGTAACTTCTTTTAAAAATTAAGCAATGGCATAAATAGATAAGGGAGCACAATAATTTTTCTGTAAATCTTAGAGAAAAATGATTGAAATAGGAGTATCCAGAAAGCAGAGATGGTAGAGGCATTGCCTGGATAACAGTATAGCACTGTAGATAAAGAATTCTGTCATGGGAAGGAAGCAATGAATTATTATCAACACAGTTGCAACTGAGAGCATCCAGCAGTATATGCAGCACTGTTCCACAGGAATGACGACTATCCTGTCTAGCATACTCATTAATGAGCTGGAGGAGAATGTAAATTCAAGTATGATCAAGTTTGCAGATGATACAAAGCTAGAATGGATTAAAAAGAAAACAAAACAAGATCAATCAAGTACATGGATGGATTATGGACAACTTGGGGATTTGAAAGGGCAGGTCCAAGATGAGATTTAATGTAAAGAAGTATAAAATAATACACTTAGGGAAGAATAATACACAATATGGATGTAAACTAGGGAACTGTTATCTAGAAAACAGATATGAAGAAAGCGACTAGGGGGTGACTACTAATAACAAACTGAATAGAAATTCTCTGAATAGGTGTAAAAGAAAATCCATCCTAGCCTATGGGTGTACAAAAGAAACTACTTCAGAGAGATCGCTTCATCATAAATACTCTGGTCTTACCAAACTTGGACAACTAGAAAGAAAAACAAAAGTGTTTCACATAAAACAAAAGTTAGTATTTCAAGTCATACTGAAATAACCCTGTGTACCTAAAAGGATGCCACAACAAATAAACAAAAATGCAAAAAAGGAATTTTTCATGTCTTTAAAGTCAATTTAAAATTTGCCCTCCAAAATGATAAATACCTGCCCAAATCACCCCAAAATAAAACAATTATTTTTATCAGATAAGGTTTCAGGAAAAGAGCTATTTCCTTTACTTTCCTATTTCAGCAACTTTATGAGAACATTTGCTTATAACCTTTCCCTAACCTTCCTAGCCATTTTTGTTTTCATAAAAGTCATTGTATTCATTAGAAAAAGTCATGCCATAGAGTTCCTTATTAAATGTAAATACATTATAGATCAGAGTTGTTGAATAATGTTATCAAAATTTTAGTTATATTCCTATACCACATAGATGTTTATCTGAAGTTCTGCTATAAAAATAATGAAGTACTAAATATTATAGATGTATAGGAGTGTGTGCATTTCTCTAGAGATCATGGAAACAAAGACAAAAGCCACTGGTGTTTTCTTCCTTAACTAAGTCAAATTACTATAGATATATATATATATATATATATTTTTTTTTTTTTTTGAGATGGAGTCTTGTTCTGCCACCCAGGCTGGAGTACAGTGGCACGATCTCAGCTCACTGCAACCTCCGCCTCCCGGGTTCAAGCGATTCTTCTGCCTCAGCCTCCCGACTAGCTGGGACTACAGGTGCGTGCCACCACGCCCGGCTAAGTTTTGTATTTTTAGTAGAGACGGAGTTTCACCATATTTGACCAGGCTGGTCTCGAACTCCTGACCTGGTGATCCACCCGCCTCGGCCTCCCAAAGTGCTGGGATAACAGGCGTGAGCCACTGCGCCTGGCTGTCAAATTACTATTAAAATAATAATTGGAATTTATTATCCATTTGCCATTCACTAGTGTGCTATGATTTTTATTTAATGCTCATCACAACCCTAAAACAATTTCTTCTTTGTATACATGCGTTCTCTGGAATTCTCTTCTACTCCCATCTATTTCATGTATTTTTAATTTTTATTTATTTATTTATTTAGAGACAGTCTCACTCCCTCTGAGACAGAGAGGGAGACAGAGTCTCACTCCCTCACTCCCCCTCTGCTGCCCAGGCTGGAGTGCAGTGGGGCGATCTCAGCTCCAGGGTTCAAGCGATTCTTCTGCCTCAGCCTCCAGAGTAACTGGGACTACAGACGTGTACCACCATGCCCAGCTATTTTTTTCTATTTTTAGTAGAGATGGGGTTTCACTGTGTTGCCCAGGCTGATCTCGAACTCCTGGACTCAACTGATCTGCCCACCTTGGCCTCCCAAAGTGCTGGGATGACAAGCTTGAGCCATCGTGTCTGGCCCCATTTTTTATTTTTTATTTGATAACACTTGACTAATCAGCACTAAGTAAACTCTGACTATTCTTCAACACTGAGCCTATATATAGATCATTAGCTGTATTTGTTCAATAATTTTTTTTTTGAGGCCTCCTGGGTTCAAGTGATTCTTGTGCCTCAGCCTCCTGAGGAGCTGGGATTACAGGCATGCATTGTATCAGCAAGCCCAGCTAATTTTTGTATTTTAGTAGAGACAAGGTTTTGCCATGTTGCCCAGGCTAGTCTTGAACTCCTGACCTTAAGTGATCTGCCTGCCTCAGCCTCCCAAATTGCTGGGATTACAGGTGTGAGTCACCACACCTGGCCCAGTAACTGTAATTAGTACTGCCTGGTAGAAATCCAGCCCTATTACTTACAAGCTCTGTGATTTTGAATGTTACTGAATTTCTCTGTGTCTGTTTCCTCATCTACAAAGTGAGGATAAAAAATATCAATTCCTATTTTCCAAGGTTATTGTGGAGATTGAATAAAATAATTCAGGTAAATAACACAGTATCCAGCACCTGGTAAGCATTCAGCAAATATTTTCTTCTTTCATTATTATGATCTTTACTATTCCTATTACTTCTATAACTACCTGTGTTACTACTTCTATTACTACTACTGACTACTACTACAGTCATCTTTCATTATCAGTGGGGGATTGTTTCCAGAAATCCCCCCTCAAATCAAAATCCACAGATTCTCAAGTCCATTAATATAAGATAGTGAAGTATTTGCATGTAACCATGCATATCCTTGCATAAACTTTAGTCTCCAGATTATTTATAATACCCAAATACAAGGTAAATGCTATGTAAATCGTTGCCATACTGTATTTTTAAAATTTGTATTTTTATTGTTGTATTCTTATATTTTATTGGTTCTTCCTCATAATATTTTTTATCTACAGTTGGTTGAATCCGTGGATGTGAATCCGTGGATACGAGGGCTGACCGTACTGCTACTACTGGATAAAAACCTAACTCTTTCATTTTTATGGACAAAGCCCTTCACTCATGGGTTTTAACACTCTTTCTCATTATGACTTCTCAAGACTAGCCTACTAACCCTTGACATGCAACTCTAGGTAGAGTTGCAACACAGTTTTCCAGCACAGTGAGACCTGAATAATCCAGGGATAAGAATGCCTTCTGCTGATTCCTTAATCATTTTGAACGCAACTACAAACTTCAAATAAAGGGCAAAATAGAGATTTAAAAGATAAAGATCTACCACATAGTCAATCTACGCCTTAGAAAAGACATAGCTAGGTTCAGGTCCTGATCCCTGACCCATATCATTTGGGAGAAAAAGTCAGTAAATAAACAATAGCAATGGAAAGCAGAGAAAAAAAGAGAATGGCTACTACCATAAAAGATATACTGAGACAGCATAAAGGCAGCCAAATGAATCACCTTGTGTCATAGTTGAAATAAAACCAAGTATGCTACAAGAAATTAGTAATATAGACTCTGGGACCCTATCCCTACAAATTTTTTAAACCAACTCAACTGAGGTATAATCACACACAATCAACTGCATACAGTTAAAATACATAATTCAATCATTTTGGATTGAAACCAGTGAAACTGGTACCATAATCAAGACAGACATCATTTCAGTTATTCCGAAACAGTTCCTCGTGCCCTTTGCAGCCCAACTCTCCCTTCAAACCTGGAGAGAGATAAGGAGAGAACCTAAAGAATGGGACCAATGTTTCTACCTTAAATGACTATTAACTGAGAAAGAAAATATATACATGTTTTAAAAGAAAATACTCTATTTAGTTTTGCATATGTTGTATTCAATTTGTTTGCTAGGTATCTTTGTGTGGCTCATACTGTCACAACAAAATACCATGTAGACTGGGTTGCTTAAACAACAGAAATTTACTTTCTCACAGTTATGGAGGCCAGAAGTCTAAGCTCAAGATGCCAGCATGAATTCTCTGGGACTCTCTTAAGGCCTCTCTTCCTGCCTTGTAGATGGTCGTCATCTTGCTGTGTCTTCACATGGTTCCAGGGGTGGCAGGGAGAAAGTGCAAACTCCTTTCTGGTGTCTTTTCTTACAAGGATACTAATTCTATCAGGAGGGCCTCACTTTCATAACCTCATCTAAACCTAATTATCTCCCGGAGGAGATCCAAATACCATCCAAATACATCTCCAAATACCATCACATGTGAGGTTAGGGCTTCAATGAACCTATGAATTTGGGTTGGGGGGCATAATTAGTTTATAGCACTATCCAAATAGATATGACTATGAGGTACACTGAATACAACTCTGGTGCTCAAGAGAGTATAGGAATATATGTGGGTGTTGTCAGTATATACTTGAAGCCACGGGAGCAAACAAGAACCTCAAGAAATAGGATATAGGGTGAGAAGAGGGCTGAGTGGAAGACCCCGGGGGTACACCAACATGTAAGGAGAGGGAAGGGAAGGAAAACCCAGTGAAGACGCTGGAAAAGAGTGGTCATAATGACAGAAGATATAATCAGGATAAAGTAACGGTGTGTGCACAAATATACAGAAAATTTTGATGAAAAGGCAAGGACAAAGTAACAATATTACCAAGTACCCAGTATGCACTAAGATTTATGTTAGGTACTTTGTATATCTTATTTCAGTTATTCCTCATAACAACCCAAAATACTATTAAACTGATTTTACATGTGAAAAAACCAAGGTGATTAACCCATTCAAGTTAACAAAGCTGGTAAATAAAACACCAAGCCTTTAAATTAAGGACTGTCTACCAACCACAGCTGTGATATTTCTTATTGACATAGTACCATATGCTACAGAAACTTCAACAAAACCATTGTATTTTACCATTAGGGGGTTGATTATGACCATTTAGGAGAAAGCTGCAGTCATGATTAGCAGAAAAAAGAATAAACATTTGAAGGAAAGACACATACACTGCCAGTTCTTCAAAGAATGAATTTCAGATCCTCAGAGGAAAAAAAAGTATAATCAGTGAATGAATATCTATTACTAAATTTAATAGAATTTGGAGATTTTAATTCATATTAAATTACATTCTTGTCATCAAGATAACCAAAAGCTCATCAAGTAGTACAGACCAAAGGGGAAGAAAATAGAAATTAAAGATAATAATGCTAGTAACTGAGAAGTTAGAGACAAAGACTGGACCCTAGATAGGCTGACACATTGCTAAACCACAAGGGCTCTCCGACACAAGTGAAACTATTCAGCTTAGGCCATTATCACTATAAATGATGACATATAAGTTCAACTCAGGAAATAAAGTCAGCAATAGCATCACTGAGTATTAGAAACAGCAGTGCATAATGTCACTAAACATTTATATTAGTTACTGTTCTCAACAACGCTCTGAGGTAGATTATTATTATCTTCCTCACTTTGTAAATATGGGACATTAACAGATTCTTACAAAGTCAACTATGACCAAATTAGACAAGCAGGCATCACAGGCCCATTTGTTGCTTAGAATACTTTTCCTCCCCAATCTTTGTCAATATGAATCACACCTGCAGGATTGCTGGGAAGCTAGTCCAGGCAGCTGTCTGACCTATGTCGACAATTTTAACAATAGAGAGGGCACTTTCTAAAGCAAACAGATACTCACAAACTGGTAAAAAAAAAAAAAAAAGTTTCATTACTAGAACTATTTCCACACCTATCTGTAGGCAAAAGAACAGTTATACCAAGAATTTATTCAGAAAGAGCCAATAAATATATCAATACAATGTTTAAGAATCCAAGAGCTGAATCTAGATGATCAACCATGGTTCTCAGAATACTTTTATTTATTTATTTTTTTGAGATGGAGTCTCACTCTGTCGCCCAGGCTGGAATGCAGTGGCGCGATCTTGGCACACCGCAACCTCTGCCTGCCGGGTTCAAGCAATTCTCCTGCCTCAGCCTTCGAATAGCTGGGACTACAGGCGTGTGCCACCATACCCGGCTAATTTTTTTGTACTTTTAGTAGAGATGGGGTTTCACCATGCTGGCCTCAAACTCCAGACCTCGTGATCCTTCTGCCTCGGCCTCCCAAAGTGCTGGGATTACAGGTGTGAGCTACTGTGCCCAGCCAGAATACATTTTTGTTAATGTACAAAGAAAAGCCACAGCAATCTTCAAGTTCCTCCACTGAGGCTGGGAAGCACTATGTAGTAAACAGTTGATTTTTGCAACTGGGAGTGCATGGGAGTATGCATGCACATGCACATACACATACATGCTGTACATGTATCAGTCAAGTGCAGCCTTTGGTCTTTTAAATAAAATGAAAGAAATTCTTAGCTGTGATCTTTTTTTTTTAAGGAAAGAAGGACCAAGTCTTCTTTTGGAAGTATACATGGCACACTGCTAATAGTGATGATACCCTGGAGAGTGGGAATGGGTGGAGAATGAGGGAAAGGGGTACGGACTTCCACTTTTTACTTTATATACTCTTGTATTTCTTAAACATTTCTTTAAACCAAGAATATGTAAAAGGAAGCTTTAAAAAATTTAGGTTGAAAAAGGAAAAACAGGGTAATGTTCTTCAAAGAACCACTTACTCTCTTCTATATAGAAGGAAAGCTATATTTTCCCCCTGAAATTCCAGCATTTGGATATCCTAGGTAAAACACTTTTGAATTCTCAGTTAGGCTGCAGATTCAACAAAGCTCTTGATACAGCACATATATCCATCCCACACAGAAATCTTCCATATTGCTCCTCATTTTAGGAAATGGCACAACATGTATATTGTTATTCAGGCCAAAAACTTTAGATTCACTCATGATTTCTCTTTTCTTTATGACATGCATCCTATCAATGAGTAGTTCTGTTAGCTTCACCTTCCAAAAATATCCCAGATTCCAGCCACTTCTCATCACCTCCACTACTACCATTCTAGTCCTAATGACCACCACCCCTTAATTTGACTATTACCATAGCTTCCTAACTGGCCTCCCTAAGTCCATTCTTCCTCCCTACAGTCTATCTCCAAAAACAGTGATCTTTCTAAACACAAGCCATGGCATGAAGCTTCCCCAATTCAAAATCCTTCAGTGACTTCCCATTCTACTTAAGAATAAAATCCAAGCTCCTTGCAGATAGCCTTAAAGGTATTATATGCCTGGACTCTGCCAACCTCTCTGACATCACCACCAACTACTGCACTCCCGAGTATACTCCACTGATCCACACTGCAGTCCTTACTGCTCTTCAAACACCTATGCTTGTTTCCATCTCAAGGTCTCTGGGCTTATCTTTGCCTGTGCCTGTAAAACACCTTCCTTAGAATTTATGTGGCTTATACCCTCACTTCTTCCAGGTCTCTGTGAAAATATCTCAGAGAGGACTTCTCTTTCTAAAATATCCCTCCTATCCTTTCACCATCACTTTCTATGTCCTTGCCCTGGCTTTATTTTCTTCACAGTACTACCTGAAATTACATCATTTTTTAAAAATTAAATATTTATGTTTAAAATGTGTGTCTCAGCTCCATGATGGTACTTGGTCCCATTCCCACTGTAATCTCAGCTCTAGAAAATTACCTGGTATAATATTAAATAAATATTTATAACTGAATGATGTTGACTACATAAAATTACAGTATTTCTGTACTTAAACAATCACCTAAAACAAAGGCAATAAATAGAAATAAAATTACCATTTGGTAATATACATAACAAAGCGTATCTTTGTCTTTCAAATCAATATGGGATGAATTAACACACCAGTAGTAAAAATGAGGAAAGGATAATAGGTAATTTTTAAGAGAACAAATACAAATAACTAATTTCAACCTCTTAAAAAAACAAAGAAAATATAAGCCAAAATACTTTTTGTCAAACAGATATATACGAGTATGTGTGTGTGTATAAAATTTGATTAATACTCAGATTAAAAGTTGATGAGTGTATGGGGAATTGCATAATCTCATATGCCACCAATGGGGCTGTTATTAGTGCATCCTTTCTGAAAAATAATTTTGTAGTAGGTATCATGAACCTTCATGATGTTTATTCTCATAGTCCCAGAAATTTCAAATTTATATCCAGAAATGCAGTCTATAAAAATAATTGTAAATGTGCACAAGTTTATATATAAAAATATTTATCATATTCATATTCTACATGTAAGTGAAACAAAAATTAGAAAACCCCAAAATCCTAAACAAAAGGATGGTTCAATGAACTGTGGTACATTTGGAAGAGGGAAAACAAAGCAGTCATTAAAAGACATATTTTCAAAGGACATGTAATACAAGGAACTACTAATGATATAAGGCTAAGCAAAGCAAATGTTCATAAAGTACATACTAAAATATGTGTTTTTTGAAATAGCCCTAAGTGTAGAAAGAGGACCAGAAATAGACCAAAGTGTAATAATTCTTATTTTTGAGTAGTATTTCATTTTTGCTACTTTATTTCCAACTTTATATTTTAAGTATTTTTACAACCCATGTATTATTTTCTTAATTAGAGGGAAATGATATTAAAAATATACCTATGGATATATATACATTCATCTCTTATCCCATGTGCTGGTAAGCTGTCAGACACAATCATTCATATATTTATCAAACAGTAATTTTAAAAGTCCCACTTTGTAACAGGTCCTATACTAGGAAAGTTAAAACACATTAGAAAACAGCACAGTTGATGTTCTTAAAAAATTAAAATCTAGTGATAAGAAATGCAGAGGAATGGACACATAAAGAAATAAGTCAAATGGCTGGGCGTGGTGGCTCACACATGTAATCTCAGCACTTTGGGAGGCCGAGGCAGGCGGCTCACGAGGTCAGGAGTTCGAGACCATCCTGGCAAACATAGTGAAACCCCGTCTCTATTAAAAACACAAAAATTATCTGAGCGTGGTGGCACGTGCCTGTAATCCCAGCTACTTGGGAGGCTGAGGCAGGAGAATCGCTTGAACCAGGGCGTCAGAGGTTGCAGTGAGCCGAGATTGTGCTACAGTACTCCAGCCTGGCAATAGAGCAAGACTCCGTCTCAAAAAAAAAAAAAGAAATAAGGCAAATATGACATAAGTCTATATACATTATAACAGACCACAAGGGAGACAATTCTCGCCTATAGGATATTAGGAAATACTTCTTTTAAAAAAATTATACTCCAGATACTAAACAGTCAGAAATGTTGATTCTTTGTTCTTCTAGATGATAAGAAAATAGATTAATAACAGATAACAGCTCCTACTGATGTCTTCCAACATCTTCCCTAACATAGCATTTATGTACAAAATCTGACAAATATTTTTTTCAAAGAAACAAATCTGGTTCTAAAAAGAAATATAAATAACTTATCTGCCAACAAATCCTCACAATCCTAACTGTTGGTCTCCATTTGGTAGCTGACTGTGTGCTTGAATCTTCTATTAAACAACCCATCAATAAGGGCCTAATATGTCATAGTCCTATTCTAATCACCAAAAAGTAGACCTGTCTGTAAGAGTTTATAACCTAGTCCTAAAGATTTGTTAATGACTACTCTCAAAACCAGTGCATTAAAGTGTCAAGAACATACACACATGAGGTTGGAAATGGACTTCTACTATAAAATGTACCCAATGTTGTGTTATTCATATGCAAATTTCTACCATATTACATACAGCTAAAAGGCAACCAATACAGAGTTTGAGATGAGGAAGACATTCAGCCATATGGTCATAGTGATGATCACAAGTTTAGCAGAAGGGATTAAAGGTAGAAATCTAGACACAAATTAGACTGTTGACTCAATATCCACTTGTCTCAATACTGAAACGTTGGCTCACAGAGCCAACAAGGTAAATTGGAAACAAGCGGTCCTTTCTTATAAATGAAAACTCGGCCTACTTATTACAAAGATAAGAAGATATGCAGCTTGCATTTATCGGGGATATAATTTTCTTTGAAAAATGCCTCAGTTACCAGTTTTATTCTGTTAACGAGTTCCTGCCTGTTGAGAAAAAAAAAGATCTTCTGAATTCAAAGTGTTTTTCATCTGAAAGGCATTCTAACATTTTTAATACGAACCATTCATTAAAGAAGCACACTTGCATTATAGCTGTGAGTGGCAATATTTGGACTTCTGGTAACACGACATTATTTAATAAACATTTGTGAATGCCAACGATGTTCTAGGGCCTGGATAACTAAGCGAGAAATTTATATGGCAAGTATAGCATTAGATGCTTTTTCCTTAAACTTCAAATTTTTCACTTTGGTAGAATTACACAAGTCTAGGCTAATAAAAATAACCAAAGAAATGAATATTATCTTAAATAAAATGATTCTGAAAGTGACACTTAGAATTCCAAGTAATATATTCAGGAATCTAATTAAAATATTGCTGGACTAGTAAAAAAAGCTTTTTTTTCTTAAAATCATCAATATAAAAAAATTTCTAAAATGGAAAATGATCACCATCTGGAGCTCCCCCATTAAACAGTGAGCTCATGACAGAATATTAGGTCACTAATTTGTAGTATTATTATCTCCCATCGTGGGCTTTCATGAAATAGGGGAAAAAGTTGTTAAGGCTGAAAATAAAATGACAAAGAAATTGCAGAAGAGCATAATAATTTGTCAGTTATATCCATTTAAAACAATGTGTTATTTTACTTCTAAGTCTCCATCTTAGTTGCAACAGTATGAAGTCATCCCAGATCAAATTCAACCTACATGTGAAACTAAATGGAAGTCTAGCACTACAGTTGTTTATTTTCCTTGAGTTTCTGAAGCAATCTTTTTGCTAAAAAGATAAGGTGGGGCCAGGCATGGTGGCTCACACCTTTACACCCAGTTACTCTGGAGGCTGTGGTGGTAGGACTGCCTGAGCCTGGGAGACTGAGGCTGTGCAGTGATCCTGCCACTGGACCTCCAACCTGGGCAACAGAACAAGGTTCTGTCTCAAAAAAATAAAAATTAATTAAAAATAAATAAATAAAAGGTGATATTTTGAGGACTTCTGTGAAATGCCTAAACAACAGAAAGCAACAAAAATAAATAAGGAAAAAAGTATATGATTCAATCCTTTATTCTCCTAATTGCTTATTGGGAGAATAAAGTAACACGTTCAAAAAGTATTCATTTCTAAGCACCTCAGTTTGGTAGTGTTTAACCTGTTCAGAAGCTGCTTTCTGAACTCATTCTCTAAGCTGTCCTTTGATTAGTTTGAGATAACTAAAATGAAACTTACATAAACAGGAGTATAATATTCTAAAATCTACACTTAAACCACTACTACCAAGAAAAAAATCGTTGATGTAAAATTTCATTTGCAATAATAGGACCATATTGAAATGTATACAGATGTAAGATATTTAACAATGGGCATACATTCTAAGGAATGAGTCATTATGCAATTTCATCATATGAACATCATAGAGTGTATTTATATAAATGTAGATGGTAACAGCCTACTACACACCTCAGCTATATGGTATAGCCTATTGCTCCTAGGCTATAAACCTGTACAGCATATTACTATACTGAATACTGTAGGGAATTATAACAATGGTAAATATTTGGGTATCTAACATATCTAACCATAGAAAAAATAAAGTAAAAATACAATTAAAAAGATACAAATGACACACCTTTAAAGGGCACTTAGCATGGTTGGAGCTTACAGGACTGGAAGTTGTTTTGGGTGAATCATTGAGTGAATGTTGAGTGAATACGAAGGCCTAGGACATTACTGTGCACTACTGTAGACTATAAACATGGTATGCTTTAGCTGTATGAAATTTATAAAAAAATTCTTCCTTAAATAATAAATTAAACTTAGGTTACTGTAATTTTTTTACTTTATTACTAATTAACTTTTTAATCTGTGTTTTACTCTTTGTAATAACACTTGGATTAAAACATAAATAAATTATACAAAATATTTTCTTTATGTTCTTATTCCGTAAACTTTTTTCTATTTTTAAAACATTTTATTTTTTACTCTTTAAGCTTTTTTGTTAAAAACTAAGACCCAAGACTGGATGTGGTGGCTCATGCCGTAATCCCAGCACTTTGGGAGGCCAAGGCAGGCAGATCACTTGAGGTCAGGAGTTTGAGACCAGCCTGGCCAACATGGTGAAACCCCCATCTCTACCAAAAATACAAAAATTAGCTGGGCATGGTGGTGCGCGCCTATAATCCCAGCTACTCAGGAGGCTGAGGCAGGAGAATTGCTTGAACCTGGGAGGCGGAGGTTGCAGTTAGCCGAGATCACGCCACTGCACTCCAGCCTGGGTGACAGGGTGAGACTCCATCTCAAACAAACAAAGAAACAAAACAAAAAAAACTAAGACACAAGCACATGCATTAGCCTAACAGGCTCAAGGTTATCAGTAACACTGTCTTCCTCCTCCACATATCGTCCCACCGGAAGGTCTTCAGGAGTAATGACTGGCATGGAGCTGTCATTCCTATAATAACAAGGCCTTCTTGCGGAATACCTCCGAGGCACGGGCCTGAAGCTGTTTTACACTTACTCTTTTTTTATAAGTAGGAGTACACTCAAAAATAACAATAAACAGTCAATGTAGCAGATTTGTTTACACCAGTATCACCACAAACACATGAGTAAAATGTTGTGCTATGACATTAAGATGGCTGTGACGTCAATAGGAGATTGGAATTTTTCAGTTCCATTATAATCTTACGGAAACAACACCGTATACGTGGTCCTTTGTTAACCAAAACATTGTTAAGTGGCACAGGCTGTCTAAATAAATATCAAATAAATTTCATAGTTCATAAAAGTGAATTTCTGGAAGAATATTTCATTGGATACAAGTAAGGCTATTTCTCAAATTTCAATCTGCTTCAACATTCACTCACCCAAACTGAATTTACCAAGAAACTATCTGCAAAGCATTGTGCTTATCTCTTTACGCTATGCGTTATCTCATTTTATCATCCTAACGATCCTTCAACAGAGCTTTTGTTAATTTCATTTTACAGAAGAGAAAGAGGTCAAGAATAGCTGCATAACTTGCCCCAGATTTCTCAATAATAAATGAGATATAGAATTAAACACCAGGTGAATATCTGTGCAGGGAACAATCACTGAGCTGTCTATCCACTCCAAGCGAGTCACAGACCGTCCCAGCCTCTGCCTCATAGTGCTTCTTCCATGTTCTTAAGCTAACTCTCTTGCCTGCTCAAAACCTTGTAAGTCATATCTCACTCAAAATAAGACAGATCCCCCATTATCTCTCTATCCTCATCTACTATTCTCCCTTTCATGGTAGGAGCAAGGGAAATCTCTGGGGTGGGGGTCAAGACTAAGGAGCTAAAGCTTGAACATAGTCATAAACAAAGAGACTTAAGGGACCAAATCTGTAATCCCAATGGACAGGATTATCAGAGGTTATGGGGCACGTAACAGAAAAAGCAAGAGGGGGAAAAAAACCTGGTAAGAACGATGGAAAGGTTAAGGGTGGTGCAAAGGGGACAGTTAGCAGATGAGACGAAAAGGCCAGGCAGAGGGTGGGCACGGTGGCTCATGCCAGTAATCCCAGCACTTTGGGAGGCTGAGGCAGGTGGATCAACAGGTGTTAGGAGTTCAAGACAAACCTGGCCAACATGGTGAAACCCTGTCTCTATTAAAAGTACAAAAATTAGCTGGGCATGATGGTAGGTGCCTGTAATCCCAGTTACTTGGGAGGCAGAGTCAGGAGAATCGCTTGAACCCAGGAGGCGGAGGTTGCAGTGAGCCAAGACCCCGCACCATTGCACTCCAGCCTGGGCAACAAGAGCAAAACTCTGCTTCAAAACAACAACAACAACAACAACAACGCCACCACCACCACCACCAACAGGCCAGGCAGAAACCACAGCATGAACAGCATTATGTACCATACTTTATAGGCCACAGTAAAGAATTTAGATTACATTCTGACAAGGAAGGAAAGGAAGACTTACTGAGACAAGCATAACATAAATATTGGATTTACTTTTCTTATTGGTAAAATATATATAACATAATATTTACAATTTTAACCATTTTTAAGTGTAAAGTTCAGTGGCATTAAGTATATTGACATTGTTGTATAGCTGAACTCACATTTTTAAAAGGTTGTATAGGAGTAGTGATCAGAAAAAAGTTAAAAGCAATTTAAAGTCAAAAGCAAGGAACCCTAAAGAAATCTAAGTAAGAAATGATAAAGGTCTAAACTAAGGCAGTAGTTATGACAAGAAGAGGGCAGCTTCATAAGATTATAAGGAATGAGTAATAGATTCTGGCAGTATATGGCCGAGAAAGGAACCCAGAATGCTCCCAAGTGTTTGGCCTGGTCACTTGATAGAGAGCAATCACACTGATAGATAGGAAATACACAGATATGGGGAAGATGTTGAGTGCCAATTGGACACAGAATCTTATGTGCCTTTAGGTCATTCAATGCAACGTATCCAGTAGAGAGTTGGTTATGGAGTTCAAAAAACAGGTATAATCAGGTAACATAAATGTGTATACCAGTGGTAGCTGCAGCCATGTGAAGAGATATGATAAAACAGTGAAAACACATAAACCGAAAGAAAAGGGTGAAGAATGAAGCCCCGAAAATATACATTTACAAAGTGAGCAGGGAAAGAAGAGTCTTAAAAGAAAACTAGGCCAGGCATAAAACTAGGCTCACACCTATAATCACAGCACTTTGGGAGGCTGAGGAGGGCAGATTACTTGAGGTCAGGAGTTTGAGACCAGCCTGGCCAACAGGGCAAAACCCTGTCTCTACTGAAAATACAAAAATCAGCTGGGCATGGTGGTATGCTCCTGTAATCCCAGCTACTCAGGAGGCTGAGGCAGGAGAATTGCTTGAACCCGGCAGGCAGAGGTTGCAGTGAGCCAAGATCGCACCACTACACTTCCAGCCTGGGTGAGAGAGCAAGACTGTGTCTCAAAAAAGACTAAATAAGTAAATAAATAACAAACAAATAAATAAAAACTAAGAACAGAGGGATAGACGGAAAAGCCAAAAGAAAGGGCTATCACAGACGCCAAGGTCAAAGAGGTTTTAAAGGGCAGAGTCTATAGTGCTAACTATCACAAAGAGGTCGAGGAATGAAAAAAATGGGGATTTAAAAAAAATAAAAAATGTTCACTGGATTTGGTTATTACTGACCTTGACAAGAGAAGTTTTAATAAATTGATGTTAACGAGAACTAAACTGAAACAGGATAAGAAAAGGGGAGATGAGAAAGAAAATAAATATTTCAAAAAGACTTGTGAAGAGATGGTGCAATTGCTAGAAAAGAACGTGGGATCAAGGAGAAAGGTAACACGTTTGGTCCTAAGTCAAAAGTAAGTAGTGTGACTTACACAGGTTCACAAAACACGTCGGCAGCACCACTATGGACAGAATTTGATAGGCCATTTCCCAATCCAGTCTTACTTCTGCTAACAAACAGAAACATTATCCACTTCAAGAATAACAAAGCCATGAGAAAATGTATCCGGCTTCATAGTCTTTAAAAGTACGGAGTGAACTTAGAACAAAACAAAACAAAAACTCCTATCTTTAATTATACATACTAACTGTACTTTTTAAAGAAAAACTTTTTAAAAACCGCATAACTTGTCTTGAAAAATACCTCCAAAATTAAATGTATCTTAATTAGGAGATGTAATTTGTGGTCACAAGAATACATAACTTAAAGTGAATTATTAGAAAAAAAATAGAGAAATAGAAGACCTGAGTTAAAAAGCTCAGCTTTACAACATACACATTAACAAAATCTTGTACAAATTTCTTAACTCTCATCAACTCAGTTCCCTCATAAAATACAGATAACATCTAGTTCATAGGGTTGTGTGAGGCAACTAATGTAACATGTGAAGGTGCTCAATCATAAAGAGCAATACAAATACTACTTATTTCTCCCTTACCCTTCTGTGCTTCCTCATTTCTCTATTTCTGCCACTAGCATCACCCAGGCTTAAGATATACAGGTAACATAAGACTCTCTCCACTCTCTCTGGGTGCTTATCTGATGCCAGAGAGATGTTGGAACTACAGATTCCCCAAATCCTGTCACAAAGTACTAAAAATCAAGCATTTTCACTGCAGTGCTCCTAAATCAGATCCTCTCAGCTCTCCCTAGAATGATGTCAACGAAGCCATCACTGCTTTCTCCACTTCTAATTACTTCACCCTCCAATTGATGCAACTATTAGATTTATCTTCTTAAAATCAATCCTTCCACACCTCCCTACCTACCAAATAAATTTTTCTCTCTAATCTACCTTTGTTTTCATTAAATCCTTTTAATTACCATCTACTATTTGGCTGAACACGCTAATTTCTTACTTTGTTCTTACTCTTCGTTCAACCCTTTGTTCTTACTCTTCTCTCCATTTGGAATTTTCTATCCATCCTCTGCAACCAATTTCCACCTACTGTAATCCTACTCATTCTTCACAACCTATGAAACCATATTTCATCTTACTGATCAGAAGCTCTCTCTCATTTAAATCCTTTATATCTCTTACTCTGTACATTTCTTGATATACTTTACACATGTTATTTTCTATACATGTTCTAAGTTCTATTAGATTCTGTTAGTATCCACATAGTAGTGTGCAGTATAATGCCTTATCTTCAATCAAAAAAAGTGCATGAGAAGAATTCAGTCATTTGTGTGGGCCCTGTAATAATAAATGTAAAGCATGACCATTTATTTTATCATTTTGTGAAAATAACGTTGTGCTTTAGCTGTGTTGTGCTACAATCATGCCCGTGAATAGCCACTGCACTCCAGCCTGGGCAACATAGTGAGCCCTTATCTCTAAAAAATAGATAAATAAAAAAAAATAAAGTTGAACTTTATAAGATTAGGACTTCAATGACTATACTAATCAGGGTCCAACAGAAAAATAAAATACTCTAAACATTTTCCTGAAGGACAGGGAATTGATTACCCAGGTGACAGAACTGAGAAACCAAAGAGAGACAGTGAAGGAACACATGGATTAACAATAGCAGAAGCAGTTACTATCCTTTGCCTGCTGGGACAAAGAGTTTACTAGAACCCAGGAACCAGGTACCCTTGTAGAAGGAAGCTCAGTGGACCTGTCCAATAGGAGCTGGAGAAAGTGTCAAGCCAGCAACAGCAATGACTCTACTCAGGCAGAGAGAGAGGGAAAAACCAGTTTTCCCCTCCTTGTGCCCTCCAATCTCCCCAGTACCTCCAACTGGCCAAATCCATAGCCAGCTAATGACAGTACAGACATTTAAGCTAAGCCCTCCTGGACACCAAACAGTACCTGCAAGGGGCTAACAATGAGTATGAAGGCAAAAAGGTGGCAACAAGGCCCAAGATGAGCATAAAAACTTTAACAGTATGTAATCATTTAAGGAAAATTGAAAGATAAAATAAAATAGACAAAATTAGCCAAGGTAAATGTCTAAAAATCAGCAAGAGACAAGTCCCAGCAGACTATTTTCACTCAGCAAATTATTCAACAAATATATGCTCTGCATTCCAGATAGAGCAAAACATAGGAGACATCATCCCTACCTTCATGGAGCTTAACATCTAGCAAAGACGTTCCAGAATACATAACCCTTAACAAACAAGATGTAGTAAAAAAAAAAAAAAAAAAAAAATGTAGTAAATACATCACAAAATTCAGTGGTATCCAGTATCACCACACGGGAGGGTTAGGAATTGAGGGCTACCACCTCTACTTAAAAGTTTCTTTTGATTCTCTTAGGAATAAATCTGGAAAGTAACAGAAGCAACTTCAATGCCTGTACTCAATATGAAAACTTAGTGGGAGCAATCTCTAAGATGCTCGGTTTCAAACTATGAAACACTTTGCTAGGAGCCAGGGGTAACAACAGAATCCAAGTTTATATAAACCTAATTAACAAATGCTATGGATATTATTCAATAAATAGGAATTGTCTCATTTTTATATAAAGCCCATAACAATCCCGGGAAAGAAAAAGAGTCCTGGTACCAGCTTTAAAGATGAAGCAAGTACTGTGATTTGCATTCATTTACCAAATAAATCAGAGGCATCATTATTAGGAAAAGGACTCCAATCCACATCATTCAATTATGTGTTCCTTTCATTAAGGGAATGAAAGTAAAAGCCTAGATCAGAAATAACATAACTATGTTAAAACCTATCCAGCTTCATTCTCCTTATAAATATAAATATCTCTTCAAAAAACTGCCCAATTATCTCAATAATTTTTAAAAATTCATTAATTTCATGAAAAATCAGACTGTCTTTTTCACAGAGCATTAAGGAGGGTAGAAAAACAGATATATATATTGGTAAGCATATACCAATATGTGTACCTGGACTAGGGTTATCACAATATTTATTAAAATTGCAAATGCCACTCTCTTAGGCCCAGAAATTCCACCTAAAAACTTACAGATACACTCACACACATGAAACAAAATATGTACCAGGATATTCATGGTAATAGCAAAAGATTGGGTACAACCTAAATGCTCCTCAGTAGGGCAGTGGTTAAATAAATAATATATACATATAATGGAATACTACACAACAATTAAAAATGAGAAAGCTCTTTACTAAAAATGAAATGAACTTCAGGATACATTATACAAAAAAGGCAAGGGATAGAACACTGTGCACAGTGTGTGTGTATGTGTGTGTGTGTGTGTGTGTGTGCGCGCGCGCGCAAGCTTTTGTAGACATAAAATATTTCTAGAAGGATACATAAGACATTGACAATATTGGTTGGGTTGGAGGGGGAAGGAAACTGAGTAGGATAGGAAGAGGATATACCTATGAACATTGTGAATTCTGAACCAAGTGACTGTGTTGCCCATTCAATAAACAAAAATTAACATCAACATCAACAATGGCAAAATCCTCTAAATCTTTGCCCTTAGCAAGTTTGGCAGGAAACTGCTTTCTAAACCAAGCTAAATTTTTCTCCTCTTTAAGAGAGAGGAAAAATACAAGAGAAAAATTCTAATTAGCCCTGATCTACATATTACTGGCTGAAGTGCTGTTATAACTAGAGTCACGAGGTTTCAAAACTAGCAAAATACTGCCACATAAACATATGGAATTACACAAAAGAGAAACAAATACTGAGGACCAGTTATATTCTTCACTCTTTTTTGCCCTTGATAAACTTAAATAAAAAACACCAGTAGCCATAACAGCAAAGTTTAAAGGCAGACTCTGGTTTCCAGAATTCTTTTAAGGGTAACCTGCACATGGTTAGGTTAATTAAGTTAAAAAACAGATCTATTTGCCAGTTTTTCTTCATAGATCATCTTTTGGCTATTCATTTTAGGAACCATGAGAAAAAGAAATTGCTGACCAACAGCATGTTTTTCAAAGTATATTTAAACACTATGTAAATGTAAAAAATTAAAATGAAGAATTTTTAAAATGTTTATTAGTCATCAATAAGTCAGCATTACTTAGTATCAGCCCCACAACTGCTCTGAAAAGTAGTAAATACATGAAATGTGTACATTCAGAAGATCTTTAATATTAATAGTTGGGATATAAAAGCCAGTCCTAGGAAGGAAATAGTTAGAATACTGTACCTCGTGCTACCTGTAAAGTATCACACCTGGGAGATAATTTTAAAAGTCATTAATTTAAGAAATCAATAATAAAAAACTTGGATACAATCACATTTGGGATTAAGAAAAAAAAAAGAAAAAACAGCTGGAAAAAAAGTTTAAACAACTACCACTATTCTTGATTTGGTCCCTACTCAAACTTCACCCCTTCATCTGAATAATGAAGCACTGAACCACCACAGACATAGTAAAGTATATTTAATTGAAATACACAGCTTTCCTGGTTCCAGCTGATAAACATTAAATATTTTAATAAATAGAGAGAGAAAGGAGGATAAGAGTTAAACAACACATGGAGATGGTCTTTTATAGGTCTTACTTATTTCCATATATTAAACTGCATGTATATCCAAGAGATTGCTGATGTGATTTTCTAGTTTAATGGTCACATATCAACTGTAAGGCAGATCTAGAAATAAATGCAAACATCAGAAGTGGTTTTGAAATCTGTAGACATCAATGTTTATTTAGCTTCTCTAACTAGCTCTACAATCAAAATCTGAAATCATAAAATTGGAGAACCTAATCAGAGCCAGGATTCCAAATTTGCTGAAGTCTTTTCAGACAAAGCATGGAAGAAGACGACCGACCAACTATCCGGTGACAATTAAAGAAACTGCTATGCTATTGTGGAAACATTGGTTAAGATGAATTATATATTTTTTTGGTCATGGATTTAATATTTTATGGTCTATTACAGAAAAGTAGACTTTTCTGATGTTGTTGCTAAAGAAATGGAAAATTATGATGTTAATCTGAAATATTTCCTATTCTGATAGTTGTATTACATTAATAGTTTAATATCCTTAATTTCCCAACTTAAAGCACCAGAGGGACTGGAAAGTAACGTTAAAAAGAATGAATTAAAGAACAGCAGTCAAGCAAAGAGGTAAGAGTGGCCCAGCAAAAATAATAATAGTAAATATAAACAAAAAATTAAACTGAGAATATTAAAAAGTGATATAAGCCACAGTCTCTGCCCTCAAGAAGCTTATATATAGCTAGAGAAAAGATACATGAATGGAGAATTAATAATACAAAACAGTAAATGAAAAGAACAAAAATATTTTTACAGAACAAAACATTAAGACATCACTCTGAGTAGCTCTACAAACAGTATAAAAGAAAAGAAAATATTTTGGAAAGAGAAGGCTCACTAATTTATAAAAATTTTTAAAAATACATGGCCATTTCAAATTATAAAAACCATTTGTTGATATACACAAGTAAGAAATATTCCTGGCTGATCGAGATCTCATCATAAAAAATGCATCTTACTAGGCATGTATTTCTAACAATGACTAGCTGTGGGATTTTAAACAAGATTCCTAATTTCTCTGGATCTCAGTTCCCTCATTAGTAAATAAGAGATTGAGACTTCTTTGTATGCCTATTTTTCCAAAACTGAGCTGTTGGGATGTGGTTGTGCCTAAAGTTAGGATAATGGAAACACAGAAGAACTGAGAAGGTTCAGTTTGACTCCATCCTGCTGTGTTAAATAAATGAAATATGGTCTCACTTTTTATAAAGTAGGTTATTAAAGAAATTACTATAAATAAAAGCTAGAAATGACCTTTAATTCTGAAATACCAGAAAATTAGAAAACTATCATTCAAACATAATCTAAAGTTTTTAAAAAATCCACACAAAAGCACAAAGATTCTATTTTTTTCTTGACCATTTTAGTTTGTTGCTACTACATTATAGTCAATGTACAGAAGAAAAAATAAATTACACTGAAACTTCATGATTACAAAATCATCAAGATCTATTCTGACATTAGTTAGAGGTGAAACTTCCTTAAAACAAGGTCCTATGATTAATTAGGTGCAAGACAAAGTGACTTGAGATTGAATTCCACTTGCCAGTAACAAAGTGTATTATAAATAACAATGCATTTATTCAGTTGTCAAACATTCATCAAATTCAAAGTTATAGAATAGTAAATGTTAAGAAAAATAATCTATGAAAAACAGGCAGTAGAACACTGGCTTTTCTTTTCATTTTTATAGTATTTTCTTTCCATGGAAACCACTAACATTTTCTGCTCTAAAAACAAACGCAACATGAGACTTTCAAAAACAAAACAAAAACAAATACATTTGCAAATTATGACAATAGACATTTAGCAGTAGCATACTTTATTATATCTACAAAGACAAGACTTCTTAATTATAGGTTTTATTTTTCATACAAGCTGAAATGATTATTTTAGTTTTTACTATACCCTATGCATATCATTAATGAAAGTGGAGGGGAAAAAACCCTAGAGTTTTACTGCTAGATTAAAATGTACAATTAATACAATAACTATATATCAAAGTATAACATTTATTATCTGAATTACATAAAATTTCAAATAAATCATTTTTTAGATTCTTTGCTGTTGTTTTCTTAATGAATATTTGAGGGGAGTGGATTTTCTCTTAAATATTAACTTGGAGTTGTTGCACTTTGTTATACAACACGAAATATTTTTCGAAGTAAAAAAATGAATTATATATAATACAAAGTGTTAAGAGGTATACTACAAACATAGGTACTGCAAAGCCTGCATGGTATCAGTGTACTCCATCAACACAGCATATTCATTCATTAGAGTGGTGCCATCATACACATGGATAGTATGATGCATTGGTTCCTGGTAGATGTATTACTTTTATAGGTCAGACCAGTGTCATATTTTAAAAACCTACAGTACCCAGTGATTTCATTCATTTACAGATTTCATTTCCTTGTCACAGCCTAAAATTAGTTCTTCTAAACATTCATAGTGATTCATTTTCTATCTCTAAAATGTTTTCACTGGCCAACTAACCAATTGTTTAAATTGGTGTGACTACATGGATTTTCTTCAATTTCACATTCTCACTTCTTATCCAGCCATCTTAGGGTTCAGCAAAAAGAAAATTAGTGATAATGCTTTCAATTTAATTAGTATATTACATGCACTGTAATTATTAGCGGGAAATGTTATATTAATGAATGTAAAAGTTAGCAGTAAATTACCTTGTAGCTATTATCAATCTCCCAAGCTACTGCTCCTTAAGATAACCCTCTCCCTATGGTCCTTCCGGTAATTTTTCTTTGCCTGATAAACATGATGATTAAATAGCACACAGAGCAAACCTCTGGTACTTTTAAAATTAAATCCATGCCCAGCCTAAGGGCTGTGTCTGATTTCAACTAAATGTGTCAGTTAATCAGATAAAAAATTATCAGTAACTCAAAGAAACAGCAGCCTTAGGCTTCATCAGTGCCACAGAAAGCTGAACAAAATAAGACATTCAGACAATATCACATTATGTGTAAAGGTTACTGATAAGCCTATAACTAAACACAACTGCTTACCACTGTAACAATGTCTAGAAAGAAATGCTATATTCAACATTCAAATTATCTTTAAAATTTTAAAGAAAAAAATGTAAAGAAAACACTAGGAATACTTTACCCATACACACATACACATACACACATACACACACACACACACACACAGACACACACCCCACATAAAGACTGTAAAAATATGCAGTGGATTTGGGAAATGGAATTCTTAAAGCTATACTCTCAGTGAGGTTTTATTGAAAAGAACTTAATACTATCAACACTATTTCTAATAGAATACTTCAACAATTATACAAAGTAAACCATATATTTAACGGTTTGTTAAGAGAAGGTATGTATGAATTCAATATCATTAATCTGCACAGTTCTACCTAGGGCCTCAGAGGAACTCAATGCAATTTCATCAATTAAAACAAAATCTGGGGTAGTCTAAAACTATAACAAGATACTAAATTAATTAAGAAAGGAGATCATTTTTAACCTGCAACAATGAGCACCAATAGTCATTTGCAATATTACCAGTTAAAATAATACATATTATCAAGGGCCTGATTATTTTAATAAGAGGATTTAAAAGCTCCTACAATTATTAGATAGATAGGCTGGCAACCCCTTAAACTTTCAGAGCATATTATGATTTTCAAAGCATTCTCAGATTCCTAATTAAGATTGCTTTAACTACAGAAGAAGGCTATTTTATAAACTGATATTAGTAACAACTGCAAGAAAGAAACTAAATCTGAAAAGAACAGAAAATTATCTTTGAAAGACATAATGGGCAGTAGCTATGAAAAATCCATTTATAAAGCAGAACAGGAGTCTCAAACCTTCTGACAAAGAAAATTTCAAATTAACACCCCATCATCTTTATTCTTCTCTTCTACTGTGACCAGATAATGTATTCAACTGTAACAAGATTCTCATTCTTTTTCACTGAGTGCAGCTTTTCAATAAGTAGACCTGTGTGACCAGAGGAAAATTGGGCCAATTCTATACAAATATAAGCTAAATATCACAGACCCATATAAATTAAAGGAGTCCAACAATTTAAAATTTACTGTCTACCTATGAGTATAGGATCATCCCACTGAATCTTAAAGTTTTGATTCTCGACACATTGAAAAGTGTATTGTAGACCCTCTGAAATAACTATTTTTAGTCAAGAATTAATCTGAAGTGCAGAGAAGTGGTTTTGCTTTTCCAGCTTGCTGTAAGCGGCAACATGTACCTTTTAGGAAATGCTTTTGATGATAAGAATCCATCAAGCACTAACCCTGGTTAAAGTTAAGACTCCTCCTCCAAGACTTCTACAAATTTCAGAGTTCACCAAAGAGCAACTACAAAATTATCATAGGGTTACAGGATGAAATTCAAACTGGTCACCAAGAGGTGACTTAATCTAGTTGCCTCTTGAGATCCCCAGGGCTTTCTGGTCTCCTCTCACATCACAGGGTTTAATTGTTAATGCCTGCTCCCTTTGACCCCTACAGGTCTCATGTTAATGATCACTACACTCTCTCTCTTAACTCTTCACAACTTCAAATCTATGCAAGACTGTTAACAGATTATTTAAATGAAAAGCACAATGATTTACACATATTAAAAATTCTAATTGAAAAGAACATTATCAAAAGCATTTCGATTAGACAATATAATACTAGGATCCACTCTCTAGGTTAACTAAAAAGAAAACAAGAATGTAAGTCATTTATTTAAAAATATATTTATGATTGAATTACAATTACAATTTACTATATTTTCAAGTGTATCTTTCTGAATAGTGAAAACATGCTTTGTTTTAAAAAGTAATATAATAATACAATTTATTTTGGCATGCATTAACTGAAGTAGGTCAATACTAAACTTTGAAAAAAAACAAAATAAAAGTTTATATTGAAAAACTTTCTGATTTTATAGTACTAATCTAATTTTTCCGCTGGGATGGGTTCGAGGCACAAGAAAACTTTATAACCACAACAGTTAAATAAAAATTCTAACATTAGGTAGATGATTATTTGTAGCCAAATATATAAGCACTTTACAAGCTCAAATATTTATAAAAGAGTTGCCTACAGACAATTCTTTAAGAAAATCCTATATAAGGATGACCTTCATCAGAGACCTGATGATGATTTTTAAAACTGAATTTGACCAAAACAAGCTTTCCAATATTTAATAAACTAATGCTAGCTCTCATGCAGTGATGAAGTATAAATACCCACAATTAAACCTTAAGGTTATGTAGGTTTCTATCCCATACCAGCTATATAAATAGGAAATAGGTTTGTGGACTTTTACACAGAATGGCCTTTAAAACATAGTAGTTTAACATTTTTATCCATGAGCAAAACATTTGCTATTTAAAACAAGCTCAATAATATTTTACATAAAGCATACTAATATTTAATTTAATAATTCCACTAACATAATTTAGCAGCAGAAATTAAATCATCTTATAATTAAGGTTGGGTATATAGTCTTTAAAAATATAATTTTTAAGTAAGAAAAGAATTAAGAATTTATCCTGTCTTTCTTATATAAACTTATTTTGGGTAACCACTGAATAACCAGATAATAGGAAGAGCATCTCTCCTTACGGAATATTTCAGCTAATAAACGAAACAGGAATGATAGAATTGTAATACCACCATGTAAAAAAAAGATAATCAGAAATATAAATAGTATATGTTTCCTGATGGAAGAACATACAACCATATGTGGAGTATTCTTTAAAAAAAAAAAAAATCAAACCTGAATTTGATCAAACTTCCAGATCTGTGTTGTCTAACAGAACTTTCTGTAATGATGGAAATGCTCTATCTGTGTTATGTAACAAGATAACTACTACCCACATGTGACTATTGAACATTTAAAATGTGGCTAGTGAGACTGAGGAACTAATTTTTAAACGTTATTTAATTTTAACAAATTAGAATTTAAATTTATATAACAGTATGTGGCTAGTGGCTACCACATTACACAGCAGAGCTTTAGATCCAACTACCAAGTTACAGGAAATCATAAAGAACAAAGCAACACATTGCCCTGCACTGTGGGGATTTCAACAGTCTGTCAAAAACTCTACTGGACAAGTAACGTGTTTTATTGAAAAAGGATGTTAGAAGAAGGAAAGAGAAAGAGAAAAGATTACAGAAGATTATAGATTACAAAAGACTTGAAAGACATATTAACCAATTGCAATACATGAAACTTCTTTGGATCTTGATTCAAACAAAAAAATTGTAAAAACAAAAACAAAACAATGTGAGATATCTGTAAAACAATTTAAAATTTGAATATTGACTGGATATGTAATGAAGAGATTACTGTGAACTGTTTTAATGCATGATTATGGTGTAATTATTACGTTAAAAAGGAAATCTTATCACTTAGAGATAGATGCTGAAATATTTGCAAACGAAATATAAGACCTGGGATTTGCTTCGAAAGAATAATAGAAGGAGGAAAGTAAGTGGATATATAAATGAAACAAGATGGGTTATAACTTAATTGTAGCTGGCTTAAGTACATGGGGGCTATTTTATTATTTACCTTCTTTTAAAAAGGTTTATAACTTTTAAAATATTAAAATCAAATAATAAAAGGCTATATAAGAAAATAAGGCAGGATTTCAATATGGTAGATTTATTATCTGGCAAATCCTAAATTCCCTAAAGCAATGATAAACCTGGATAAACAACTATCTCAAGGATCTGGAAACTGACCAAAGGTATAAACCAAATTAAGAAGTTATAAACGAAAAATGACTGAGCTTTGAGAGTCTGTGGCATCCTTGCCTGGAGCCACTCCCATAACAAGGTGGGGCAAGCTGTGAAAAACAGCAGTTTTACTGCCAGAGAGGGTTGACTAGATTTGAAGTGGGACCAGAAAAATCCCCACACCCAGCAGCATTGTTGTAACAACTGTGATCTCCTGGCAAATGAACTGAAAAAACCAGTGACTCAGCTAGCCTGAGGCTGCAGTACTAGCTGGGTGAAGCAATATATCTTCAGACTATACAAGAATTTAACGGGTAGGCTGAAAAATAAGATAGCATAAAATAAGTTGATAAGCTCCACACACATTATGTTGGAGTCACCAGAAAGGTCAAGCTGGCCTCAAATCCTCGCTGACCTGAGGCTGTGCAGAGAAGACCTCTTAGTAAAGTGGGAAAACTTATACTACTTGATTAATAAACATCCTAAATTTACTACAAAACCACAATGATAAAAATAGTAGTACTGAAGTAAGACTAGGCATATAAGTCAATAAGACAGAATTTAAAGTCTAGAAATAAATCTAGAAATAAAGTATTTACATTTATGGCCAATTGATTTTGACAAAGATTCCAAGGCAATTCAACGGGGAAAGGATAGTTTTTCAACAAAAGTATAGACACAACTGAATATTCAGATGCAAAATGATAAATTTAAACCCTTACCTCACACCACATACAAAAAGTAACTAAAAAATTGTAAACGTAAAGGTAAGAGCTAAAACTACAAAATATTTAGAAGAACACACTGTAGTAGCCCCAGCTTAGAAACACTAAAAGCACGAACCATAAAAGAAAAAAAACAGAAAAACTAGACTTCATCAAAATTTTAAAATTTTGCACTTCAAAAAACATCATCAAGAAAATGAAAAGATAAGCCATGAACTGAAACAGTTTGCAAATCATACATCTGATAAAATGCTTTTTTACACAGAATATATTAAAAATTAAATATTAAGTATTTAAAATCTTAAAATTATAAAATTACCTATTAAATTTTATATTCAAATTTCTAACAACTGAATAATAAGAATATAAATCACTAAAAATAAGCAAAAGATTTCACTAGACGCTCCACCAAAAAATACAGATGAATGGCCAACAAGTATATAAAAAGATGCTCAGCATCTTTAGTAATCAGGAAATGGAAATTAAAACCACAATGAGGCTGGGTGCGGTGGTTCATGCCTGTAATCCCAGCACTTTGGAGGGCTGAGGTGGGTGGATCATGAGGTCAGGGGTTCGAGACCAGCCTAACCAACATGGTGAAACCCTGTCTCTACTAAAAATACAAAAATTAGCCGAGTGTGGTGGTGTGCACCTGTAATCCCAGCTACTCAGGAGGCTGAGGCAGGAGAATCGCTTGAACCCAGGAGGCAGAGGTTGCAGTGAGCTGAGATCGCACCATTGCATTCCAGCCTGGGTGACAGAGCGAGACTCTGTCTAAAAAAAAAAAAAACAAAAAAAAAACCCAAAAAAACCATAATGAGATACCAATACAAACTCACTAGAATGTGTATAATCAAAAAGGTGGACAATAACAAATAGTGAAGATAATGGGAGGAAACACTTATCCATTGCAGGTGGAAATTTAATATGGTACAGTCATGTTTGAAAACAGCTTGGCAGTTTGAAAGTACATATTTAACATACAACCCAGCAACTTCATTTCTGATATCTACTCATGAGAAATGAAAACACATGTCCACATAACTTATATGTGAACATTCACAGCAGCATTACATATACTAGCCAAAAATGGAAACAATTCAATTTTTGATTATTTTGTGAATAAGCAAAATATAATATATTGGTATAATAGAATACTATTCAGCAATAAAAAGAAATGAAGTACTGATGTGTACAACGTGAATGAACCTCAAAAACATTATGTTAAATGAATGCAGCCAGCTAAACAGACTACATATTGGATGATTTCATTTACATGAAATGTTCAAAAGAAGCAAATCTACAGACTTATAGAAAGAAAATTAGTGGCTGCCTGGCATTGAGATATGTGAGCAAGAGTGACTGCAAATTGGCAACGTGACAGGGGGATTGTGGACATGATGGCACAACTCTAAAAACTATTGAATTGTACACTTGTAATAGGTGAATTTTAGAGCATGCTTCAAAGTATGCCTCAGTGAATCTATAAAAATAAATAACAATGAATAAGAGGTAGGGAAATAGTGATGGAACAAGTTTAGCAATATATTGATAATTTTTACATCTATTAGCAACCTATTGTTGCATAAGAAACTACACTAAAATGTATTAGCTTAAAACAAATACTTATTAATTCACAGATTCTGTGCTTTAGGAATCCAAGTGCAGTGTAGCTGGATATCTCTGGTGCAAGACTCTCATGAAGTTGCAGTCATGCTGTCAGCCAGGGCAATGATCTCATCTGAAGATTCAACTGGGATAAGATGCACTTCTAATCTCATTTACATGGCTGTTGGCAGCATTCAGTTCCTTGTGGTCTGTTAGAATGAGGATGCTCAGTGGCAGTTAGCCAGAGGCCTCCCTCAGTTTCTTGCCATGTGGACCCCTCCATCAGGAAGCTTACAATATGGCAGCTATTTCCCTCAAAGTGAGTGGGCAAGAGAGCAGGAGAGAATGCACGCAAGACAAAGAAACACTTTTTTGTAACCTAATCTCAGAGTGGAATTTCATCACATCTGCTGTAAGTCTCGGGTCTAGCCCACGTGCAAAGGGAAATTACAAAAGGGCATGAATACCAGGAAGCAGAGATCACTGGGGACCAACTTAGAAGCCACCTACCATAATTGGATTAGTTATATTATTCCTTCTACTTTTATGTATATTTGAAACCTTTCATAATAAACGTTTAAATAGAAAGAGAAAATACTATTCTATTTGCAGAAACTAAACGCAAGAAAGCATTTCTTACATTTAACAAAATTTAGGAAGCTTTTTTAGAAAGTAGCAAAATAATAAAAATGTCATTAAATGAAAAAAAATTAACATTTATTGACTACTTACCACATCCCAGACACTGTTCTAAACATTTAACATGTTTTAATTAATGTAATTTAATTCTTCCAGCAATTCTCTGTGGTAGGTACCACTATTATCCTAATTTTAAAAATGAGAAAACTGAGGCACAGATAGGTCAAATTGTCCAAGATCACACAGCTAGTAAATAGCAGAGCCAAAAAGTTCCACGGGTGGTAGAGAGAGAAGTGGGAGTTAGAAGGCACATGGGGAATACATCAGAAATTTAGAATGAGAAAATCTTGGTGAAGGTGATTGAGATCTTTTGTGTTGCCATGTGTTGTTTTATTAATGTTTAAATCATTACTATACAAATTGTATGTGAGGATATGTTATCATGTCAAAATAACTAAATTGACTCACTTTCCTTTGCCAAGATAGGGTCATTAGAAAGTCAAGTTTATTCTACGGTTCACCTCTTGCCCAAAACATCAGCATGGATTATCTTCTGATATGAGCAATCTTTAACAGCTAATCTAATTTTCTCATTTATATATATCATAAATGTAGCCAGCTGTTTGTTTCAATTATCCATTGTTCTTCCACCAAATCACATGCCTTCATTAGTTGCTGATCAGTTGGCAAGGTAAAACTTCCTTGCCCATGCTTCATTTTCCCTATGTCAAAGTCAAATGCTGAAAAATCACTTGTTTGGATATAATACTTTGAGTTTATATTCTCACATACATTACCTCATTTGCTCCTTCCCACAATGAGCCTGTGACAAGCTTGACAGTTTACCATTGTATGCAATATTTGGATTATGGTGATATGATGAGTATGCGGTAAACTCAAAGCTCACACCCAAACTTCTGCTTCTTAATCCAGGACTCTTCCTTCCCTGTACCCACTATCTTCCTCCAAATGGGTTCTGGACTTTAGAATGCCAGAAATTACTAACTAGCTTAAGTAGTTGTATTAGTCCATTTTCATACTGCTATAAAGAACTACCTGAGATTGGGTGTATTAGTCCATTCTCACGCTGCTATAAAGAAATACCTGAGACTGGGTAATTTATAAAGGAAAGAGGTTTAATTGACTCACAGTTCCACATTGTTGGGAAAGCCTCAGGAAACTTACAATTATGGCAGAAGGCAAAGGAGAACCAGGCAGGATGGAATGAGTGCAAGCAGGGGAAACGCCAGACGATTATAAAACCATCAAATCTCATGAGACTCACTATCACAAGAACAGCATGGGGGAAACCTCTCCCATGATCCAATTATCTCCACCTGGTCCCACCCTTGACACATGGGGATTATGGAGATTACAAATCAAGGTGAGATTTTGGGTAGGGACACAGCCAACCCATATCACTGGGTGATTTATGAAGAAAAAAGGTTTAACTGATTCACAGTTCTGCATGGCTGGTAGGCCTCAGAAAACTTACAATCATGGCAGAAGGCAAAGGGGAAGCAAGGCATGTCTTACATGGCAGCAGGAGAGAGAGACAGAGCAAGAAAGGAAGTGCCACACTTTTAAACCATCAGATCTCAAGAGAACTCACGTACTATCATGAGAACAGCATGGGAGAAATTGCCCCCATGATCCAATTACCTCCCACCAAGTCCCTCCCTTGACACATGGGGATTATAATTCAAGATGAGATTTGGGTGGGGACACAGAGCCAAACAATATCATTCTGCCCCTGACCCTCCCAAATCTCATGTCCTTCTCACATTTCAAAACCAATCATGTGTTTCCAACAGTTCCCCAAAGTCTTAATTCATTCCAGAATTAACCCAGAAGTCCAAGTCCAAAGTCTCATCTGAGACAAAGCAAGTCCCTTCTGCCTATGAGCCTGTAAAATAAAATACAAATTAGTTACTTACAAGATACAATGGGGGTACAGGCATTGGGTAAATGCTCTCATTCAGAATGGGAGAAATTGGCCCAAACCAAGGGCCTACAAGCCCCATGCAAGTCTGAAACCCAGCAGGGCAGCCACTAAATCTTGAAACTCCAAAATCTCCTTTGACTCTATGTCTCACATCCAGGGCACGCTGACGCAAGACATGGGCTCCCAAGGCCTTGGGCAGTTCTACCCCTGTGGATCTGTAGGGTTAAAGCTCCTGCAGCTGCTTTCATGGGCTGGTGTTGAGTGCCTGTGGCTTTTCCAGGCACATAGTGCAAGCTCTCAGGGGATCTACCATTCTGGGGTTTCGAGGATGGTGGCCCTCTTCTCACAGCTCCACTAGGCAGTGCCCCAGTGGGAACTCTGGGTGGGGGTTTCAACCCCATATTTCCCCTCTGCATTGCCCTAGCAGAGGTTCTTCATGAGGGCTCTGCCCCTGCAGCAGACTTCTGCCTGGACATCGAGGCATTTCCATACATCCTTTGAAATCTAGGTGGAGGTTCCCAAAGCTCAACTCTTGTCTTCTTTGCACCTGCAGGCCCAACACCATGTGGAAGCCACCAAGACTTGGGGCTCGTACCCTCTGAAGCAATGGCCTGAGATGTACCTTGGCCCCTTTTAGCCATGGCTGGAGCTGAAGCAGCTGGGATGCAGGATGCCATGTTGTGAGGCTGCACAGAGCAGTGGGGCAGTAGGCTTGGTCCACAAAACCATTTTTCCCTCCTCGGCCTCCAGGCCTGTGATGGGAGTGCCTGCTGTGAAGATCTCTGACATGCCCTGGAGACATTTTCCCCATTGTTTTGGCATTAACATTCAGCTTCTCCTTACTTATGCAAATTTCTGCAGCTCGTAGCTTGAATTTTTCCCCAGAAAGTGGGTTTTTATTTTCCATCACATGGTGAGACTGCAAATTTTCCCAATCTTTACACTCTGCTTCCCTTTTAAACATAAGTTCCAATTTCAGACTATCTCTGTGAACACATATGAGCATACAATTTTAGAAACAGCCAGGTCACATCTTGAATGCTTTGTTGCTTAGAAATTTCTTCTACCAGATAGCCTCAATCATCTCTCTCAAGTTCAATGTTCCACAGATTCCTAGGGCAGGGGCAGAATGCTGCCAGTCTCTTTGTAAAGCATAGAAAGAATGACCTTTGCTCCAGTTCCCAGTAAGGTCCTCATCTCCATCTGAGACCACCTCAGCACGGACTTCATTGTCCATATCACTATTTTGATCATATCAGCATTTTGATCAAAACCATTCAACATGTCTCTAGAAAGTTCCAAACTTTCCCACATCTTCCTGTCTTCTTCTGGGCTCTCCAAATTGTTCCAACCTCTGCCCATTACCCAGTTCCAAGCCACTTCCACATTTTCAGTTATCTTTCTAGCAGTGCCCCAAACTCCTGGTACCAATTTTCTCTATTTGTCTGTTTTCGCACTGCTATGAAGAACTACCTAAGACATAGTAATTTATGAAGAAAAAAGGTTTAACTGACTCACATTTCCACAAGGCTGGGAGGTCTCAAAACTTAGAATCACAGTGGAAGGCAAAGGAGAAGCAAGGCATGTCTTACATGGCAGCAGGAGAGTGAGTGAGCAAGAAGTGCCGCACTTTTAAACCATCAGATCTTATGAGAACTCACTCCGTATTACGAGAACAGCATGGGGGAAATCACTCCCATGATCCAATCACCTCCCACCAGGTCCCTCCTCTGACACATGGGGATTACAATTTGAGATGAGATTTGGGTGGGGACACAGAGACAAACCATATCAGTAGTTAAATATAATTTTGAAAAAGAAAACATGAATTGTACATTATGTAAAATAAAGTTCTATGAGGCTATAAAAGAGATGAAAATGATGAGGAAAGGAAATTATGAGTAAAACAGAATTATGAAATATGACTGATATAGACACTGTAATTCAGAGATAAAGAGACTTGTATTTTACTAAGTTCCCCCAAAATACACAATTAATATTGCAAGTTTGTGCACAGCAAACCATAAAGTCACCTAGAAGCTTTCACTTTCAGTCAATGAATGTAGTAAATACATTTTTGCCAGGAAAAAAAATGCTGAACAGATAACTCCTTATCTATCTACCACTCACCATCCATGTGGCACCCACAGACTTTTTTTGTAAGATGATGTCCCTCTGTCAATAACTGATTGGTTCAATACTGGGTGCCCCAAGCTGGTTCAATAGTGGGTATTCTGTTTCTCAGAAATTTGAAATTGGAACTAAAGGATTTCAATTTCAGGCTAAAATGGACACTTTGACAGAGAGATATAATCTTGGAAACCACACAGCAGCCATATTTTTTACCATGTGATCTGGGGATCTGAGAAAACCAGTCTATTCAAAGAAAATGGAAAGGCTAAGCAAAGAGAAGCAGTGATGAGAAATAAGAATTTTTTGAAAGTGCTCCAATCCCTGGTCCCAGTTTCATTAAATTTTTTTCTGTCCTTGAAACTTTTTGAATCTTAAACTAGCTTAACTTTGTTTCTGTCATTTGTAGACCAAGACTCAATTAATATATTACTCAAAGGCATATTAGGCATATGATAAATATGAACTAGAATTATAGCCAGAACTTATTTTCATAATCTTTTGCAGGGATGAGTCTATATCTTTCTCATGTTTAAATTTTTCTGAATAATCATAAAAAATACCTACCCAAGAGCAAATATTTAGAAAGTTCTCTGCAACATAATGTTAAGTAAAAAAATACCCTAAGGCATACAACAGTGTATACAGAATAAGATCTCTTTTGTCTAATAATAAAAGATTAGATATTAAACCATTTTTTCTAGAACAGTATACAAAAACTATAAAGTATTTTGCTTTAGGAGGATAGACAAAATTCTCTACCTTCATGTGCCATTTTATTTGTCTAATAATGTACTTTTAAAAGGAATATGAATAAGAGTTACCTGGATTATACATTTTTTAATGTTGTATACATTTTTCTGTACTAAAAATCTATAATGATTACTTTTTAAAAGTATCAAAAAGAAACTATTTTTTACAAACAGCTAAACAAAACTATTTAATATGCATAAGCCCAGAAGAAAATCCTTTATGTAGAAGAGGCACCCACATGTAAAGAAAACACCCCAAGGCTACAAGACTATTTGAGCAATTATCTTCTTACTTGGCCTAAATCTCTTCCAGGCTCACCAGCTCTTTTTCAACTGCACTTCAATCATTGGGTTAATTTGTACTTCACTTACACAGTAAAGTCTGAGATTCCTGTGGCTCTTTCTTACTCTTCCTAAAGGAAGAAAGGAAGGAAGGAAAGAAAAGAAAGAAAAACAAATAAGAAGACAGGCTGAATGTCAGTCATAAAGAGAGGTTTGTAGTAGACCAAATGAATGTGAGTAACTAATACATGAACTATACTCCACCAATATAAAACATAATACCTTCAGTGTATTTGACCAAAAAATGAACAGTTATGAATTGCTATGTTTTTAAGCCATATGTGTGTGACCACATAGAGCCATATAATGACAGCAATCTGCTGTGCCAAATTTCTTTAGGTCCATGATTATACAAAAGAATATTTTCTTGCAGTAAATTCATGTGTGCGATTCATTCATGCTATTTTACTTAGAATTTCTCTTTTCTGAGATAGCCTCCTGGGACATGCATCTCATTTTCATGAGGGTCCCTGAGAGACTTGAGCATACAGTATTTACTTCAGTACAATATCAACAACATATTGCAGAACATTTCATCTAAAATAATAATAGAAAATGTTGAGCCATCTTTCCGTTTGGAAAATTATATCTGGAAGAATGTGATGTCTGACGAAAGCCACATTGCTTAAACACATTGTGCCATCTCAGCTTGCTTTGGGAATTGTCTTAGTCCATTTTCTGCTGCTATAAGAGAATATCACAGACTGGGTAATTTATAAAGAACAGAAGTCTATTCAGCTCAAGGTTCTGGAGGCTGAGAAGTCCAAGAGCATGGTGCCGGAATCTGGTGAGGGTCATCTCATGGCAGAAGACACCATGTGGCAAGCAAATACATGAGAAACAGAGAGAAAATGGGACTAAACTTACCCTTTTATCACAAGTCTATTCCCATGATAATAGCATTAATCCATTCCTGAGGGCAGAGCCCTCATGACATAATCACCTCTTAAAGGCCTCACCTCCCAATATCATTACATTGGCAATTAAACTTCAACATGAGTTTTGGAGGGGACATTCAAATGCTAGCAGAAACTTAAAGAGAAATACACACACACACACACACACACACACAACATAAATAATGTTAAATAATGGATAGAAGGATAAAGACAAGTAAAAGATTATACAATAGGGACAAGAAAGTTAATGAACGCCTACATACAGTCCCTGGCACAGAGTAAACACGAGCACCATCAGGTTAGCTGGCAACCTGGCTTGGCCAACAGTAAAATGACTGGATTTGTATATAAGGAAAAATTTTCTACAATGGAGACTGTTAGTGAAATTACTGTCCTAAACCAAATTCTGTTAAGTTCTTCTCATAACTACTTCCTTAGTGGCACTGTTGGTTAATCATCTGACCTGCCATGGTCAACACAAATATAAGGTTATATTATTCAGTTTCTCCAGAGAATCAGAACCAATAGGTGTACATACACACACACACACACACACACACACTCTCTCTCTCGATATATATATTGATATATAGATTTATGTCTATATAGATCTCATATATAGATCTATAGATCCAAAAAGAGATTTATGTGTATGTATATACACACACATATAAATATCTTTATATATCTAGATATATATTATATATATATCTAGATATATTAATTTATATGTATGTATACACATATAAATATCTATATATAGACATATATTTTTATATAACTATGTCTATTTATATGTGTGTATAAAGATATATGTATCTATATATCTTATATATTACTATAGATCTATTTATATGTATATGTGGATATATATACATATATGTATGTATATATATACATGTGTATATACATATATGTATGTATATATATACACATACATATATACATCTTTTATATGTATCTATAGATCTATAGCTCTAAAAAGAGACAGAGAGAGGAAGAGATTTATTATAAGGTATTGGCTCATGTAATTATGAAAGCTGAGAAGTCCCATAATCTGCTGTCTGCAAGCTGGAGACCCAAGAAAGCAAGTGGATTAGTTTGAAGGCTTAAGAGCCGGAGAGCCAGTGGTGTAGATTCCAGTCCAAGTCTCAATGCCTCAGAATTAGGAGTGCTGAGGGCAGGAGAAGATTTATGTTCCAGCTCCAGCAGACAGGCAGAGAGGAGGAATTCTGCTTTCACATTTTTGTTCTATTAAGGCCTCCAACACGTTGCGTTGCGGGGAGGGCAATGTGCTTTACTCTGTTTACAAATTCAAATGCTAATCTCTTCTGGAAACACTCTCACGGACACACCCAGAAATAATGTTTAACTAGATATACGGGCATGAAATTCACTATCACAGAGGACAATGAAGGAAGATTATTCATTTACCTGTTATGTGATTCATGTTTTTCATTCAGCCATGAGAATATCTACCAGCTAACAAATGAAAACTGTATATCATATAAGTGCTAGAAGGTAATCCATAAAGCTTCACTGGGTAATTGGTAATAATAATCTATAGGAATAAGAGTGTCTAAAATTCAGAAACACTTTCCTTTCCCAAAGGATTCTTTTCACTGGCCACCACGGACTGAGATTTTCAAGTTTGGAAGCATTATAACCATGATTGAGCTGTTAAATAAATGTATGCTCTCTGCCAGATATTTAATATGTTTACCTTATTTAATCTTCACTATAACTTCATAAGGTATGCGTTTCTATTTTTTATTCCTATTTTGATTTTTGATTTTACAAATAAGAAATCTTGAGTACAGAGAGATTAAATAACTTGTTCAAGAACACAGAATTGCTAACTGCCATATGGCACCAGGGTCAGGACTCTGGCAGGTTAGCTCCAGAGTCTGGGCTTGTAACTGCTACACTAAAACATCAGAGCAAAGGTATAGAGAAAAAAAAGAAAACTAAGTTCCACTATTTTGGTTTACTAGACACAAGACAGAATGCTACAAATATACAGCCAAATGTACAAATTACTTTGATTTGATTTTTATTGCTATCCTATCTTTTACATTTAAAAAAGATAGTGCCATTTCCTACCATAAAAAGGCCACTACCTTTAAACTATTTGTCCAAGGGTAGTACATTCATGCTAATCCACCAACATTCTCTCATTTGCAATCAAAATAAAGCACATTTGAGATGGTTCTCCTTGGTCAGAAATTGAATTTATAGTCACAAACAGAAGCTAATTGGATCATTTATTGTTTCTAAATAAGTGAAACTACCACAAATATTAAATGAGTGTATTGTATGAAGTGTGTAAGCAAACGTCCACCCACAAAAGAATTATACTTCACAAACCTATTATAATTGATGGTTAGATTCCATAGGCTAACTACTGAGCTACTGAGATACCTTTACATATGCTTGTAATGAAAAAGAGCAGAAAGCAGTAGTTAAAATCTTAGTAATGAAACAACAATAACAAAAATAATTGCATTTAAAATGAGCAGAAAAAGCTTTTATCTCAAATACATAATACTTGAAGAAAAAGAGGTTTAACAGGAGAAAGATGAGGAAGTAGAATGGGACATTCAGAGATACCAGAATGGTCATTTCAGGCATTTTTAAGAATCTTGAAGATTAGGTTCAACCATTCTGTAATTTTAGAGATTAAAGAATTCAACTGTTTATTAATATGGAAACTGAGGGTCATGATTCTTCCTTATATCTAATTTCACTTCCAAACAACGTGTTGCTATCAAGAGCATGTGAACTGGTTTGGTGTAGGAAGAGGATTGTTGGGATGGGGGGTTGAATAATGGTTTAGGAATGACAGCAGGGAGAGCAACTATGCACCTAGCAAATAACAAAGTCATATTGTGGAAAACTAATTTTTGTTGCTCCTGCTGTATTTTTTGAGTCTGGGATAAAAATGTACTATTCTTCATTTAATCTTCTATTTTTAAAGTTAAAGACTTATATCCCAGCATGTACAATATAGCCTTCCAGAGCAGACTCTGGAACCAACTGCCCAGATTCAAATCATGATTCCACCATTTATTAGCTGTGTGGCCTTTATCTTCCTAGTTATCTTTCTGTATCTTACTTAGTCTCCTTATCTGTAAAGGAGGGGGATAAAATAGTATTATGAGAATTATTTTAAGGACTGGTTAACACATGTAAATCACTTGCAATAGCACCTAGAATATTTTAATTGCTTAAAAAATTGCCTTTAGTTATTATTACTATTTAATATTACTGCCATTAATACTACATATGACTAGTCCTAAACATCTATCATCTGAGACATACTTTTTAATGATTCTGAATAGCTCCAAATAACACTTTGTGTAATCCACAGTTTAACTTTTTGTACATACTCACTGTTTTCAAGTATCAAACTTCAAAATATCAAAGCAAAGTATCTAGAGGAATTATTTCTATTATTAACTGAAAACAAATTGGATAACAATAACCTGCCTACTTGGCAAAAATTAAAGAAATAAAAATTACATTAAAATTACTCAAGTGCTGATGATTATAAACACCTGGATCTTTAGAAAATTAGGTGGCTGAATATTTTACTTTTTCAATGAAATTCACCCTTCAAAGTAATTTTCCCAGTTTTCTCTAAATCATTCCTTTCAAATTTCATAGAAACTAAGAAACATCACAAAACTTCAATTTCCTATGAACAAAATTTTTATTTTCCACTATTTACTATATCAAAAGTATCAATCAATACATCCTATCAACTTTTCTCCATGGTTAACACTTAAACTGTGTGTGAATTTCAAAGTCTACTCATGATTTTTTTTTTAAACTTGCTTACCAAATGAACAATAAATGAGTTACCTCAATTTGGAAAAACAGTTTATAAAAAGCCTACAGCAAGTACCATACTTACTGGTAAAATATTAGAGGCTTTCACCCTAAAATCAGGAAAACAAATGTCATTATTCACTGGTGATGTGATCATGTGTGTAGAAAACCCAAAACAATTAATAGATACACTTTTAAAAGTAATAAGTGAAGTAGCAAGGCCACTGTATACAAGGTCAAGATTCAAAATTAAAATTGTATTCCTATATGTCACCAATATAATTTGATAGTATTATGTTACGGGTTCTACTATGTCCCCTCAAAGTTCATATGTTGAAGTTCTAAACTCCAGTACCTCAGATGGTGACTGTATTTGGAGATAAGACCTTTAAAGTGGTATTTATGTAAAATTAAGTCATATGTGTGGGCTCTTATCCAATATGTCCAGTATCCTTATAATTATGAAGAGGAGATTATAACACAGACATGTTCGCAGATACAAAGGAACACTGTTTAAAGACTTAGGGAGAAGAGGGTTATCTACAAGTTAAGAAGAGAGGCCTCAGAATGAAACCAATCCTACAGAAAACTTGATCTTGGACCCCCCAGAAGTGTGAGGAAATAAATTTGTTATCTGAGCCACTCAGCTTGTGGTACTTTGTTACGGTAGCCCTAGCAAATAATACATACTGGCACTAGCATCAAAAACACTCAGACATAATTTTAAAGACAAATGTGCATGACTTCTACACAGGAAATGCCACAATATTATACAAAGGAAATAAAGAAGGCCCAAATAAATGGAGGAATGTACTAGATTCACAGACAGAAGACTCACTATTCTGATGATGTCAATTCTCAAATGAATCTATAGATTCAGTATAATCCCATTCAAAATCCCAGCAGATTATTTTTGTAGAAACTGGCAACTTGATCCTAATAGTTATGGCACTCTTAAAAAGGAATTAAATTGGAGAAATTACACTACCAGACAGCAAGATTTATTATAAAGCTGCACTAATTTTAAAAGTTTTCTAATGGCCCAAGAATAAACAAATTAACTTATGGAATAGAATAAAGAGTTCAGAAACATATCCACACATATATAGTCACTTGATTTATGACAAAGATGAGAACATGGTATAGTGGAATCTTTTCAATATATGGTACTGAGACAAATGGATATCCCTATGGGGGAAAAAATGAATCCTTACCCTTAGCTCACATCATACACAAATCAACTTCAAGTATATATCAAATGTGTAAGTAAACAATAGCTTCTAAAAGATAGTACAGGAGAGTATCTTCATGACTTTGTGATACAAAAAGATTCCTTAAACAAGGTATAAAATGCCTTATCTAATTACTTAGAAAAAATTGTTAACTTGAATTTATTTTCTAACCAAAATAAAAGATATTTACAATACATGTATCTGACAAAGGACTTGTATTAAAAATATAAAAATCTGGCCAGGCACAGTGGCTAACGCCTATAATCCCAGCACTTTGGGAGGCTGAGGCGGGTGAATCACCTGAGGTCAGGAGTTTGAGGCCAGCTTGACCAACATGGTGAAACCTGTTTCTACTAAAAATAGAAAAAATTAGCCAGGCATGGTGGCGGGCACCTGCAATCCCAGCTACTTGGGAGGTTGAGGCAGGAGAATCGCTAGAACCCAGGAGGCGGAGGTTGCAGTGAGCCAAAATTGGGCTATTGCACTCCGGCCTAGGCAACAAGACCAAAGTTCCATCTCAAAAAATTATATACATATATATATATCCTCTACAAATGAATATGAGAGAGATAAAGAGAACCAAATAGAAAAATGAGCAACAGACTTGACCAAGGATGACTCAGAAAAAATATGAAAATGGTCAGTAAACATACGAAAAAAATTTTCAAGCTCATCAGAGAAATGCAAATTAAAACCACAATGCATAACAGTACGTAACACCAGAAGGACTTACTTCCTACTTCTCCAGCCATTCACATAATCATTCTCAACTTTTACTCTGGGCACTGCAGCAACACTGGCTTTCTCTCAGCCTAATACCACCCACCAAGATGCTCTTCTACCTGCCAGAGGTCTTTGCTTATGACTATCTCTCAGACTGAAACTCTTTCTGGAACTTATTCAGATGCTGCCTGTTTGGAGAAACCTCTTACACTGAAGCCCCTCTTCAAGAAAGCCTTTCCTAATCTTTAATCAGTTTAAATTCATTGTCATGGCCTCCTGTACTTTTCCTTTAGAGTATATTTCATAGCTGCAATTTTATGTTTTAGATAGTTTGTTTGATTAATGTCTGTAGATACTAATAGCTAATTATATAATTACTTAGTAATTAACATAGACTAATTACTACACTCCAAGCAGATGCTCACAAACAGTGCATCTCTTTTTGCTCCCCATTACATTCTTAGAAATGGTCATTGGGCCTGTCAAACAATAAGTAACCAACAAATATTTGTTAAATAAATTAAAATAAGGGGAAATATGAGAAATGGATATTAGTGAACTTATTTTTAAAGTGAAATTTTTATTTGTCATATTGCTCAAGAATAAATTCCTAACTAGTTACCCATTCTGGAAACCAGCTTTAACACCAAGATATAAAGTTATACAGCAGAGTTAGAATTGGCTCTATTCTCTAAAATGTGTTCCTTTTTCATACAACAAGTTTCCTTGCCCTAAAAGGGTTAACCATAAGTTTTTTAAAATAGCCATATCCATAGTCAGAAGTTGAGAAAGCACAGTTCTATAACATGGTTGATTCACGACAAGTAAAAATATACCCTCTTTTAATCAGTCTCTGTATTATTGGGGAAGAAAAAGAAAAGAAAAAAGACCACTAATTCTGTGAATCAACAAAAATTTCAAACAACCCTCAGGAAAATGGAGAGAAAAGAGGATGGTCCAAAATCATAGCTAAAAGTAATAAAACCAAGACACAAAAATAATCTAACTCAAATTTGTTTAGTTATTATCCAATGTCATTCCAAAACTATCTCCTAAAAGTAACAGATACTTAAAAGACAATATTCTACTAACATTATCCAATAGTGTAAAAATAATGTAAGTACAAAAGTTTAGAAACACCAAATACATGAATTGATGATAACGAACCAAAAGATTCCATCTGTTAAAATAGTCTGTTATTGTTGACCGTTATTGAGCTACACTCTTCTTTTTTCAATACTAGAAGGAAGACTATGCAATATTAGTTAACCTGCAAGCCATCCCCTTTACTTTCAATAGGTTGAGCAGACTATTATGTACAGCACTATGCAAGTTCATATTTTAATAGTTGGCACCTTCTCTCCTTTCAGTATAGAGACTTTCCTCAGTTCTGAAATTAAAAAACCCACAACTTTAATACTATCTCAAATGTTTCTCACCATGTCCCTGAGTGTCAGCCCTCAGAAAGGCTTGCCATGAAACATCTAGAATGGTAAAATGCTTAAAAACAACAACAGTATAATACTTCAGGTTCCTTGTTTATAACAAGTCATCAGCTTATACTGGTACTAGTTCTTACTCCTCTATCTCGCCTTAACTGTTTCCTCCTTACTGTCAGTTTTAAAAATTAAATCACTTCTTGGGACAGAAAAATAAAGAATTCTCTTGTTCCTTTATTACCATAAAAAAAACAGATTTTCGCACAGATCATCACATGGTTATCAAAGCATAATGTTAAGGATATCCAGGATTCTTCTACTTCTTCCCCTCACCCCATCCCACACACCTCCCCCACTTCCCAGGAAGTATAAGAAATGGCCACCAGTGAGAAGTGTACATGTGTCCTTGTTGATGGGAATGGGAACAGACATATGATCCTTACTGATTCAAATATAATTCTAAACAACAGTCACGACCTTATATATTGTAACTTCTTCACAATGCCAAGTCTAATTACATTTTACCAATCCAAATAATGCAGCCCAAGTTATAAGTATTTCCTTTTAGTCTCTATTCATATAGCTTTTTTTATGTAGATGTCGTCAAAGTGTATACATAATTTTGTATCTTAAACCGGGTGCAGCTGCTCAAGTCTGTAATCCCAGCTACTTGGGAGGCTGAGGTAGGAGAATTACTTGATGCCAGGACTTTGAGAACAGCCAGAGCAATACAGCAAGGCCTCATCTCTTAAAAAAAAAAAAAAAGTAACTTGTTATATATGTTAATATATAGGCTTTAGAATGTACTTCAAGACTGCACAAGATTCCTTTTAATGGGATAATTAGCCATTCCCACCATACTGCAACCTCCTAGAGTAGTGAGTTCCAGTAGTTGTTACTTCTTGAGAAAGCCAGTCTATACTTTTCTATTTTTCTAAATTTGTCTCTTGACTGGTCTAGAATATCAGATATTGAATAAACTTGTCCCTACTACTTATATTTCTTTCCACTTCCCTTTGCTCTTGCCAAAGTTTCACTTGAGAAGTTATGACTAGAACCAAATAAATTATTCTAAGGTCAGGACTTTCAGGGCTTCAGAAAGGAAGGATTCTCCCTTCCTTCTTTCACCCCAGGTTCTTTTTCTGATGATTATGAGAGTTAATTAATCTTTTGGTTACAAACGCATTATTGGGCTGGTATTTGTACCTCCTCTGTCCCAGTCTACCAAATTTGGGGCAAGTACGAATTTTATTCATCACACAGCATACAGAAATATCTCTATTCCCTATCCCACTTCTATGGAAATCTGGGGAAAGGTTTAGGAGTGAAATAGGAATTTTTCCACCGTGTTTTGGGGAAAGGAGGAAGATAATGAGGGAAGAATTAAAAAAGATGGTTCCCTAGCTATTGCTATAGAGGGTCCAAGCCCCTAATGTCAACAGCATGCTTGTTATAACCAAAATCATTAGCATACCAACAAATAAACTTAAGTATTAAGGAAAATACTAGTTCCAGCAGCAAAGAGAAATAAGATTCATGGATCTATCGGATACTTACTTTATCGCTTTCTGGCCACTGTGTTTGGCAGGTCTGCTAGTTGGGAATAGGTAGAGGTATCATGTTGGCAAGCTTCCCATTTAACTCAGGAAGTAACTTGCTAATAGCGCAGCCAGGCCAATAGAAGCAAGAATGAGGTTCCTGGCAGTACCATTCCAGTAACAACCAGTTTGCTAAAGAAATCATCCAGTCTTCCACGTGTCGACATAGACTGTACTGATGTGGTTTTCCACAGTGCAAAGAGGTCAAGAAGTTGATGAGGTAAGAGGTGCAGCTTATCATCTTAAAGGAGGTGTCATATTTTTCTAAGTTTACTCCTATCATGAATGAGGAATATTTTGGTCCAAACCTTTATTTAAGTAAGCCCTCCATTTATCCAAGATAATAAATATATCAGTCCATGCTACAATATAATCAGTATCATAATCACTCTATATAATATTGATAGGATCTCACTTCAGGGAAATAGTGATGGGCTCTCCTTTGATCAGAAGCTTCCTGTTCTAAGTCTTGAACCTTATACTTTTCACAAGCAGAATCATGCTGATACAATCAATGAATGGGTTGTTGATGACTATACTCTCGCCTTGCAAATGTTTTCAGCAGACTAACGAGGAGCTCAATATGATCCAAGTCAATTTAATTTGACATTCACTACCTTTTTTCAGAACTGCATCTGCCTGGTGATCAAGGAGAATGACAGCACTAGGGCTATTTTTAAAAACAAGTATACATTGACTCAAGAATCCTTTTTGTGATTTAAATAATAACTCAACTTATTTTTCTACAAGCAGTATGGGTTATTTTACCATATACTTGTTGACATGAAAGCTAAACTACTTTTTTTTTCACTGGCATTTATTTATTCATTTAACAAATAACAGGGCTACCCAAATATGGGCAAGACCACATGCCCACTCACGTGATATCTTCCATAATTTTGTTTCTATTAGAAACAAACTACAAGTCAGCAGATTTTAGTATGCGCTCCCTTTTTGTGATAATTACTGTTTTGTTGTCGTTGTTGTTGTTTTTGAGATAGAGTCTCACTCTGTCACAGTGGCATGATCCCGGCTCACTGCAACCTCTGCCTCCTGGGTTCTCCCTCCTGCGTAGCTGGGATTACAGGCACCTGTCACCATGCCCAGCTAATTTTTGTATTTTTAGTAGAGATGGGGTTTCACCATGTTGGCTAGGCTGGTCTTGAACTCCTGACCTCAGATGATCTACCCACCTCAGCCTCCCAAAGTGCTGGGACTACAGGCGTGAGCCACCGTGCCCGGCCAATAATTAATTTTTAACATTAAAAGAATGGAACTGTTTGATTATATATTTTATGAATTTCTCATTTCAGAAGATTGTTCATTTACTTCTTCCCTTTTTCCCACCTCATCAAACTTTCTCTTTTCACAATATATTTCCCCTAATATCATAGTAACAATCAGTAATAATAATAAGATACAGAAAAACATTAGAGGCTTACTTTCACATTTATAGCACTTTCTATTAAAAATAATCTCTCTTATTAATATCTTGTTTCTTTCCTCTTTAGCAAAGTGATGCTCACGAATACCAGAGCAGTCCTCTTGTTAGATGAGTTTAGCTTAGTCAGACATTCAATTAGTTCCCCAGACTGCCGACATGGGGTCAATTTCTGACAAGTGTAACTTTTTCTAGGAATCTTCATTATGTTTCACATAAAAGATGAAAACCACAGAAAAACTAATTGCATATTACAACTTTTCTTCAACTTCCTGGTAAAAAATAAAGGCTTGGTCTCTGTTATACAAAGAACTTAGAGAAAAATTTTAGGAGTCATTGAGTTTATTTGAGTATTGGAAAGTCAGTACAGTTATTTGTTTCTTTGTTTTTTAACAAGTAGGGCAAATATGTTACTAAAAAGTTAACCATAAAACAAAAATCTGGTCATATTTTTGTTCATTAAGAAACTTCAGAAACTTAAAATATGATATTTAATAATTATTACCTTTCTAGAGAAAATGTAGAAGGTCATTCTGATTTTCATTTTGTTCATGTACTTTTAAGTGTGGCTATATTTTAAAATGGTTCCCACAGTTTTTCTAAGCAGGGTAAAAAGGACTACTTAATGGATCAGAGCTGTTCTCAACCCTGATCTTAACTCATCCAATTTAAGTTTAGCACATACCATTCCCAAGGGAAGTTCAATTTTTATCATCTAGGTAGTAGATGTTAGCAACATGACTTAAATCTCTGTGATAAATGACCTAGAATTATGATGCTTTAGTTTTTCTAACTAGAAAACAATAAAATCAATGGCTTAAAAATGCTCAGATATGGGGAAAAATAAAACTTATTTCTTCAACGTCTGTTTATACAAGTTGATCCTTAATTTTAAATGCTATTCTGGACTTCTCTATATTTATAATTAAGATGTGGCCATTATTACATCGGCACCCAGACATCACAGGAATATGTACATTGTAAATGAAGTACTCTGAGTTGAAAATTTTTGAAGTTGGGAGATGGCTACATGAGGATTCCTAATGCTATTCTCCTTTTATAAGTGTTAAAATTTTCTCAAAGGCTAAAAAAAGAAAAAGAAAGAAAGAAAGAAAAAATAAGCAAAGTGAGACAAAACAAAACAAAATACCACAAGAATCACTACATTACTGCTGCCAACCACTGTTGCCCCATTGACAAATAATCTCCCATTCAGAGTTCTGTTTGTTTTATATTGATGAATCTAAACTATAAGCATTCCACTTCTCATCAATTAAAGAATAGTAAGTAGTTAACACTGGAGAATTTATTAATCCTTTGTAATATATATTAACATGAACCAAGTGGTAGTATTTTAAATATTATTCTTAATAATTAAAACAGAAAACTGCTTTTTAAATTACATAGAGAAAAACATTTAAAGAGGAATATTTGAAAAATCTAAAAAAGCTAACTGGATTAATTCTTGAAGCAACTTATACGCAATAAAGAAAAATTGCAACAATATGTTACACAGTTATTTAACTTATTTGTTAAGATCTCACTTGGTTTTCAATTCATTTAAATAGGAATCTAGATGCTTATTTCTACTTAGCACAATTATTAATACTAGAGTGGGAGGACTATTGGATTCTATGTATTGTTTTCTGGCATGATATTTTTTCATCACTGATTACATATATTTATATATAATTTTATATATATATACATATATACACACATACACACACACCAGTGTGCCTGGCCTCACTGATATATTTAAGTGACCATCATAAAGTGACTGCATCATTTGTTATTTCTTGTCCAGAAAAAATAGTCCTTGAACAGCTGTATTTATTTAAATTCATATTAATTTTGTATCCTCCCCTCTGAAATATGGAAGGCTAGTTCTTATAGAAATTTAATTTAGCAACTGTTGCCAGCTATGATTCCTAGAATGCTTTATTTATATATTCCATAATAAAATATACTGTTACATACCTTTGTTATAAGTAAATAAGTAATCTGCTTCCTAAAAAGTGATCTCACCTACCAAACATAATTACTTTACATTTCAATTTAACTGAAGTTAAATTTTAAAAAGACTATCCCCTTTTCACATTTCTGATTTCTAACCACACCTGGACTCTGGGCAGTTTGACAATCCTCAGTCCCCTTTTCACATTTCTGATTTCTAACCACACCTGGACTCTGGGCAGTTTGACAATCCTCAGTCCCCTTTTCCTTGCTCTTAAAAGATCAGTCTAAATATTTAAAATTCTCCTCAAAGCACTTCATTACTTCCCTCACCTCCAAACATATGAGGCAAATGATCTTGCCTCCAAGACCACGGACAAAAATAGCAGCTGTAAGATTAACAGTCCTTTATCATTCCATTTCTCATTTTTAAACGTACCCATATTCTTCTATCCAGAGCTGGCCCACTGTGCTCTTCATCCCATCATTTCCAAGTCTTCCTGGATCTTGTTCAATTGATTGTTCTTTTTCTAACCTGTATCTTCAATAACTTTTTCTATTTCTTAATTGATACACATATCTAAATGTCTCTCATCTTGAAACACTATATGACAAGAACACTAAATTGACTCATTCAATCTCACAGCAATTCTATGAGGTAGGCTATTTATATCTCCATTTTATAGAAGAGGAAACAAAGGCACAGAGAGGTAAAGTAACTTGTCCAAAGTTACAAAGCTAGTAAGTGGCAGCTGGGGAACCAGGTGCCAGAACGCAAGTTATTTTCCACTATGAAATACTTAATCCCCAGGAAAGCTTTTCACATGACTTTGATTATTAATTATATGCTGATGATCTCTACCATCAATTTATCCAGTCTTGATTTAACCCTTTTTAGTGTCACTATCTTCTATTTTGAGATAACTTAATCTCAAGATCTCAAAAGACCTAGCCCCTATCTCTCCTCTCTCTGTACCTCCTATACAGTACTACAAAATACAAATCTATCCATTTTGCTTCTTTACTTACAAACCTTCAAAAACTCCCTATTACTTACGGAATGGGGTCTCCAAACTCCTCAGCAAGGCACACAAGGCTCTTCACAACCTGCCCCCAAATTACTTTCTCACTCCTACCTCCTGCCACTACTTATATATATCATCTACTCACACCAAATTATGAGAGGTATGTGCCATGTTTTGTCCCATCAATATATTCCATATAGAATGTTCTCTCAGTTTGGAAAGTCATCTTCTCACTCGATGAATCATCATTCATCTGTTTCTACAACTGTCCATCCTGCTCCATCCCCAGGTAAAAGTGATGTCTTTCTCTTCTTCTATATTTTCACAACATTTGTTTTAAAAAAAAAAACCTCTATCATAACAATATAATATTGTACTGTTACTCATAATCTAGACTATGAGCTCTAATAAATCTGGGTCATTCTTTTACAGATAGTTATATCCCACACCCAGAACAGGGCAGTGACTCAGAACACATTTGATGAATGAATGGATGCAGCTCTTCTTTAATATTCAAAATCAATATGTCCTGGAAATGGAAAGATAAATTAATACATCACAGGAGACATCATAATCTTAATTAATCACTGTTTGCCTATGAAATGCCTCAACACTTAGCAATATACAAAGATATATCTGTTTAAATATTAGTACAAGTATAGATCCTCTTTCTTGAAGTGACAGTGAACAAAGAACTCTAGCCTAAACAAGCAATCTTTGAGGAAATAATAAAACACAACAAAGTAAAAAAAGGTCCGAAATATTAGGCCTACTACCAAGCCACAAGACTTAAGCATGAATAGCCATCAAATTATAAACATTACCAGGTATCCACATGAACCAAACAGTGAAGTGTCAATCTGAATAGTTTCCCCAGCTACATTAATTCCTACATGTATAAACTATTTGGCACTGGTATGACATAGCCATTTACCAAATGGTTTATCAAATTACATTTACAAATCACAAAGGCATCAGCTTGCATGTTCAGCCATGTATAAATGTGAGGTGGACTGAAGCTGTTTCAGCTTCAAGTGTGGGAAGTGCATTGCTCAGTTTTGCTTGTAAGTGTAAAGATAAACTGGATTAACTAGATCTTTAAAGAAAAATGCAACCAGAAAGCAATGTGATTTCTACTATGCTTTAAATGGTTGTTTCCTTTGCAGGCACTTCTTCTTAACTCTATTGAGAAAAAAAAGAATACACACGTTACAGAATAAGATGATGAGAGGAATGCAAAGCAGCACAGAAGAGAGTAATGATGAAATACCCCAGCAGTTTGGTTACTTAAGCTACAATAAGGTCAATTAAATTTGTCTTATTTCTTTAAAAACTGTTAAATGTCTCATTGAAAGTTTTTTTTCTAATTTATATTAAACTCCTCATATCAACATTCTCTGGTTGCATTTAATAATGTGAGTGGCCTTGAGTGATTCTGATCCTGAAGTTACTGCCTTGCTTATACTCTAAGTTCTCACATGGGCTGGTCTAAAGTTCAGGGTTGAAAATAATTCAACTTTTAATACATGTAATGAAAAATTACACCTAAGTCAGTCACCAGAACACAAAAGCAACATTAATATTGCTGTTGTAGACTAAACAAAAGCAGGAGTCATCAGTCTTTAAAACTTTTACTGTTTTTCTAGCCTCAAACAGGAAAAGCATTTTGGAAATACAGGGCTCATTAAAGAAGCCCTTTAAACTACTGTTGAAAATCAAGATTTTTTGCCTTATAGGTGGAACTCTAAGCAGAGAGATTTAATGACCATTTTTATTTACACTTGTCAGTATTTTAAAATTTTATACTCTAAAGAGAACAGCTGACATCTGACATTGCAAAGTTTGACACTGCAAAGTTCACACACAGTATGTCAAATCACTGGCAAGCCCAAGACACAAAACGAGAAATGAAACTTTGATTTGTTAAGGAAAAAACTTATCACGTAAAGTTTACTTTTCTTCCTGCATCATCAAGTTTATATCTTTATCTTATTTAGGAACCATGGCCTAAACTAAAATGAATTAAAACTAATTAATTAAAAATAACACAAATATTAAATCACCAAAATAGCTGAACAAAAGCAAATCTCTAGGAATGCTTTTTTTTAAAAAAAACTCTGGAGCTTGAAAAGGAGCTATTTACATGCTTTCCTGCATTAACAAGAGGGCAGGTAATAATGATGGCTTGTATGACAATATTGTCTTTGTTAGTTTTGCCCCAACAGAACTAAAGATTTCCTGATTACAACTTTGTAATTTAAGTCAACTGTAAAGATTTCTGGGGAAGGGAAACAAAGAAGAGTCTGAGTGCCAGCATTTAAGTGGGCTATATTACCTGAGTTTACTCTTCAGCATGGGACAGTGTAAATAAGAGGGGCTCCTACTTCTACAGCCCACGCTAGGTCACGACCGGAACTCACTGTACTGGTATAAAAGAGAAAGTTGTGCTGGAATCTCCAATTTACATGCTTCTCTGCTTCACCTTCAGGATCCTATAATCACATAGAGCCTTACAACGAAGTGTTCACTCTGTACTGTAGCTCATTGTCATGATTTTTAAATAGTTGCTTTTTTATTGTAATGAACCAATTATGAGCCAGTCACTCAAGCAGTCATTAACAATAGATTTTTTAAATTGCATTTTTAATGAATTTTATTTTGGATAAAAGCCCTTAAAAGTACCTATGGCAAAGGGTAGTCATACATTGAATTAACAGCAAAATCTGTTTAATAATGACTTGTCTTTTATTTACTACAACAAAATAAATTCTAGTGAGAGTGTTAAAAAATATGACAGTGTCAGAGAGAAAAAAAGGTTGGGGTGGGAGACACTTGTATCCTACACTGCTAAAATAATTTAAATGAAAACATACCTTTTTTGCATTTAGTCATCTTGTTTTTCTTAAAGTACAAACGAAATACTTTCTTACGAACATCGACTTTGGTCTATATTTAGAAAATAATCAGACACTAATATTTGATCTATAAGCAATTAATGATGTTAAATATAATTACAAAACAAGCTAAACTGAAAAGAGAAAAGACACAAATTTAATGCATTCATTCTAAAGATGAATATACAAGATATGTTAAAAGTATTTTTTAAGCAAAATACTATAATATAAAAATTTTATTTCTCTCACAATAATTTCTATGTATGTATGAATAGGTATGTCCTTGCTGAAAATAAACAGTAATTTTAATGAAAATTTGAATGAGCATAGTTGTGATTAGTTAGATATATACATGTATCTTTTTTAGTTGACTGTTGAAACTTTACATATTTATAAGTGCAGGTTTGAATTTTAACAGTGCATGTGAATATTTCCAATAACAGCAAAATAAAAGTTAACATTAAAATTTTACCCCATAAACAAAACAATTTTTTATTAAAATTTCAAAGTAAAAAGAACTAAATTAAAACATGTATCTGTTAATACAGTACAATTCTGAACTGCCTAAATTAATTTGCTACTATTAAATCATAATTAAGAGCTTGCTATCCAGTGTGATTTAGTAAATCATTAATTAGAAATATTAAAGAGTGCACACTGATACTAGAAAAATTCTCTCTGGAGGTTAGACTGTCATACTCTGGTTGGGTTTTCAACTCTTTAATCTGTTAAAATCACTCATTCATGCAAAGATAAAAATTGTATACATATATATTCATACAAATATATAACCCATATATATACACCTATATATACATATACATGTATATGTATAGGCATAGGTATGTGCGTGAGCAAGACTATTCCTAGAAAATTGTCAGTATACACTCTGGTTTTGTTAAGAGAAAAAACTTTTTTGAATGTTCCAGGCTTTTAAACCCTCGTATTTTCTGCCTCAAGAATGGGCTGACTGAAAGAGGCTCGGCGGGAGGACCATGCAGCCGCTGGTTAATTAATCTGCCGGCTGAATGACAGCGTGCCTAGGGGCATGGTGCTGGCATCTCACACCAGGTCCCAATATGCTTTAAGCCTTGGATAGCTACATTCTGCACGCCAAGACTTTGCCCAACAAATAGCAAAAAGGCCTTCAGAGCCTTCCTTCTTCTGCCTGAGACATTCCATTTAATTAATGTAATCCCTTTTTATCTTAAAGTTTTAATAAATTTTGATGCAGAGGCATAATAAACACATCTATGCCCCTGAATGCAGTAACTAGTTGCTCTAACGATTTTCTTATATATCCAAAAGGCTTCCTTATGAGGCATAAAGAAAATGAATGCAAAACATGTTACAACATGTTCAGAAATCTCAAACATGCTACTTGATCTATTCAAAAAACCATATTTGTACAACCTGATGTTTAATGAATCTGGCAATTTCCATTTCACTGGGCTTAAAGTTTTTTTATATCATAAAAATACAAATCATATGCCTATCCCAAAACACTTTAAAAATTACTAATACCTAATCTTGAGTAAGGTAAGGCTATTTTTTAGCAATAGGATACACATGACATTCTCCTAATCCCTTTTACTGCCAGAACAAAACATCTTTCAAATCAAGATAAAATCGCTAAATCATGAATGTTAATATCATTCTGAGAAAAATAATACCTTATGACTAGAAAAGACCATCCCTTTAGGGAGAAATATTGTGTTAAAGTAGATTATTCTTTTAGTAGTGTAACAGAATGGCTTCTACCTAGTCCCAGATGGAAAAATCAAAATCTGCATTTAAATGGAAATATTTTTAAACATATAGGACAAAAGGCTAAAAACCATAAGGAATATCTACTTCCTTTCATTTTAAAAATTCAAAACCCCATGTGAGAACTTTTAGGGAAGGCTTTGGCTTTCAGATTTTGTTTGTATGTTTGTTTCATTTTTATGAAGAGCTTGCTACACAATATAATTTCACAGTTTTGAGATTAACACACAGTATTTGTGCCTATTATATCAAATTCACAAGTCAGATAAAAAAGCTGGGCTATACAATTTTTACTATTACAAGAAACAGATTTATGAATTAGGCTTAGGAAGAGTTAAGAATGAGTCCTCTATTTTCTTCCCATTTTTAACCATCCTGTTTTATATGTAATTCTTACAAGGCAATAACAGTTTGTTGAAATAAAATAAAACCTAAATTTCTTCAGCATTGACTCAAATCACCACTATGGTTAGAGAAAAAAGAAAGCAAAATGCTTGGCAATATTATAACTACTGCTCTTTGCGACCGGAAAGATTATTTTCAGTTCTTCAATAGTTAGAGCAATTTTCTTAAATCCTGAAGGAGCCTGACAGCACTGCACATTTCTTAATGCTTGCATTTACTTTTACATTATAAAACAATAAAACAGCAGGATAATGTTCATGCAGTTCAGAGACTTGTAACATTATCACAAATAATTCTACTGTATTATGGCAAAACATAAGCTTTTTAAATGTAGGCTGACTAAAGAAAGGGCAATCTATGTTTATTGAAAGTACATAGACAAATAAGATTGGAAATATAACTTAAATGTTGTACCTAGATTTAAAATAATGTTTGAAAAGGTTTGAAAAAACAAAATCTATGCTTAATATTTTTTTGTCCTAAATTAAAATACAATTAATTTTCAAGCATAGTGCTTAAGCAAGGGGAAAGCCTTCTCACTTATCTTTCTTTGAAGTATGTGACTTCTTTTGCTACCTCAGGAACCAGCCACATTAGGTAATTTAATCATTTTTCCTCAACAATGTTGTAAACCAAGAAACTTTACAACTACCAGCTTTAAAGATTCAGGTAGCTGGGCACGGAGGCTCATCTCTATTGTCCCAGAACTTTGGGATGCCAAGGCAGGAGGACTGCTTGAGGCCACAAGTTTGAGACCAGCCTGAGCAACACAGCACGACACTGTCTCTACAAAAAATTAAAAAATTAGCTAGGAGTGGTTACGTGTGCCTGTAGTACCAGCTACTCAGCATGCTGTAGTGGGAGGATCTGAGCTCAGGAGGTTGAGGCTGCAGTGAACTGTGATGGTGCCACCACACTCCAGCCTGGGTAACAGAAGGAAATCCTGACTCTAAAAACAAAAACAAAAAACAGGTGTTTTGATGATAGTCACATTTGACTACTGTATTACAAATAATGGGCCAGCCTGCAGAACTTGGTCGTATCATCTCCCTTCTGAAAGCAGCCCACCTTCTAATCACTATGCAGGTTCTGACATACATCTTTATTGCTGGAAGCTCTGTCCATTTTTGTATAGGAAATTGTGGATCTCTTTATTTAAAAGACATAAAAGACATCTTATTTAAAAGCATAACTGGAACAACTCCTGCATATGTATCAGGTAATTTTCCAACATTCAATAAGTAATTCATTTCAATTCAGTTGTCCGTGATTCTTCTAGTGGTAACCATAGGGATGAGAAAGGATAAAATCATTTCAATGCAGTAACCTGTTTCTCAGATTTATCCTAGGTACTCCATGCCTGCTCCCAATTCCCCACCCTTCACCTTGAACTCCAAAATTCCCAGCAGAAAATTTTTTCAACCATCATTTGGAGATAATATACCATAAAATCAAATCACCAAAAACCCTGATACATGTCATCATTAGCCTACACTAAGTAGCAAACTAAATTAGGGAAGCTATATGTGAGACCATCACAGAAGATCCCAAACTCACAAATCTTTTAAACTCTTATGCCTTCAAACTGCCTAAATCAAAGAAAAGTGAGGAAACATGGCAAATTAGGTTTTAAAAGAAAATATACGTCCCATCCTTGTAGACACTGGACTCAGAGCTAATGTATGAAGAAACTGACTTTGAATCCCAAATATTCCTGTTCTAAATAAATGATACTCTTTTGCAAGAAACCAGAGTCTAAAACCTGACTACTCAAAATGCAACCTCAGACCAGCAGCCTCAGCATCACCTGCGTACTTGTTAGAAAAATCTCAGGCTCCATCCAGACCAACTATATCAGAACCTGAATTTTTAATAAGATCCCCAAATGATCTGTCTGCATATTCAAGTTTAAGACTTTCTAATCTAAGAGTTTATCTGGTTTAACAGCTTATTTTTCAACAAGAGACATAAAACAGTGAAGGGACAGAACAACCAGTGCTCATAAAAAGACATAAATATTACAGATGACCATAATCTAATGAAGGAGGGAAAAAAAGAGAAAATTCAACTTAAGCATTTAAATTGGATCTAGATCTCTGTCTGCAATCTTTGTTTTTAACACCTGAAAATTCATTTACGTGTGTATGTGCACACATACACACATGTGAAATGAAAGAGAAAAAGGAGAGGAAAAAAATAGAATGCGAATGAGAGGAAAAAGAATAGGGGGAGAATGGAACCATGAAACTGTACATAGTGTGAATATGTACATGTGTTTATAGCTGAAAAGTAGAAGAAACAAAGTAACCCAGCAGCTTCGAAAAGAGCAGCGATACTCCAATACTCCTCTCAACAACACTCGCACACACTCCTACTTATCCCCATGCTCAAGTCAGTGTAATAGCAGCATTTTCATATCACTGACAAGAAACTACCAAGAGATTATCGTTTAAAAAAAAAAAGTGTCACAGAAGGAAATATTCCCTAACTGCATCAAAAGTACAAACAAAAATAGAGAGAATTAGGTCTAAGAAACTAAAATGACCAAAAGACAAAGGTATTATAATTCCAAGATGGTGATATGTTATTTTGCAAAGTCTAAATAATGATTTAGTAATAATTACCACAAAATAAACATTATTTTATTCTTACAAATGAGCTATTATAATATTTAATCCAGTAACTAGGTTTAAAATAGTAGCACTATAGTTTTGTTTTGTTTTTAATGCCATAATAGAAACTGTCAACATTAATAATAAAAGTTCATAAAAAAGGGGAAGCATAAAGTATTTTCTATGGGATATTTAGTGAACATAAAGTATTTTCTATGGGATATTAATGGGATAAAGTAGTGTTTAAACCTGCAGTAATAATTTGTACAAAGTGAAATATACCTAAAATCTTACGTTTCATATAAAAAATATGCCCAAAATGATTAAACTACTTTTACTAAGCCAATATCCTACCACCATTGATGTACTCAGAGAAAATCAGAAATCATTTTTAAATGCTGCCAAACTTAATGATGCCAATAGAAAATAAGTCAGTTAATATCCAGGAGCAGAAAAGTGTGGCTAGTTGGAAAACAGAACCTAGTAGAAAAAATAAGTTAAAAGTAGCATTACATCTGTAACTGTTTAAAAAATAATATCTATGAATGTCTATACTGATATCTGTGTTCATCCACATGTCACATTTTTAGTATAAAGTATACTAAAATCTAGCACACGAGGCTACTGGTCATCAATCTACTTTAGCTGCCTTAAATCCCTGGAAACGGACTTCTCACAATAAGGGGAAAAAGTCACCTTATGCCTTGTATAACATGACTGAATTGCCCTAACATATATTTCTGTGGTTTTGTTCCAAGAATAAAATGTAGTCAAAAGATGGGCAGAATGCTATTCCCACCTTGAGTTCACCAAATGCCAGGAATTATAAAAACAATTCCAAGTTAAGGTTTCAGATACATTAAAAAAAGACTTTGAATTTTAAAATATAAATAATGAATTCAGAAGCAGGTGTATTATTTATAGAAATCAACCAGCCAATATGTTTCAACGGCCTTAAAAATAATCATATACTTTGATCCATTAATTCTGCATCTGGAAATGCATCCTAAGGAATTAATTTTTTAAAATGCAGACAATAATTTATGGATCACATCAAAGTGCTATTATTTACAGTTAAAATTAGGTTCTACCTAATTTACAAAATTAGAGAATCATTAAAAAAATTATACAGGTACATGATAGAATATTAAGTAGTCATTAAATTATCTTACTGAAGAGATTTTCACGGCATAGAAAAATGTTTCTGATAATTTTAAGTTTAACAAAAGGAATGTACAAAGTACAGCAATACCACATACAGGTGTGTGCATCGATGTGTGTGTTAAATATATGTGCATACATAAAAATATGTCAAAATGTTAACTTGAAATGGTTGAATTTTGAGCAACATCTTCGTATTTTTATACTTTTATTTTTTAAATTTAAAACATAATTTTTCTAAGTATCAAGAAAATTAACAAAGAATTTAGACAATAAAAAACAAGGCAGGAAGAACATGGGCGAGTACCCTGCAAGGTTACAAAGATACAATTCCACTGAATAAAGGAAGCATGTGCACCTATAAGAGGAGTACTAAAAACCCAGTTCCAGAAGAAAGATGCTCTTTCTTCCAGCTATCTAAGAGGTAGAAGACAGATGAACATCAAAAATTAAAATAAAATAATGTAGAAAAGTCAGATCTATTACAGTAACTAGAAAGCAAAAAGGATACCATCTAATGCCATTGTTATTTTTACTATGCAAAAGTATCAAATAACTGCGGTAAATAATTTAAGAAAATAAATTACAACACCACTTAGTCTTAGGAGGCTTATTCCAAATCTTAACTATGAGGAAAGAAACTGGTTACTTTATCAAATCATAACAAAACAAACTTTATAGATGCTAACTTTGTTTTCTACAAAGTTGACAGATACAGAGACTACTCTTTTCTCTTCCCAAACATAATTAAAGCATATGTTTAAAATGTCCAGATAATGAACATTATAACACTCGAATATATATATAATTGACAAGTTAAAAATCTTTTTATAAAACAATATTTTAGCTATTATGTTAATAAGTAACTTATAACTTACATTTGTCCCTTAAATTTTCATAAAAGTCTTTTTCTTGGTTGCTAATGCTTCATAATCATTTCCATTTCAGACTGCTTGACTGAACAATTGATTCTAAGTCAATAACAACATGGAGTAAAGGGTTGGAAACTTTATAGTCATACTAAATTTGTTATATAAAACCAGGAATCCAGCTAATAGCTGTGATTTGCATACACAGTAGGGACTCAGTAATTCTCAATTAACCATAAAGAAGAAAGCATCAATATAAGTTTGGCATCTTATAACTATGTAAATAAAATCTTATAACTATGTAAATAAAATCTTATAACTTTGTAGAATCCTCACAAAGTTAGTTTTACCTATTATATGACATTCTTTTGTTTAAAATATTCGCAAGTAACAGTTTGAGAAGATGTATTATGCAAAATAGCATAAAGGAGCCATTTAAAGCTAAAGACAAAATTTCTACATAAGTATAAATGCTCAAGAACATCTGAAAACAAGTCCCTTGATATTAGCCTAAAATTAAAATTTACGGAACGTTACCTAATCTTTGATAGAACCAATGATAGCCCTAAAGAATATCTGATAAATAAGATGACGCTTCCTTAAATAAGGAGGGATGTCTCACTTTCCAAAGCAATTAATTTAAAAGAGGAAATAGTTTCTGATCCACGACCTCAGGATACATTGAATTAGAAGTTTGATTTAATTTTAGTTCTGAATCATACGACTTCACTATGGCAAATACCACATAGTGTTACTTTGGTGGAAGCACTAAAAAAACTATGTTTATATGTAATTATCTGCTCTCTATTGGGGAAGACCAGGGGAGAGAAACTTATCTCTGAAAAAATCCTATAAACTCTAACCCTGAACTGATAAACTGATAAATTATTTCGATATTAATCAAAATTATAAGCTAAATGAAGAATTATAAGTCCCCAACAGGCCCAGATAGAGCAATACTAAGTCTTCAAAAAGACAGCATTTTTTGGAGAAACTTAGTAATACTGGCCAGACAAAGAAGGGCAGATGCCAAGTCATGAACAAATAAGAAAAATACAGGGAATGTGGAATATTTTTAGAAAAGCAAAGAATTCATCACAAATAATTATGACTAATATATAGCAGTAACTTCCTGCCCTAAAACTCAGTGTTAAGTCTTTAAGACAGGCACTGTGCTTTAATCACCTACATCTGTTGCCTTAATCAGCTACATCTTTAGCACTTAGAAAAATGCCTGAAATACTAAGGTTTAAAAAAAAAAAAAAAAGCTAATGTATCTTAACATTCTACAACGTATACAGCATGTGTAAACATTATAAATAATAGTTATATATTATAGCATGTGACTTCTTTTCCTCTCTTTCATTCATCATTTTACTGACACTCAAAGGAAAAAGCATATAGAACAAAATCATCTGAGAAAGTTCATAGGGGCTGGGTATGGTGGGTCATACCTATAAACCCAGAACTTTGGTAGGCTGTGGTGTGAGGACTCCTTGAGGCCAGGGGTTCGTGACCAGCCTGGGTAACATAGCAAGATGCCCATCTTTACAAAAATTAAAAAAAAAAAAAATTAGCCAGGTGTGGTGGTACTCACCTGTAGTTCCAGCTACTCAAGAAGCTGAAGGTGGAAGATCGTTTGAGCTCAGAATTTTGAGGCTACAGTGAATTATGCTTGTAGCACTGCACTCCAGCCTGGACAACAAAGTGAGACCTTGTTTTCTCATACAAACTTTTCAAATTCTTGGTGATACGTCCATTTTTTGCCCACAAAACTTTCCTAGTTAAGAAGTTTTTAATAGGTGGTCACTCGAAAGACCCTTTAGAAAAATTAAGCCCTGGAAAATATTTAATTAATTCTTACCTTGTATCAAGCTAAAGCAAAGCTCAAAGCAGACATACTGAAATGCACAAGCTTTGAGATCATATTCATCACTGCCAAAGCAGCTGATATATTAAGTACTAAAAAGAAACACAATTAAAGACAAAACAAGGAGTAGTAGAATTTCCACCACACAATACTCCTAAAGAGACAGAAGAGCACAGCTAAATTCTCTAAGAACCAGATCAACAGAGAAACCATGACAGATAACAATTATCTTATGAAGTTAGTTAAATATGAGCAATGCTCTATGGCCCCAATGAAAGAGAAAGTGTTTTTCTAGTGACAAGTATGTAATAGTTAATATTTATTGATGCTTCCTATATGATCTATTCTACATGGATTATCCCATTAAACGCTCATAATGACCCTATGATGTAAGTACTACTACTAGTCTTACTTTACAAATATGAAAGCCAAGGTATAGAGAAGTTAACTAAACTAAGATCATACCATGCAGCGGAACCTAGAACAAAGCCAAGTCCAACCCTAGAGTCCCCACTTATCCCTCAAAGGCAAAAAACCCACCAACATTTCTTGGTAAACACAATATTGGTTTTCTAAACTCTATTTAATTATGAATATATCATTGGTCATCATTAAAGGATAAAAACATACAGTGTAACAGATTTTCAACCACTTTTTTGGTCTCCAGGCAATCATTTTTTTGGTTTCACTCACTCACATGCCACATAGTAACCCTAATCACAACTCAGTGACGGAGATGAAGAGGAAATAGCATGGAGCTGATTCTAATATACTCCTAGGAGGTGTCTGTCTCACCTTAAGAATTCCAGAGCACACATACCTACACCTTTATTTGTAAGCAGTACTACTTGACTCCACCCACATTTTGCTTGTGGTTCCAAAAGATTTTTTTTAATGTATATTATTCAAGGATTTTGCCACAAATTTCTTTCATGCAAGACTCACATGAAAAAATATACAGACATCATCACATACTTCAATATCAACTCATAATAAAGAAAACTGAATTAATAAAATATAATAGCTTGCTATTTTTTTCAGGTTTAATCTGTTTCATTCAGCAGCTGTAATGATCTCATCTCATATTCTACCACCTTGGAAAAATTTAAAGAATTTTTTTTGGAGGACTGCTAATAAAATTATCACTGACATTTTAATTAAAAAAAGAAATGTATGTAGAATAAACAGGATGCTTCCTGGAACAGTCTGCAGTGGCTGCTCCATTGCTTCTTTGTACAGTCTTGGTAAATTATGCAGGCTCTCAGTAGATAGAGCAGCTGTATTTCACTGTCTTTGGTAATGTAATCTACATTTATCACTATTTTAATTAAGTGGATTCTTAATTTGGTACTCTCATCGCAAAGAAAAAATATCTTATTCAATTTTTTTCTTTGGTAGACAGCATCTTGTCAGTCTTGTAAGCCAGAATGTAATTTTGAACATGTTTCTTACTGTAACTGGTCATTATTTTAAGAGGAACTACCATATTTGGTTATTAAGAATTTGTTCCTTTTCATTCTATCAGCTTAAAACATTGGTTCCTTCTTTATAGTGACAAAAAGATACTTTCACAGTTCTCAGTTTTAACCGAAGTGATATACAAAAAACAATAGGTGGCTTATTATAACAGTACTTTCAAGATTACTCAAAAGCAATACAAAACATAAATAAGAACTTTACATGAAAAACAACAATTTACTGAATATTGAGAACATTCAATTCCAAAGTTTTTGTGTAAGATTATTTTTACCATCAGGTCATTTGAAGTGTCTGAATCTAAACCAATCATTGTGGTATATAACAGCTTTTAATCACACTGAAGACACATTCCGAATATTTCTTATTCATTTCCTATAATTATTTGTAATTAAAACAATGTTTTACTTTAAAGAAATTAAATTGATGAATTATGCCAGAAGTATGTTTGTTTTAATTGATTCACAGAGAAACAATTACTTTACTATTAGATGGCTTCATAAAGTTGCATTTTTATGCATGAGGTGTTTGAAATCAATAAGGGAAGGCCTGGTGCTCAAAAAATTCTGTATTCAGCACACATTAATTGAACATCTTTTATGTGCCAGGTACAGAATTAGGCACTATGAATTCAAACTAAAGTAAGGCAAAGCCCTTACACAAAAGGAGTGTACACACACATACATAAACTGTAAGGACCAAGTGGCTTTTAAACTTTGTTGCTTTGAAAGAGAGGGACTCTAGGTCCCCATCTCCATTTCAACCAAAAAAGCTCCATTTTCATCTGTTTTATACACCAGTCTTCTTCGTAGCTGGTGGAGAAAACAAAAGCTGTATAGCTAGAAAACACAAATAAGGGCTCTAGACTATTATTACTAAGAACCCAGATAATTGAAAAAGTATCCTAAGTATTTTCAGATATACTAAAGGGGAAAAATTTTAAATTCCTGTTTTGTTTTGTTTTTTCGAGTTTTATCATCAGTTTTCACACGTTGCTAAATACTGGTTTGTGGGTAAATTTCTACTAAAATAAAGATTCTAAAGACAGCTTATTTTAAAAGTTTGGGAATGAGGTGTGTAGGGAGTTGAAACTGAATGCACATCTCATTATGTTAGTTTACACTACCAAGAAATGCTATCCCAACTTTCAGATTCACATAAATCCAGAAATTGCCAGATAGGACTTTTAAAATTCAAAGTGCATTGAATGTGTTCTAGATTCTATATTAAAACTTACTCAGATAAAAGCCATTTACTTTCCCACTGTGGTTTTGGAAATAAAGTTACCATTTGAGCATCTCTAATGACCTAGCCAACTTACATATATTATCTCTAATACCTCACAAAAACATCAAAGGATAAGGTGTTTTTACTCCCATTTTATAGAAGAGAAAGCAGCCGCAGGGGTTAAGACGTGTTCAACACTACATAGTGAATACACGAAGAAACTAGGACTTGGGCCCATGATCTTTTCATTAAAACACTTTCAGAAGCAAAATAAACTTAATCCATAAAATTTTTCTCTTCTAATCATATCTAAATATGATTCCTGCTTTTATTATCCATAACTTCACATCTAGTTGCATTTTACAATGAAAAACTTAGCTATCAATATATACAATCAAAAAGGTAACCAAAAAGAGAGAAAAGGAAATCTAAAATTTAAATCAATGCTAATGAATGACAAACACTTTAGTCATTGTGTAACTCCCTTGGTTTGAATTTAAATAATGTCATGTATAACGACTGGGTTACACAATTCAGGAATAAATAGAAGTCAAATTTTAGGCAGCCCACTCAGATTCTAATTAAATAGAAAAAACAAGTACAAAGGAACTAAATTATTTTCAAAAAATACTCCTATCAGAGTTCAACTTCAAAAAGATATTTCATGAACAGAGAGTACAGCCTGTAAGATTCCATCTTTCTCAAATTACTCTGATGAACGTCTGATAAAACTTGAGATTTACCAAGGGATAAAAAGAAGAAGCAGCCAATAATTCTAAATGAAAACTCAGAATGGTCTTTTGTTCTCTTTGTTTAAAGTAAAGCCACTAGTGAAAAACAAGAATGTCTACTTAGGAAAAACGGGTCTCTTGTTTGAACAAAAATTAAATTTAAATGTCCTGTTTCTTACCTGAACATTTGAAATCATCTACATCTGTCTAATGTTCACTAAAAGACTATAGAGGGCACTGTTGCATCAGCTTTGAAGCTTTACAATAGAGGCTGAGAAAAAGAAAACTGTCTATAACGTGTAATTTCTCTAAAGGGTCAAATGCATGGAAATCTAAGCCTGATATAAAGAGGAAAAAACTAAAATGTATGTTTTTCTAAAATAGGCTGGACTTCAATGGGGGAAAAAACTTAACAAAAACAACTGTCAAATAGAGAAGACTGCACTGCACACATTTTGCATTTCCCTTTGTAGTGCTTTCATGAGAAAGGTAACTAATCATAGCACCTCCTTATCCATTGGAAACAGCACCCCACTGCAGAATCCTCTTTCCAATCAATAGGAAACTGAATGTGGCACCTCATGCAATCCTTCCATAATTCTATCAACAGAAAGAATGCAGTCTGTTTGCATACTTTTGTCGAAAAGGCCAATTCCATTTGTCCCCTCTTGGATAAAATGAAAGCTACAGATCAATCACTCTCACATGAAAGTAAACATGCTACAAAAAAAAAAAAAAAAAAAAAGATGATTCAAAACTGAAATCCTTGCCTATTTTATGCATAATTTTATTACACATAAAAACTCAAAGCAAAATAGAAAAAGCCAAGTTTTTCCTCATAGACACGCATTTTGTGCTACTACGCAACAGTATCAGGATGTAAAATAAATAAGTTACATCAAACAATAGTCATGAATCTTACCTTTACATATGGGCAGCACTTAATTAAGTTCCATATATTTTCTATTCTCTCATATCATTCCTGTTACAATTCTTTGAAATTAAATCCAATTAAGTATAGTGTCAAAGGTTCTTTTAGTACATATACACAATAAGACTAGTATACACAGCATAAAGCTTCTTATAATACTACCACTTAATTTTTTTCCACTAAAAATAAAAGGGAGTTAAATTATCTCATTTCGGTAATTTGAAAATAATATCCTGAATTGCTGAACCTCTGTAGAAGCATGGACATTAGCTGTGAGAATTATAATATCATGATCAAACCAAGTAGAATATGTACAATGAAAAAAAAAAAACAACATCCATTAATGTATATCTAATCACACCACCATATCACATATTGGATAAATCCACATTAATACAGGTACCATAATAAAACTAAGGCCTCTAATAAAGAAACCCAAATTCCCTGGAAAAACAGTATACAACTCATTTTGTCACTCTCAAAATTCCAGAGAGATTAGCACCTTCTCTGAAATCAAAGTGCAGAACTGTGAAAGTGTTACAAATTCTCCAGTAATATGTCAACCTACTCATAAATCAAAAGGAGGGGAAGGGGCTTTAGATGGTATGTAGATTTCATTTTATTACAAAAGCTCCAGTTTAACAAGTTATTTTCAGCCAATAAAAGTCAAAAAGTAAGGCATTGTTAAAGTGGCTAGTACTGATTCAGAGGCTTTACTTCTTAACTGAAATGCTACTTGAGTATTGCTCCCTTAAATTATTAATTTATGGGTTTTGCTTAGTCTCCTCCTAAGGCAAGGCAGTTCTAGTCACAGGTACGTTGAATGCATGTAAATAGACAGAAAGCTTTTATAATGGTCCTGTAATTCACTAAACATAATAAACAACCCTTTTTAATGAATGTTGAATGTACGACCCTATGAACCAACTTTATATAAATAGACTATATCATTTAAAGAATCTGTAAGACCCTCTAGGAAGTAAATGAACAAATTCAGAAAAATTAAACATAGGCTGATTACTTTTCATTGATCTAACAAAATTAATGCTTACAACAGAATCAAAGTGCTGATAGGACTATGAAGAGTTGTGTTGAATTTTGAAGAAATCTAAAAGAAAGTGTCATGAACTGTGAGAAAATGTATTTGCAATATTGCTTTTCATCTACCACAGGATGACTGCAAAAAATATCAGGTAATGTATTTTTAATATGCAGGATATTTAACTAGATATTTTAGTTTACTATTGAAGAAGAACAGCATATTAAAATCAATTTTAGTCAACTTTAATTTATGCAAAGCTTGATTGTGAGCAATAGCTGCTAAAAGGATGCAACATTGTTGATTCATATACAAGCATTTTACTTAACTACATTGGATAATAGCAGTGCTCCTAAAGGAGTATAAAAAGCAAAGTGATTAGCAGTCATTACTGTTAATTAGTGTTCACATTACATTCCTTGGGATGAATCTCCTTTAGGTTGAATACATGGAAAGTTTATTTTTGAAGGTTTGCCAAATCTTGCCTAGGTAAGTACTGAACTAAGCCGTCAACTACCAGCAAGCAGAATGAAAAACAGGGACAGATCAGCATCCAATTAGTATGTCTAAGTTTTTAAACAGGAAAAGGGTTGAGGGGAATGAGTAAAACTGGAAACTCATACTTCACATTTTGCAATCTCACTGATAAAAGGAGGAAATGTGTGTTTATCAAACTTGCTGTGAGTGCACAGTTCATTTGGAGTCCTGTAAACAATCGCCTGGCTGCCCACTTCCAAATGCATGTGAAAATCTTGGAGATTCAGAGCATCATATTCAGCAAGCAAGGTCACTCTAGTGATGCCCTGGAAATGGGAAATTAGGAAAACGTGGCAATCAGAGGTTTAGGATTGACCAGAAAAAGCCCTGAGGCTGGATTACCATCTTTCACCACCAGTCAGGCTGTCTCTGCTTATTCAGTATTAATACAACAGGACTGCAAGTGAATGAAAATAACTCAATGCACCTAACTGGGACACTGGCTTTCTTGTTTAGAAAACGATAGACATTTGTCACAGCAAAAAAAATAAAGTAAAATAAAATCAAATAATAAAATCTCTCACATACAAGCTTTCAAGAACCAACCCTGAAAGAAAAACAGGCTCCTCATGAACCTTCAAAAAGGACCTGGGGAATGGCTGACATCCTGTTGATTTGATAATCAATAGGAAAGATTTCCTTTCCCCCAATACCATTCAGTGCATTTTTAAGTAGATGCCAAATCTTCAACAAGGAAGCTTCAAAAGCAATATATCCTCATTAGAGAAAAACACCGAAAAATTAAATGTGCAAAAATTATACTCTTAATTCTGCCCACAGACTTAAAATATATCCTATAGATAATTTTTCTATGCATGTACTTACACAAATGCATTGTAGAAAAATGTTACTATACCATACAGAGCATTCCCTATTTTGTTTCCTTCTCTTAAAAATATATACAGATGTATTTCTGCAAGTTCATTTTTAATGCTATACAGCATCCCACTGTATAGATATGTCGTAATTTACATTGCCAATGATTTCTAAATTTTCAAGTACATTTTTAATTATTTCCTTAGTTATAAATTCCCCAAAGTGGAATTGCCTATTACAGGAGTGTATTTTTTTGTGTTTGATGAGTTTTGTCAAATTACCATCCAGAAATATTGAACCGATTTACAGGGCTGCTAGCAGTACATAAGGGTATCTGTTTCTTCAAAATCATTATTATTTCTTATTTCTGTCAAAGTGTAGCTGCATTTTTGAGTTAGTGAAGTTAAACATTCTTTTTTTTTTTGGTCATTTGAATGTATTTCTCTGTGAAATGCCTGTTCATATCCTTAGCCCATATCTCTATTTGGAGACATGCTTTTTATAATAGTATCCAAAAATTAGTGAGGAATTCCCCATTGAATACTAATCCCACCAATAAGAGATTATTTTAAAGAAGAGATGTTAATTGTGTGGACGTTAAAAGATCCTATTAAGGTTGGTAGCTTTACATGAACCTATTTTATAACATTATATTATAGAACAAGACTTCCCAACTTATCCAAAAAGAGAAAGAAAAATTAAAAACTTAACTGGGATTGCAAATATATCTCTGAAGCTACCTTTGCTTTCCATAAATGGAAAAACTTATGATACTAAGCTGGCATCATCAGCAATGTTCTGTTGTTCTTTTTACTGTTCTGTTATTCCAAGGAACAATTATGAGCATACTAAAATTGGAATTGCTTTATTAGCTACTATGATAAGTCAAGAAAGGAGACTGTAACTATGGATGATAGACAAGTTCCTCATGCTATTATCTTGAATCAAGAATTTAATTAAAATGTGTCACTTTTGAGAAAAGCACTAAGTGTAAGACAAAAATGAAAAATGTCCCCCTCCACCCATCCAAATCAATTCAATTTAGGGCCTCTTATCACAGAACCATGAAAGTGGCCAATACCCAAATTACTAATTCCTAATACATCTTCAGAAACAGGCTTAGATTAAAATGCAATTTCAAACCACAGATCATGTTTTTTTTTTCTTTTTCAAACAAACCAGTTTAAAAACTTGCAAAGCTATTACCTAAAACAGTGCTTCTCAAACTGTGTTATAAACCACTTTTTTTTTTTACATTTCCAACCCTTCAAAGATAGAAACTTGTAAAATACAACAAAATGAATTAAAAGATTAAAATTTTTAAAAGATACAAAATACAAGGTCAAATTTTTATTATTAGATTCAAAAGAAACAAAATTACTCTTTCATATTACTATAAAAGTTTCTAAATGCTTATTTTCAATTTCTCTATATATCTTATCTTGAACAAAACACTTCATGGACTAGCACCAGGCTAATCCCTAGACCACACTTTGAGTAGTAATTATTTAAAATTATTCTGAGAGCTCTGAAACAAGATCAGACACAGATAGATCACTTTGATCCCTGACTTAATAACCCTAACCCCTTATCAAACCATATGCCTTCCCCTCCGCCTCACTGTCAATTTACACATACCTTATTGGTTTATGTATGCACTATATATGTACTATAATATAGTAATATCTGCATGAATTAACACAAACGCAATTCTGGGAGGCAGCAGAACATAGTGATTAAAAGTACATGTTCTACCACTTTTTAGCTGTGTAACCTTGGATGAGTTACTTAACCTCTCTGTATCTCAGGTTACTTATCTGCAAAGGGTTGATGTAAGGATAAAATTAGAATATATGTGTATAGAGCTTATAGCAGTACCTAGAAGACAGTGCTACATAAATTGCAATTATAATTACAATAAAACACAGATAATTGAAAGAAAATCACATGGCTCTGGGTTTTCCAGCAATCAATATAAAGAGGAAACTTTAAGTTGCATGATTTACAGTGTTCATGCAATAAAAACTGTCAAATAGTTATGGTAAGGCTAAACTATTACAAATACGAAGTCCTGAGAAAAATTTCTCCCTTGGATTGCCATAAAGTTGACTATTTGATATAAAAACCCTTCACATCATCCCTGGAGGAAATACACAACAAAAAAATTTGAATACTTCTTATGGACACGGCACCATGATGAGCACTGAAGAGTATCCAAATTTGAAAAACATTCAGTTCCTACCCTCATGAGGTTATAAACTAACAGGGAGAATATATTACAAATGCAAATAATTATATAAAACAAGTCATAATAAGTACCCACAAAAGTAAATAATGCAATAGAAATTTTTAAAAACAAAAGCTACACTTGAGGAAATCAAGAGCAATGCCTTGATTACATACATCCCTGTTCTTCTCTCCTTCAACATAAAATCCAAAGGCTATTTAGAACAAGCCATGTCCCCAAGCCTATTGTCCCATCCCTGGCCCCCATCACTTCTTAACCTAAAATTTAAGATGCTTTATACTCCCTTCTCTTTTAGATCTTAATGTCTTTCTTGAGAAATGAACAGCATACTCGTCTGCTCTCAGGATCTACCTCATGTGACTCTTCACTCTTTGGAAGCCCCACAGGACCCATCTGATCTCATAGCACATAGCATAGCATGTGTTACAAACTCAGGGGACGACTAATTATTGAGTATTTATGAATACTCCCAGGCTACAAGGCTTTCTGAAAGTGATGGTTAAAATAGTAGCTGTTAAACTTTTGAAAAGAACATAGTAAGACTATGACAAAAATTTGGCCACCCTGAGCAACATGGTGAAACCTCACCTCTACGAAAAAAAATACAAAAATTAGCCGGCCATGGTTGCATGCACCTGTAGTCCCAGATATGCAGGACGCTGAGGCAGGAAGATGAACTGAACCTGGGAGTTCAAGGGTGCAGTGAGCCATGATAGCTCCACTGCACCCCAGCCTGAGTGACAGAATAAGACCCTATCTCAAAAAAAATTTGTCCTCTCCCAGAAAAATTTACACCTACAAAACATTTGCATAAAATTTCAGAGTTCAAGAATACCTCTCCCTTCCAGATTAATAAATCCTATCTTAAAGTAACACATTATCCTAGATGAAATCTACTAGTCTGATCCTTATTATAATGCTTTCTGTAATCACGTCCAGGATATATGACCACTCAAAATCAGAAGAACTTGGATAAGGGTTAAAGATGTCACAAAAAATGGCTATCAGGCCAATACAAATGTTTTAAAGAGATAAATCATGAAAGGCTCAAAGGGAAGATCATGGGTTATTTATCAAATGATCATTGTTCTCCCTCCCTTCCCCACCTCCCTGCAAAATTACTACCTAGGAAAGAATCCATAGGAGAACTGGTCTTAGACCATGGGGCATTTCAATGGCTCCAAAACCAATCTTATAGTAGGGAGCAGAGAAAAATCAGCAAATTCTGCACAAGGAAGAGAAATAAATGTCTGATAGTTTCTGCCTCTTCTGATTGTCAATGTCTTTTGAAAGATATCTATGGGGATCAATATTAGCATAATTTTGTCAACGTTAGATAGGCTTAATTTTGGTAAGTTTAACAACTGCTCATCGAGCACCCACTGTGTACGAGTATACAAAGTGACCACATGGCTCAGCACTGTATACAAATAAGTATGGCATAATTCTGCTGGTGTTGATAGTTAATTGCTTCTACATACAGGAGCACAAATGACAGCCCCATTCTACTGCCTCTGAAGAAAGAACTGTTTTTAAATCTTTTAATTCATATACGCCAAAAAGTCTGAATTTTCTAAACTTGGTTCATCTAACTTTCACACTTAAGTCCTTGCTTGAGGCTTTCTACAAATGAGTTCACACAAAATATACTGCTTAGATTTTAAAGACAAGCATGGAGTTAAATTCTAAAAGAACATGCCAAAACAAATTTTAATGGAAAAAAATCACCTGTTAGAACCATTGATATCTTTAGGTTAACCCTCTTTATCTCCTTTTGAAATGGCCCATGCCTCAGTTAACTCACACAGGAAACTAGAAAACATTAATTCTACATGTCTCCTGGAAGGCTGAATTATCTGACTGAAGAAGTCTAAAATAGGCTAAGGATGGCTCAAAATTATAGGCACCAAATGTAGAAGGATCAATTCAATCCAATCTATAATATAAATTTGCCCCCACTAAAACCTCTTTCACAATTGAATGTTTATCATTCGTTTTCTTCTCTGCATTAACTTACTAATAAAGTCAAGAAAATTACACTCATCTCAATACCCACTTGTAGCTACCACTTAATATACTAATGGAATGTTGTATGCAATGAAAAAAAAAATGACTTTACTAGATTATTCTGGAAGATAGAGAATGAAGGAGAAGACCTGAGGCTAAAATGAGGATGACAGGCTCTCAAATATATTCTCATTTGTTTTCAAAACAGATAAATAAGAAAAGAAGAAAGAGATACCCACATTTTATAGATGGAACAACTGAATTCCAGAGGAGTAGAGTTTAACACAATGCCTATTACAGTCTAGGAGCTGTATGGAGTCTCATAGGAAATAAAAATAATTAAATACAATCCCTATTCCTCAAGTTACTTATAATCTTTAAACAAAACAAAACCCACAAGATAGATTTTCTTAAAATCTTAGCTTTGTGTATTAAACTAGACTAAGTACTACAAGAGAGTTAAAATGTGACATGAGGGTTTAAGGAAGGAAGATACTATATTCAGTAGGGTGAACTGAGGAGGACATCAGGAAAGAGATGTCATGCAAAAGAAGGAGTTGGAAAGGAGAAGTTATTTCTGACTAAAACGCAGCACTATTCAGGAAAGGCATGGACCGTATGGGGAAGAATGAGTTCTGACAATAGTCTAGTTTAGATGGCACATAGCTTACCTGTAGGAGAATCTGAGAAAAGACAAAAAATAAACTGAAGTCATATTGCAGAGCACCTAGCAGAATGATGCTAAGCAATGAATGTCTGATGGAAACAGAAATGTGATTAAATCTACACTTTAGAAAGATTCATCTCACAGGAGTTTAAAGGATAAATTATAGGGGATGAGAGACTGGAGAAAGACCAGAAGTAAACTTTAAGGGGTCAATTAATTTATAGGTCTAAAGCCAGGTTCAATCTGTTATGATGCCCAAAAGGCTATAGAATCTATTAAGACTATATTTTGCTTGATTTACCGGCATATGTGTAATTGCATATCAAAAATAATGCAATAATTTGAATTTCATCTATATAAATTATTTGAAAAGATACTAATATCATAGTTTTGCTTACTTCTGTGAATCCACACTAGGTGCTTTTAAGAAATAAGGATAAATTATTTCAGTTGATATACATTTCACATAACCCTATGAAGAAAATTTTAAATGATAAAAGAACAACCAAGACCAAAATGTATTAAGAATTGATTCTGATTAAATGAACCCATATTGATATGAAGCATCTCCTATACAATCCTTTACCAGATTAAAGAGATGACAATGACAGGATGCTATAAAATGTAGGATCATAATATTTATAATATATAGCTATCATAATTCATTTTGATTACCAATATTGCTCAGTAAAAACTATATAAATTAGCTGTGGAATTGTCAGTTTACAAGGTACCTTATATAGACTCTTTGTCACTATTTATTTAAATACCATCATCAAGTCCAATCAATCTCTCTAGAATGTCCCCTTTTCACCTTTCCCCTTGGCATTCCCCAAGTTCAGGCTCTCAAAACCTTTCAGATACCCAGTATCTTAGTTTTTAATTTGAATTCATCTACAGAGTTGCCTATCTCTAATCCATTTCTTGTATTATATTAGTAGTTCACCCTGATGACCACAAGAATTTGTTGAACAGTAAGAAATGTACAATGTAATAGCCTAGCATACACATATGTGCCTGTACATATCTATTACGTTACATAAAACAATAATTAACCTATGTACAATGCACATTGATATTTTCTATTATATTCTAGGCTCTTGCATTTTTTATAAAAATAGTTGTCACTCATTAAATTGAGTTTAGAAAATACCACCTCAGGGGCTTTCCACCATCTGAACAATCCTTGACCTAAAATTTAAGACACTCTCTTTTTTGGTATTAATCAACCTTTACAGACTTATTTGCCACTACTCCTCAAAGTTTAAACCCTAAATCAAACTGAACCACTCTATTTCCCTAATACATTTCCTAATTTCCTGCTTACATGACTTTGGCTAAAAACTTTCCGTAATTTTTAACACTCTCTTAGCCATCCTCCAATGTCTGTCATCTGTCAAAATCCAAATAATCTTCAAGGATATTGTATTAGTATGTTCTCGTACTACTATCTGAGGCTGGGTAGTTTTTAAAGAAAAGAGGTTTAATCAGCTCAGTTTTGCAGGCTGTACAGGCTTCTGCTTCTACGGAGGCCTCAGGAAACTTACAATCATGGCAGAAGTAGAAAGAAAAGCAAGCACATCTTCACATGGCCAGCAGGAGAGAGTGAAGAGTGAGGTGCTAAACACTTTCAAACAACCAGATCTCAGGAGAACTCTATCATGAGAACAGCAAGGGGGAAGCCTACCCCATGATTTGATCACCTCTCACCAGGCCCCTACTCCAACACTGGGAATCACAACTTGACATGAGATATGGGTGGTGACACAGAGCCAAACCCTATCAGATATCAAATGTAACTTGCCCATAAGGCCCTTCTGATCCCCCAAATGGGATTTTTTCACCATCTGAACTCCCATAACCCTTTAGTTGCATGCTCTAATGGCAACTGTACCTTGTATTAATTTCTCTGTATATGTGTCTTATCCTTTCAGGGTCTGTGAGGGCAAAGACTATGTCTCATACATGTTTTTACTTTCCAATACTGGTACATTATAAGCATTGAATTGATGTTTGACAAATGAAAGAATAAGAGGATTAAGAAAAATAGTAGTAGCATACATTAAAATCAACAGGAATGTCAAGGTCAACTAAGACATTTATTCAACTCCTCTTTATTCACTCAATATTTTCCCACATCAGCACATCATAGAACAAGCTCCTATTAAACCATTTCTAACCAAAAATAAAAAAAACCTCACCACTAAGTATTTATTGATAATATCATTGTTGTTTTGACGATTTAATGATTTAGGCATGACAAATCTGCTGACTGAAGATGTTCCCAATTTAAAAGGTAAAGTTGTTATAAAAATATCAGTTCAGGATCTATTATTGTGTGACCACAAATAAAGTCACGTGCTTCAAAAATATACAACAATAAAGAAATAAAGCAATTTATGCTTATCAATCTGGATAATGTATTCTCAGTCATTTAATAAGAATATGGCAAAGACAAGATAAACTACAGGCCTAGAAATGAAGTAGAAGACTATAGAACAGAGACCTACACATAGCATCCCAGATAACACAACTCCAGAAGGAGACATCTACAAAAGGTTTCTTTAAAAATAAATGGTAGCATAGGAAAAACAAAACAGAAACAAAACAAAAACAAACAAAAAAAAACCAACCAGTCAACTAGAGATTGAAAATATAAAGAAATTTGAAAGAAAAGTCAAAAATACCCAACACAATGTAAGATACATAGAGTAGATGATAAGATAGGAAGAAATCCATAGTTTGTAGAAGAAAGGAATACAGGACATAAAAATAAGTCAGCTGATAAATTTATAGAGAGGCATTGACTCTGGGAAAAGGGAAATACAAAGGGTATATATGTGCATGTGCAATATATACACACAATCACTGATACCAAGTGGAGAAAAGTTCAAGGTTGAAGAGACAGAATGATCATTTTGCCAAAGCGAGGGAGTCACATTTTCTAGGCTTTAGGGGGAATTTATAGATGAAGGCTTTGTACCTGTGATAAGTTTAGGAACTATAGTAATTGACAAATATGGTACAACATTTTATTTCCAGACAGATCTTCCTTCATGTACTTCCTCATGCACGCTTGACTTTATCATCTGAAAGGACCAGATATGGCACAGCCTCAATAAAGCTGCACCTGGGAGTGAAAATGACACTGGTCTGTTCCAATGCCAATTCTTCCTGTATAGAGTCCAGAGTCAATACTAGAAAAGCATTTCTTATGCCAAGGGACCAGGTTTAATATCCAAAATCCTGGGAACTGAAAGGGCTTGAGGCAAGATGTGCAATTCTGAGAAGCCGGGGCAATTTGTACAGGGCTGTGTGCCTGTTTAATTAATGCTATGTCTGCATCCTCCCTGAAAATCTTAAGTCCATCTTATATGTTTCTCCCACTCCAGACCCTTCAGATTTGCCTCAGAGCCACCCAACAATCTCAGGTTTTTCCCTCATGAAGTGAAGTGAAAAGAGATTCACAAAGTAATTTTCCACCATAATCAGGTTTTCTAAAATGCATATACTAAAACTAATTTGAAAGAGTTTCTGCTCAGCATTTTCATAAAGTAGTGTGCAGAAGGAAACTATTCTTGGTACAGTTAGTGGTTACACTGATGGGATGCCTTATTTTGAAAACTTCCACTATGATGCCCATTCCATTTAAGCTTCTAAATAGGAAAACAAAACACAAAATGAATTTGCCAATGGTTTTATATCACATATCATAGTAACATGGCTCCCCTGTATTAGATAATTATATTAAAAATTTTTTTTTTTTGAGGCAGAGTCTCACTCTGTCGCCCGGGCTGTGGAGTATAGTGGTGTGATCTCAGCTCACTGCAACCTCTGCCTCCCAAGTTCAAACAATTCTCTCGCCTCAGCCTCCTGAATAGCTGGGATTACAGGCACGCACCACCACGCCCAGCTAATTTTTGTATTTTAGTATAGACGAGGTTTCAACATGTTGGCCAGGCTGGTCTTGAACTCCTAAAAGTGGTCTGCCCGCCTCGGCCTCCTAAAGTGCTGAGATTACAAGGCATGAGCCACTGTGCCCAGCCTAGGTTGGAATAATTTGATACATTTTTTTACCAAACTTATTCTTTTAATATTCAGTATTCTTTTAAGAGCCTCCATATGTCAGGAACTCTGGTAGGACAGATACAAAAATGAACAGCACTATCATGTTTCTGAGGTCTCACAATCTAGCAAAAGCGACAGCCACAAAAACAATCCTAATAATGCAATGGGGCCCACAGTAGAGTTATAGACAAGCTGCCATGGAACAGAAAGGAGGAAGGTAAATTAGGGCAGGTTTCACAAAAGAATATGAGGTGAGAAGGGGTTCTTCAGTAGGACAAAGAGACAAGCATAAAGAAAAGTACAGCCAAAGACTCAGCCATGAAAAGCAGTCTCCTAGAAACCTAATTAGTTCATTATAACTTGATCCCAGAGGTGCTTGTGTGGGAATAGCAGGATCAGACTAGCAGGATTGCCAAGGCCTCTTCTTAAAGAGCCTTCTGTGTTAGCCTAATGTGTTTGGACTGTATCTTAATCATGGGTCATTTAAGCATTTATACAGATCAGCTGCCAACAACTTGGTAGAAGAGGTGGATGGAGCATAGGGCAATACTGAAGGCAAGTTGATTAGGAGGCTCTCGCATAGTACAGATGAAAAACCAGTAGTGGTGAGGAAGTCAAGGGGTCAGATTTTAGAAGTCATATCAGCATTATCAATAGGTGCTGGAGCTATAATGGTGATGGCTGAGGGGGATGGAGTGGAGAAAGCGACTGAGAAAAAATGGAAGTCTCATAGTAAGGCCTAGGTTTTGACTTAGATGATGAGGTAAATGATCTTTTAATTAAGGAAATACAGAATATGGAACAAGTTTGTGTAGGAAGATAACAAACAAGTTTTGAACTTGTTTAGTTTACCATGCCAGTGGAATATTACGGTGGAAAAATCATGAGCAACTGAATATACAGGTCCTTAACTATAAGCTCACGGCTTTAGCCCCAATGTCCAACTGTTTTCGAAAAAAGAGGAGAAGGAAGGAAAAAAGGGAAGAAGGGAGGGAGAGAGGGAAGAGAGAAGAGATTAAAAAAGAAGAATTGGCTGGGCATGGTGGCTCACACCTGTAGTCTCAGCACTTTGGGGGGCTGAGGCAGGCAGATCACCTGAAGTCAGGAGTTCGAGAACAGCCTGGTCAACATGGTGAAACCCCCGTCTCTACTAAAAAGACAAAAAAAAATTAGCCAGGTGTGATTGCGGGCGACTGTAATCCCGGCTACTCAGGAGGGTGAAGCAGGAGAATTGCTTGAACCTCGGAGGCGGAGGTTGCAGTGAGCTGAGATCGCACCATTGTGCTCCAGCCTGGGTGACAAGAGTGACACTCGGTCTCAAAAAAAAAAGAAAAAAAGAATCATCTAGGATGGTTTCCAAGTTGAAACCCACACATTTTTAGGAAACGTGTTACTCTTTGCCCCCCCGCCACAGTTCACCCTTCTACCAGCAACAGCCTGATTTATATTTGGAGATTCACCCTTCCTTTACTCCTAGTAAACATATTCCTAGTAATCATGATTCCATCTCGTAGTTTAGGATGACACACAATCTAGGCCTACCAAATCAAAGTCATCTTCTCCCAACCACAACTGATTCATGAATATGTTACACGTCAGATCAATTAAGATTCCCCTTTAAGCTATTTAAAATGAAAACTGGAGCTTTTCCTACTACATTTTAACCAAGAAGAATACAACTGGGAGCCATCCTCTAATTACAAGGTCTTGACTGAGAAGCGAGTCTACAGAAAGTAGACGTAAGAGAGAAACAGAAAACAAAACAAAAAAATCTTGACTTTGATTATAAAATTTGGGTCCTATATCTAGTTATCTGGAAGTTATATTTACCTTTAGATTGCTGTCAATAATAAAAAATAATTTTTGTTATTTTTATTATTAAATTTATTGTTTATGTATTTAATATTTATTATTAAAATTTTAATTCCTCAATTATTACTGTCAATAATAATAAACAGAAGGAAAGAACCAATGAAAAAAGGATTTCAATTAATTTATTAAGTTAGAAAGCAGATAAAGAAGGAACCATGACTGACCAGTCAGCACAGAGAGCCATAATCTACTGTTTGCATGGAAGAGAACAGAGCCAAGAAAGGAACCAAACTAGGCCACACTATCCTGAACTCCAGGAATAACAAGTGTGAGATGTGAGGTTGGGAAAATTCTAGAGTCAAAAGCATTCACAGTCAGCTTTCCTCTTGTATTATTCTTGGATATGAAAAGGCAACCAAAACATCAGAGAAAAGCCTATAACAGGAAAGAGAAGAAAACTAAGAAAAAAAAATCTCAAAGAAAACACCAATATTGGCCAGGAGTGGTGGCTCACGCCTGTAATCCCAACACTTAGGAAGGCCGAGGTGGACGGATCACCTGAGGTCGGGAGTTTGAGACCAGCCTGACCAACATGGAGAAACCCCATCTCAACTAAAAATACAAAATTAGCCAGGCATGGTGGCGCATGCCTGTAATCCCAGCTACTCAGGAGGCTGAGGCAGGAGAATTGCTTGAACCCCGGAGGCGGCGGTTGTGGTGAGCCAAGATTGTGCCATTGCTCTCCAGCCTGGGCAACAAGAGCGAAACTCTGTCTCAAAAAAAAAGAAAAGAAAAGAAAAGAAAACACCAGTATTTCAGGAAATGAAAGACAATCTTTAAAATATCTGTATTTTAAGAGGATATAGGGATGTTACATCTATAGAAAGAAAAATAAATTGTTATTAAAAAACAAGGGACAAACAAGAAAAGTTCTTGACTACTGAAAATATGATGGCTAAAATTTAGAAAAATTTAACAGGAAAGTAGGGAAATTTAAAAAGGAAATCTCACAGAACGTACAACAAAAAGACACTGAGATAGAAAATACATTAAAAAAAGATACATGAAGATTCAGTCTAGAAGGTTTCATATGTGACTAGTGAGAGTGTCAGCAAAAGGGAACAGAGAATATCAAAAGGAACAAATTATCAAACAACTAGAGGAAGAACCATCCTTACACTGCAATTCTATTGGCTTTGCAATATTTTGTGTATCAGATTTGACATCAAGTTTTCTCCCGTCAAAAGAATAAAAATGGCTATGGCAGTTTTAGGTCTCACATCCACACATCTCTCTGCACAGAAGGAGAAGAGCTTATCTTCTGCCAACTACCCAACATTCTAGGCGTCATTCTATTAGGACAAACATAGGTTAACAAAACCATCTCTGATCCAATCACTATGGCCAGAAGAATGCCATGTTCTGACTGGCTATCACCTGGATTACATGCCTATCCCCAAACCATCAATCGGAGAAAGAGGACAAGGGATGTGTCATTACTCAATAGGAATTTAGAGAAGCGATGCAGGAGAAACAACACTCAATACAGCATTACTGTGACATTTCAGTACACCAAGCATAAAGACACATAATAAAAGTTAACAGAGAAGAAAAACAGGCCCCCTAAAAAGGAACAACAATCACACCAGTATCAGCAAAAGGCTAGAGAACCACGGAGCAATGCTGTCAATGATCTGAGGAAAAATGACTTTCAATTTAAAGTCCTAAATTCAATCAAATCAATAAAATATGAGAGCAGAATAGGAACATTTTCAAAATGGAAAGATTCCAAAGTCCCCTAAGGCAGTTTCTTAAATATAGATTATACTGAAACTAAGGAATAAACCAAGAAAAAGGAAGACATCAGATCCAGAAAGTAGCTCCAACCCAGCAGAACAGAAAGAATATAATCCCTACATATATTTCCTATAGAGACATAGTGCTTATATGTATCTTTCTATAACTATTACACTGCTCATGTGACTTAAAAAGAAAACAAACAGAATTGGAAATTACTATATTTTCAGGAAATAATACAGTTATCTATTAAACTAAACTAAATAAGAACTGGTTACATTTTAACAGTAAAGAAATTCTAAAGAATAAAAGATTAGCCACATGAAAAATCTTTTGCAAACAACTTGAGATACATACCTCTGGCTGTAAGAGTCACCTGCTAATTTACGAGACAAAGGCTTATTACATTTCTATTAGGTGTCATAATTTCTACAAAATACTTATGAAACTTATAACTCTACAAATTCTTCCAAGTCTTTCCTACTTCTTCTTAGCAATTAGTAAATTAAACTCTTTGCAAAAAGGAACATCTATTCAAAAATTAGTGTTAATATTTGTGGGGAAAACGTTACAAAAACAAGACTTATGTGTGAAATTTGCAAAGCTGTAACCTGTTATAAATAAATGTTTATAATGAAAATAAATCTAAATGCTTTCCATACTCCATTAATACTCAAAGGATTAAAAAATGCAGTTCTTTCTTTTTCTTAGAACAAGTAAAGACTAACTTCAAAAATTATAGCTTTTTTAGACTCGTTTTTTTCCATAATTACTCAGTTAATCATTAGAATATGTAAGACCTCTACTGGAATCTTCGCACCAGTGTTTCATAAATGAATTTAACTATAAAAGCCTAGTTATACAATCACTTCCATAAAAGCAATATATTTCTGATATTTATGTCCTTAAAATAGCCTATAGTAAAATTAATATTTCTACACAGGAAAAGAAGGAACTATTTAGTCCCAGACAACTTGATAACATATCTTTCAACTATAATTATCATGTACAAACTTCCAAAGCATAAGTTGTCAAGAATTTAACATTAGCATTAATTTATGTCATAACTGATGGTTAGCATAAAGATAATAATGGCAAAGCATCCATTTGTCCAAAGACAGCATGGATGGAAAGGAAAATTTCTTCTTAATTATTGCTAATCTGCCCATTTTTAATTAAATTTATTATTAATAGTAATTTATTATCTCTCTTTCTTGGAGGGCTGTTACTATCACGGAGTTTTTCCAAAGTGATCAGGTTTGTGATTTTTAAGCAACCCAATTATTTTAGAGTGAGTCTCATCATTTTATAATATTGGTTTATATAAAAACTTAATGCCCAAATTCTTTGTACCATGAGAAAGAAATTTTGAAAATGCAGGATTTACACTCAGTATTTCACACTTCAGAGTGAACACTGTCAAGATCATAATTGCACCCTTTGGAGATATGACCACTAAAAGTAGGATTCTTTTAAGCCTTCTACCTTGTTTGATAATCAAAATGTTTATTAGCATGTATCTTCCCAGAGGGAAGAAAGCAGGTCCTTGTGATTTCCTTTCAAAAGTTTCTACTTCTTATGCTACCCATAACTAAGCAGAAAATTTTGGAACTACTCTAAGGGTTTTTCTTATCAGTTTCTTTTTAGAAAAAAACAAAATGTTCTGACATACAAAATAAGAACTATTTTAGTCAAACAAATTTTAAAAGAATTTCAGTGCTTCATATATTTTTCAAATCAAAATCCTTAATTAACTTTTGATTTGTATGAAACTCAAAGTATGTCATTTAAGTAGCTACTTGAAACTAGAAAATTTTCATGACAGAAGTTCATGAGATAACTTCTGAAAAAACTGAACTTCTCTGAAGAGTGAGAAAGTGAAATGCAATGTCCCTTTGTAGAGGAAGGGACAGAAATCTTCTTTCCTTCCCCTTGTGAAAAATGGCAAGACATCAAGAAATACTGGCTTGAATTCCCTACTTCATCAAATTTACCTTAATGAATCGATTGTAATGGACTGAATAAAAATTCATACTTAGAAGAATACTGAACTGTATTCAAATAGTTGGCTATCAATAAAAATGAAAAGATAATTGCTTAATATAAAATTATCCTTATTAATTACCATTTACCGAGTATAGTAACTATTAAATATATGAGCCCAAATATACCCTCCTAGAAATTAATGAGTGCAAAATGGCTGCCAAACTCTTACATTCTGTGACTTATGCATTAAATTCATACCTGTTCCAACAGATTTAAGCAAGGCTCAGTCTCTCATTTTCTTTACGTCTACTTGTTACCTTATCAGAAATGTCTTGCTTGACCACCATACGTAGCACCGCCTCCACAGCTATGCCCTGCCATCAAGTGCTATCTGATTCTGCTTCATTTTTCCTCATAGTACTCTTCACTATCAAGCATGTTATTTATTTGTTTATTGTCTGTCCTCTTCCACTAGAAAGTGAGCTCCATTAGAATAGGCCTTTAACGTATGTGCCCACTGCTCTATCCTCAGTGTCTAGCACCATATGCCAGGCATATAGTAGGCATTCAAAAAATATTTGTTAATAAAGAGATTAAATGGCCATCAGCTCTAATCTTTCTGTTCCTTAGGAATAGAAAACTTAGTTTAATATCATTTGATTATCCTGGATGCCAAACTATACAAAACGTCTTATTTTTAAATGTCATTTAATATAAAGGCATACTAATCATTTGGAGTTTTTTTCTAACCAAAAAAAGACAAAACCTCCTTTTAAAGAATAGTTGGGCTACTAACAATTGCAAATTATGGATTACCAAATAATTCGGCAAACGTAATTTGTTAAATTACACACTAAATCCAATATACTTAATTGGTTACTCTGCATACCTTAACAAGTTTCAAAAGCTCGTAGAGATCTTCAACCTCATCACCTTCACATTTGGTGTACACTTGTCTTGTATCCAAGCTCCTTCCTCTTATGGTTCGGCGATAGAGGGGAAGAGCCATTGCTTCTGCATACAAGTCAATGGCATGGTGCCCCACTGTCTGATACATGTAGCTATCCACTTCATCAGACCCCACTGCAACAATTAAAATGGAAATAATTAGCAAAAGAGAGTGAAAAAGAAAGTGGATTTGAAAGCCCATCCAGGTTTTACTGCTTGAATAGTCGACACAGAACTTGAAAGCTTGCTATACTATATTTCTCTGCATTTATGTAGTAAAATAAAAACATAAGAATTGCACATGTGTTTGTAGTTGCATCTAGTTCATATCACTCCTAATAATCTCTACTACTAATTACAAATACAAATGTATTAATACATAAATTTGTTGTACCATATAAGGCAAACATTTAAAGAGAAGAGTAAATATCCAATAAATTCTGATTAGTTTATTCAGTTAAAGATTTTTATTACATAAATGTTTTTACAAATCATTCAAGGTTATTCATGAAGTCATCCAGACTTGTAGAAAAAAACCTTCCTTAATTAAATATCTACCTAGTTAATAAGAGACAAATATTGGTAAGAAAAATTTCAGATCGTTTTGGTATATTTTATATTCAGATATTCAGTAACTTATAATAAAACATGTAAATAGATAGAAATTCAACATTGTTAGAGCATTAGAGCAGTTACAAATGTGCATAGAAACATGATATCTTAAGCTAATCAATAATATAATCAGTGGTTGTCACAAGATTCCACAAATATCAATATGGGTAAAATATTCAAAACAGATGAGTCACATCAGAGCTTTGGGTGATATAAATGAACTTAGAAATATACTGGAATAGACCTTTTGATCTCGTAACCTTACTTTTTAGAGAAAGAATCATGAATATATACAAAGCTTATTTGCAAAGATATTTATCACATTATTTATAATAGACTAGAAATTATAGTATATTCATATAATAAAGTACTATGCAGCCATTAATATAATGTTGACGAACATTTTCTAAAGTATGTTCTGTGGAATATAAATCCCGTAAGACATTAATAGGTATGGGATGATAAAAAGATTTAAGGTTAAAGAAGTTTATAAAACATGGGGATAAAAAGTGTTAAATGGATGTCTGTGGGTAAATCTTCCTAAGCTAATATGCTTTCAGGTACTCCAGTAAGAGCAGAGAATATGAACTATCTCTCAAATTTATCTACCCACAGAACACTTAAATTTAATGGGGGTATTTGTGTTCTAAAGACATACGGGAAATGCTATTGTAGAATAATATTTAATGACATGGTAAATGTTCACAAAATGCTATTAAAAAAATTACAAAATAGTTATTTTGACATATACCTATGTGTGTATGTATGAATATAAGTCAAACAGGTCCAGGCTTTCCATTAAACGTGAAAACTTCCTATCAAAAGAAATGAAAAGTGATAGTGCAAGGGCCCCTTCAACAATCAAAATCATCAAAATGTGCTACCCCATTTTGGCTCACAGGTTTCTGAACTCACACATTATTAGACTCGCTTCCTTCAGAATATTACTCACATTGTTATTATAAATGTTTCCACTCCTGGTCCCAGTAGGAAGTAGAGAACATAGCCGAAGTTACCTAAAAACCTTTCAGCCTTCTCTCATCTCAAAATTAGACTGGATCTTTAAATATATTCATTTTAAAGGATATTGATACAATCAAACCAATTTACTCAAAGAAATTTGGGCTTCTTGGTAAGAAACATTCTGATGTTAGCATAATAAGTAAAACATTTCACTGGCTTCAAAAACCTAGAAGATAATTTTCTTTAAGGCTCCATTTAGTCCTAACCACATTGTAACTTTGATTAATGGAAGCTACAGAGCAACAATAGTGTGAGATCAAATAAAACCAAAGGCTCCCCTGTTGCCTGAAGCAACTCAATTAACATGCCACAAAAGTTCCTACTACAAATCTAAAGAGATGGTTTTGTGAATTTTATGACAAGTTCGTATTATCTCCATTGATGGGAATAAATTCCTTTTCAGACCACCCATTGAAAACCCATAACTTTGCTGGACATTGGAGTCATCTCTACCAGTCATTCCTCACTAAGGTTTCTTTTATAACACTCGTAGGAAAATAAGTCATTCAGCGAATTGTTCAATAATTCCCAATGTCCTGCTGATTTTCATCAAGATTAGCTAAACCACCTCCATCTACCAACCCACAGCCATCTGTTTTCTTCTACAACAATTACTATTGTTTCAACTGCCTTTTCCAGGCTTTTTACTTCAGAATATTCTAAGTCTATTTACTATTAAATTTTTTCTCACTAACAATATTCTAAGTAAGTGTCTCTATTCTACTGAGAGGTATAATTTAAAGATATACTTTGCTTGTCATTTTACCACCCTGCTGGTGAACCATGAACACAAGGAAGATTACATATTAATGATTCTGTACTAGGTAAGTAAAATAATTCATGTGAAAGCTGAAAACAAGATAGAAACTCCAGTGATGAAATTATAATACACTATGTATGTATTATATACTATATAAACATCTGCTTTTTAACTTCACAAGATAGCTTGAAAGTCCCAGTTGCCTCCCTGGCCACAAGGGACAAGGGAGTTTCTTTGGTAAACCTAACAGGAGATTCTGCTACTTCTTTTATAATACAGAAGTTAGAGTGCAGTTCCTACTCATCCTCAAAGATTTTTCTCTTTCTTAAAGTTGGAACTTTTTCAAAAACCGTCACTTCTAAAAAACCATCTGTTACTCATCAATTGCAGCACAAAATCCAAACATATGCATTTACCTCTGACTCTCTGTGGGACCTTTCCATTTCTTCCTATAAAATATTTCTAATCTCTATCTTTCCACACAACTTCCAGCATTACTTACATCTTAATCACAGAAGGAAAGAAGATTCAAATATCTGACTGAAATAACTGCTCACTATTCCAGGGCTAATCCAAATTAGTTCATTATACACCTGTCCACCAATCAACTTTGCGTGAACTCCTACCAGAGGCATAGAGCCGTCCCAAGTGATGAGCAGCAATAAAAGGAAGATAGAAGATATGATCTCTCTTCTCAAGAAGCTTATAATCAATCTATTTAGAGATATAAAACAAGTATTTAGCCAGATTCCAATTCAGTTAAATTTACGGAATGCCTACTTCATGACAGGAACTACGACCGATGTTCTCACATATACTACTCATTTAATTAATCTTAAAATAACAGTGCAAAAACATGGAGCCTGGAAAGAAGTAAAAGAGATAATAAAAAGATCTTACTAGAAGAGTCCTGTGAGAAGCAGTAATACAAAAGTCATACAAGTGCTAATCTTTTCTCCCTCTTACATTTTAGCAGTTAATATCTGTAGTTTCATAGGTATAACACAAGAGCATTAAAAAGCAAATTGGTGAATATACTTCTTTTTTCAAAAGCTGTAATTGGGGATATTTCATTGGAGACAAAAATGAAAAAAGTAGCCAATATGAGGTCTGTGAATTATATGTGGATGCCCTCGTTACTACAGACAAATGAAAAGTGGGAATGCATTGCTTTATGCTTCTCTCAAGTCTCACATTTCTGGCTTACATCTAAAATAGGTAAACTGTATCCTTTTAATAATCAAATTAATACATCATTTATCAATATGTGTCTTACTTCTCAAGCTCCTTGAGGCATGAGACTATATCTTATCTACCTCTATGCTGCCTACAGTACTTGGAAATGTGGTGGGGTAAAATGGCAGTGTACTTTGAAGAAGGTTCAAGTCTTAACTCTACAAGTTTGTGCTAGTTTACTTCAGACAAACTCCAAGCTTCAGGATCCCTGTCTATTAAGATTAATAATGCATCTCTATAGAAGTTGGTTATGAGGATTAAAAAATAAGTAAGTGAAAACACTTAATGCTAAGTTCTAGGTGGAACCTAGCATCTAATGGGTGCTTAATATATATTGGTTCTTTTTTTTTGTCTTTGTACGGTATACCTGTACAATGTAATTATGAAGTTGGAATTTCATTCATTTAGGCAACTTCCCAATAAAGACATGTACTTACCTTGGTTTTCAGCTGGTCTTAGATTTGCTAAAGCAACGATCTGATGCCCAGCAGCAATGCACTGCATCATATTATAGCAGCTGTCCTTCCCACCACTAAAAAATAAATCAATAGAGAGACAAATATCATGCTACTGACCAATATTCAACATAAAATCACTAGATATCAAAACAGAACATGTTATTTACTTGACTTTTCAGAATATATTACAATGCAAAAAAAACCATTAATTTCTAAATCATAAACCGAGCAACGGAATCTGAGTATCTAGGGCTGCTACTCACAGGAGCGTAAGAAGCTATATATAATAAGAATATTCTAAACAAAATATGGTAACTTTTTGCTTTGTGATAGCAAATATATTTGAAGTGCTTTGCAAATAGAAAATGATTTCAATTTACATCCCAGCTAAACATTTATTATATAATTATATATGAAATATATATATTCTACCTAAGGAATATATATAATAATATATATTATTCCACTTGAGGAATATATATATATATATAAAATAATTTCAGAGAAATTATTGAAAAAGTAAAAAAAAAACTATTCTCTATGAGAAAGTAAAAAAAAAAAATTCTGCTCCACCATAAGAAATCTAACAAATGGCTGCCATCAGCAATTAAGGGATCAAATTAAAGATTTGAGTACCTAGCTAATGACAAAGTTTGACACACTTGGTGGGTTCAAATTCTGCAGAGATAAAAAACAAGATGCTGACTTACACTGATGATGTGAAACATCAGCACTATCAGTACTTCAGCCATCACCACACATACATATATACATATATTATACACTTACACATAATATATATATATATGATGGCAGCAGAACAAGGCTTGAGCTATAAATCTAGTAACACATTGAAAGGAACTTCTAAATTCTGGTTCTAAATCTACCTGAGGCAGACGCATATCACTTAGTAAAGACAAGCAGTAGCTCATCTATAATACCGCTGAATGGCAATCTATATGCGATTGTGGTTTAATATTCTCCTAATTCCCACTATCATTTATCATTGCCTCTCTCCCTTTCATATTTCTTTTTCCTCCTGTTTCCCTTCTTTCCAATATTTGCTTAAGGCCTGCAAATCCCCAGGCAATGTTTAGACCTCTTCATAGCTCAAGAAACTGAGGACCCCAGAAACTGGCCTTGTTGCCTTTTATCTTAGTTTTCAACATTTTCTGCCTCTTACACCCTCCCATCAATAACAACTCTCATTCCAAAACTTCTCAAGTGGAAGGAGAGTGCAAGGGCCAAAGTGAAGTTTTAAAAAGTCCATTCTTCCTCTTCACGTTCGGTATCCCCATAAGTAGGTCTTCCACAACTTCCCGTATCAAACCTTACTGCTCTGATTCCCCATTATAAAAAGATAGGACTAATTGTTTCAGATATTGAAGACTGAAGGGTGTGCATCCAGAATCAGAACTGAGTCTGACAATTTATTTTGAAATATGCCAACATTTCAAATATGGTTTTAAGTAGTATTTACCAAACTGTGTTCTGTGGAACACTGGTGTCCAACAAAATACTAACCAATTACTCTAACAAGGTTTTGAATATCAGACAAGCTTGGGAAATGCAGAGTACCTTACTGTCCTCTTAGAACTCCATTAAGTACACATGTATGTTAGGTGAGAGGTCTCACAGCTCCATTTTAGTTTCCAACTCTGGGATACTAAGCTAAGTTATTCAGTGTGCTTGGGTTTGCATACTTCATTGCAAATTAATGAACGGTCTGCCTGGATAATCCTCAAAATAACGTTCAACTATAAAATTCAAAGACTCATTTATTTATTAGAAAAATAATGTTCTATGAGAACATATGGGCACAGGGAGCAGAACATCACGCACCGGGGCCTGTGAGGGTTTGGGGGCTAGGGGAGGGATAACATTAGGAGAAATATCTAACGCAGGTAACGGGTTGATGGGTGCAGCAAACCACCGTGGCACATGTACACATATGTAAAAAAACTGCACGTTCTGCACATGTAACCCAGAACTTAAAGTATAATAAAAAATAAATAAATTTTAAAAAGGAAAATAGTGTTCTTAGAAAGATATGTAAGAATCCCAGTTTCACTTATTCACTTATAACACATAATTACATATAATGAATATATATAGAATACATAGGCATCTGTATCATAAGCATACAGGTAAATGCTTATGTATTCATACTTACAGCATATGTCCTTACAGCTTACACTTTAGCAAGAATTTTCCAACGTTGCTTTTCTTAGCAAAATTTTTTTATTATGAAGCAACATATGCACATTACAGGTTATTTAGCGTAACTGACTCTACCAGTCTTCTCTCCTCCCCTCCAATACTTCTAAGTCTTTGTTTGTTGTGCTTTACTTTAATCGTTAAACTTTTGGCAACCGATGTAAATTTGAATTATTCACTTCCTGGGGTACTTTTAATTCTTAAAGTAAGACACAATGGTTAAAGTTTAATCATTCATGTTACAGAGGACATTTACTGAACAACAATAATTATTGTGACATTATGGTCTAGTCTCCTAAAAATGACATTGAAGGAAAGGGAACCGGAATATTCCAGACACTACAGTAGGTTTGAAATGTCGTATCAAGTCCTTAATAGGTCAATACTTACAGCCAGTATCAATTACCTAAGGAACTTAACGAAAACGTTTATGAAATCTTCAATTGGATTACAAAAGCAAACACATCGTTGCACTGTATCTAAGACACTCTACAGGGCAAAATCTCATGAAACAAATATTTAAGTAGTCTAACTTTTTAATGTTGCTAGTGTGTTCCCTTCTGCCTCAGTTTATAGATGGAGTATGGAAATATTTAAGCGGGTTTTTGATTTGTCAGTCGTAGGACTTATTTAGACGCTTAAATTTATGATTTGGTTACTACAGACATCAAACTCCTTTTGGAATACGGAGTATAGGGTAAGGTCACTCTAAAGCAATTATGAGAGTCCGAAGCAACAGCAACTGGATCTAGCATAAGACTGGTACAATTCGGTCTCTACCACGAAGAGAGATCTCTGTACTCGAGTGCCCAAAGGCAGAAACACACACATGCCATAAGCAATCCACATCTGTGAAGATGAGGGAGCGGTGGACTTCTTGGGAGGGGCGGAACCAGTTACAACTAGGGAGGAAGCCAGGCTACGGAGGACCCAGCTGACCAAAGGGAACTACAGAAGAGGACGAAGAAAGCGAGGGGGAAAGGGCGAGGGTTATTAACTGAGTTGGTGGAATAAGGCAGTGGCTCCAAACTTCACGGCTCATTAGGGCTTGAAAAAAAAAATCAGGCGCCGGGCCGCACAGAAGTAATTAAACCAATCCCTCTGGCGGTGGGGCCCAGGCGTCGGTATTTTTTTAAAATTTCCCAGTTGAATCCAATGGGAATCCAAGTTTGAGGGCTGGAAGACCAGACAGCGACAGACAGAGAGGAGACGCGTCAGCCAGGGACCGAGGCACATGCGGGCCGGCAATAGCGAAGGCTCCGCCTCTTCCTGTGGCTCGGAGGAGCCGCGGAACCCCCAACGCGCGGCTCAGACAGAGACACCCACTCTTTCGGCGCTAGCGGCGGCTGGAAGGAACGAGAGGCTGGCATGGGAGGAGGGAGGCGGCTCCAGGACCGCATTACCTGATCAGAGCCACGACCCTCATGCTGGGCGCAGTGCGCGTGCGTGCGGCGGGCGCGGGCGGGAGCCAGAAGGTCGCGCCGCAGCTCACGTGACGCACCGCGGGGCCTCGCCCGGGTGTTCGCTCCGCCGCCTGTCCGCGGATCGGCGCTGCGAGCCCCGCGGCTGCCTGCGGGACACCTGAGCGCGGAGGGTGCGGCACGTTGGCACCTTGACCGTGTGGCAGGGACATCTCGGCCCAGGAAAGAATGAGGTTTAGGCACGGCCTAACCACCTAAGTGAGGGCATTGAAGCTGCCGGGGGAAGGGCAAGGTCCGCGTTGCAGAGCCCAAGCCCAGTGGCGCAGGATTTGTTTTGGTAAGAGGGGATTTAGCGTCCCAGTTGCTGCAAATTGACACAGTTGCGGACGTGCAAGCGCAGAAGAAATTTGTCCTTCCTCACCCATCTCCCACAGAAACAACTGTACACTTTTGCTTTTTAACTTACATCTCCTCTGTCCTCCAAACCTGTGTGTCCAGATGTGAAACTGAGATCCCCAGGGGCTGTGGTAATTTTTAAATCTGGGGCTAGCCCCCCCACCTCTAGGCCCTCTGTGGCTTTGGCTCTTGGTCAAGCTTGTGTATTTGACAAGGCCAGGCCAGGCTCTTCACCAAAGAGCAATGGCCTTGCAGAAAGAAAATCTAGCTTCTGAGTTTATTTGCCAAGTATGTATTGAGTGCCTTTCGTGTACCAGGCACTGTTTTAGACTCTGTGGATACAACCTTAAATAAAACAAAAGCCCGGCATTCCGGGCATAGAGCTTAAATGGGGATGGAGAGAACAGACGATGCATATCTTAAAGGTAAATAGTATGTTGAAGGGTGAGAAGTGCTATTAGAAAGGGGCGGGGTGGGGTGGGGGAGAGTTAGGAGAGAGGTGGAGAGGCAAATTGCAGAATTAAATAGTGTCTATGTAGGCCTTATTGGTAAGATGAGAGTTGAGCCAACTTAAATAAGGAGAGTTAGCTGTGTATATGATTGGGGTGTGCTCCAGACAAGGAAAAAAAAAAAAAACCGAAGGCTCTAGATGCGTTGTGTGTTTGTGGAAGATTAAGGCAGATCAATGTTGCTGGAGCAGATTGAGCAAAGCAGAGAGTAGTGGAGGGCAGGTTAAGGTGATGGAGGGGAAGGATTATATAGGGTCTTGTAGGTAATTGCAGACGTTTGAAGGGTGTGACTTAAAATTTTAAAAGGATTGCAGTGTTGAGAATACACCTATTAGGAAGCTGTTACAGTGTTCCAGTAGAGAGATGGCAGAGCCTAGAATCAGCATGGTGAATTTGGTGAGAAGTAAGAGGGTTCCAGCTCTATTTTGAAGATAGAGCCAATAGAATCAAATTAGATACGGGATATAAGAGAAAGAAAGTCATGAAGGATGATGCCAAAGGCATGAATTAAGTAAGTTAATATTTGTAGGGAACTTAAAATTATGCCAGGTACATAGTAAGCATTCAATTTTATTTTGACATTCTCAACTCTAATAGTAGGGGTGACTAGAGCAGTGACAGTCTACATATCAGTTTTAGCATCTAGAATCATACAGCTTTAAGATTTTGCAGTTATGAATATTTACCAAATGAGTCAAGTATTTAAGAAGTTTGCAGTCTAGCTGGAGGAGATAAATACATGAAACACACACTTACAATGATAACAGCTCCAATGAGTGGAAGAACCACCAGGGCTCTCGTCTCACGCCGAATTGGGTTAAATGACACAGACAACACATGGAGTGGTTTTAAGGAGTGGAGAATTTAATAGGCAAGAAAGAAGGGCGAAGAAAGGAAGAAGCTCCCCTGTAGAGACACATGGAGGTGGGCTCCAAAGCCTAGAGAGGAAACCCCCAGTGCCGGGGTTAACAGCCAGTTATATGAGGAGGCTGGAGGAGGTGGTGTCCGATTTGCATAGGGCTCAGGGGATTGGTTTGACCAGGCATGTCATTCACTTAGCCCACGAAAAACCTGGCTCTCCCACCCTAGCCTTTTAATATGCAAATACAGGTTGCCTTGATGTTCTACATATGTGGCGATATGGGGGGTGGCCATGTTGCCAGGCACATATAGGGGCAAGGGCAAGAGGACAGCGGTGGCTATGGCCATGTTTGTGTGGACCCGGTTTCTAATGGCCTGCATTTGCATATCAAAGGTTGCCAGCCGGGCTCTAAGAGCAAGGGCTTTCCTGCTAGACAAGAAACATTTCTGGAGCTGCTTTAAAAGAGACAAAAACTTTCCAAGGACCCCTTTTCCTCTCTATCTGCCTAAAATTATTTTTTTAAATAAATCCTATAACAGTAATCCAAGAGAACATATTTTGAAAGTAACAAGTTATGTAATGTATATGGCAAGAGTCCCATGAGTCAAACTCACAGGGTAATGGCTGGAATGAGGATGGGACTTGAAAGATGAGCAGAATTGAACAGGAATGGGCGGAACTTCCAAACAAAGACAGCAAGGCAAGAATGAGCGTGGTGTGTTGAACAACAATGGGTAGACTAGCTTGACTAGTTTGGAAGGTATATGGGAAAGAAGAAAAAATAAGTTGAATAGATAGGATGAGGCCAGTTTATCCAGAGTCATGGAAAACCAAAATGAGGAATTTCAAAATAAGGCAGGTTACTGTGGCTGCTTGACATCATTTTTCAGGACATTGTGTGAAATAGCAGTAATGAACATGATGAATGATTTTGATAAAATAGGCACTCCCAAAGATGCCAATGGATTGTCTTTTCCACCAAGGGATATCTTTTCCTTGCCATTTCCCAAGAGGGATAAAGAGAGAAGATTCTAAGGCTACCTTCCTAAAACTACATCTTTAGGATTATATTTTTGTTTCTCTCTGCGCTCTGTAGGCTTCATTTTAAGACATCCTCAACAAACAGGTTTATTACAGTGTGTATATCCTGGCATTAAACTGTATGTTAGGAAATAAGTTGAGGCCGTTTTCCAAGGTCACCCAGTTTTTAGCTTGATGGTATTGCTTTCCTCCCGGATTCTTCCTAGCACCTTGTAGTATTTCTCCTCCAGGTCCTTTTTACCCCTTGAACAAAATTTCTCTCAGCACCTATTCCCTCCTTTTAAAACTTTCTACCAGAATTCTTTAAATTAATGCATGTTTCTGGTTGCCTAATGTAACACTGCAACATGTGTTTTCTTAAAAATTTTTATATTTCCTCACATTAGTGCCTTTCTCTCAGCATTACCATACAAGGCTCTGTGCTTGAATGTCCTATCAAGGCCACCATAAAAACGGTAGGTTCAATTCATTCTGGTTCAATAGACATATTGGTATTTCTGAAATTAATATATGTCAGATTGGTCTTGACCCAGCCATCAAAGTTATTCTTAGATTCATACATAGTTATGAAGTTCTTTTTTTTATAGCTAACTGAACAAAACCAGATTAATTACTGACCCCTGAAAAACTTGTTAAAAACTAGAGATTAGGCCATGCTCTAACTTTTCCCATTGAGAATCTTTCTTAATTCATTGTAGTCACCTTTGTGGGTGTCATTTTGCTGAAATTTAAAAACAACACCCAATATGTCAGTTACAGGTTTCTGAGAAGCAGATGCCAAGACGGGATTACATGTGCAGGAGATTAGAGAAAATGCCTGTGAAGGACAAAGGGAGACCAGCAAGAGAAGGCAGGGAGACTCCGATTGGAATGCAGGGGGGTCGAAATCTGAAAAAGCAGAATGGGAAGGAAGAATAGGTTGAAAGAACCTGTTTGCAATGTCATTCTGAGAGACTCAGCCAGGTCAATGGGGAGTCCTAAGCCAAAGTTGTTCATTAGAGGAATTCCAAATTGGTCAGAAATTGCCCAGTTCTAGTATCTCTGCCATGCTCAGTAACTCTCTGAGAGCAGTGCAGGAAAAACTTAGTCCGGTGCAAACTCAGTGGTGAATCCAAAAGTGCAGTAGGTGGAGACTGTAAATCAGTTCATAATAACGTTCATGGTGTCGCTTCATGATTTCTGTAAACCTCTCTAGGATAAATTTAGGAAAGGGAAATTAATAGGACAAACTGTCATCACAGGTGGTCTGGGACCACACTAGTACTTACCCTGTCCTACACTATCCACTGTATATTCCCATCACTCTCAGCTCTCACTTCAGCAGATCTTGTTGACTTACTTGGTGGCATGACCTAAACATTCACTCCTAAGTGGTCTTGGGCTTTTGTCATCATACTCTTCTCAGTCCGTGACTGTAGTTTGTGTCCATTCACAGTTAGAATTAGGTAAAGGCATACCAAGAGGCACCTAAGTGGGTCATCTGAGTTCCACATGTGTATGTCTCCTTGTCCCCAAGGTGTAAAGGTGGCCCTACCTCCTCATACTAATCAATTATCCTTGCTTGCTGGCCCCTGGCGCAAAGAGCCAAAAGTGTCATACTATACATAGCTTATAGTTCAATGGATTCCCGCTCTACCCTTTTGCAAGACAGAAAACCTGTAATTCTACTCAACCCAGAATTGGGAGAGGTGAAGCACAGAGTTCTCCAGTGGGTTATTAGGAGTGACTGTAAATAAAGTCATTTGTGATTTCACCTTTTGGTTCCTAGATCCATGTATTTGTCCTACTAGAGACACAGTGCCGTGTAGAAATCTCTGATTAGTGCCTATACCAAATACTGAGAGATGTCATGCCATCCTTGCAGATTATTGTCTCTGAGCTGCTGATTTCGCTGTGACTTAAGTAGGCTTTTCCAGTACTCTATGAGGCCAACTTCACCTAAACAGTGCAGTATATGATAAAACAATTAGACCTCATGGACATGGCCTACTCCTGTACCTCCTTTTCTATAAAGTAAGTTTTCTTGTGGATGCTCTGCTAGGTGGGATTCTGTGACTAGAGAGGCATTCTGCTAGTGGTGCCAGCTAAATCTTTGCAGACAGGAAGCCAAGTTGTAGTACCTGCTCAATCGAAGCCTAGAAGCAGCCAGGAGAAGCGTGGTTTGTCACGAACTCCACAATGGATCCAAAGGTGTGGCAGCTGAAGGCTGTCAGTCAGCTGGGCTCTCCACAGCAGGTGCTTTTGAGGAGAGATCTGAGTGGAACACTTGTAAGGCTGCCAGAGCAAGACAGTGACTCTCACAAAATCATATGAGGAGCGGGAACATTTGAAGCGCCCTGCTGGAGTAAGAAATGTAGAATAAAGAGTTAATTCAAACTTAGAATAGTGCTTGAAGGAGAACCTACCTAAATTTGTGAAAGTCTAAATTATAAACAATACTGTTTTTAAGGAAATGCCTTAATTTACTTCCAAACAAATATTCTAATCTTGAGCATACTAACATACTGATATTGAATCCTGGCTAAGTGTTTTTACTGTAAGTTAATAGAGGAAACATTTTTAACTAGTAGTATTTATTTGCCTACATGTAATTTGCTCAAATTTTAAGGTCAGTTCGTTTACCAAGACCCCTACATTCATAATTTTCCACGTGGATAGTGTAAAGGCAACTTCAGCCCAGTAAATGTCAATAAATTAAAAGACTTTTTTCTTTTGATTAGTGCAGTCTAAAGTAATTCTTTTCGCAATATATTAAAATGACTTGCTCAAGATTCACTTTTCAAAGGCATTGTGAGCTCACTTCCTACAGTCTGAGACTGTTACATATGAGTGACTATGGATTAGCTTGTAGGGCCAGCAAAATAGGTGAACAGAAAATCAGCCTCAAAAAACCTCCGTCCTTTGCCAGTTTACTTAAGGAAAACTCTCCATAGCCAAACACTGTTGCTAGTAATAAAAGTTGCAAGCTGTCACTGAATTCTGCTTCCTTGGCAGCACATCTTGATATACTGATTGATAAAGACTCAAATAATCAAATCAAGAATGCTACAGGTGGTTACTCCTCAGAAACCTTGAAAGGATTTAAATATATTCTGCTTAAAGTCATGCCATACAGGAAGCCATCAGAAGTTGCCTAGTAAGGATTTAAGAAAAAAGGAATTAAGTGATTATTTGGATCATAAATTTTAGGGCATCAGGATATGAGTATCTGATGTATTTATATTAATAATTACAGCTTACCATGGGCCAGTCGCTCATTTAAATGCCACAGCAAATTTATGAAGTAGGATATATTGTTATCCTCATTTGCACATGAGGAAACTGTGCACAAAGACGTTAAATGGACTGCCAAAAATCCTAAAGCTAGTAAGTGCCAGTACCGGTATTCAAACCTAGGCAGTCTAGCTCTTAACCGCTATACTATATCTTTCATTGAAATGGACAGCTGGTTATTTTGACTAAATATTCTAAGATATGTTTGGAAGGGAATTACCATCACTGACCTCTTGAATCTCCTTTTTCTGTACTTCCAAGCTGATCAACTCTTTTTTTCTGAAAGACTCAAATTGTTGTGTTGTATTACATGAATTGATATATGGGGTAATTGCTAAACATTATAGACCTGAGAGTCATTCTATCTCTTTTAGAAATCTTTTTCTTTATTCCATAATGGATAGTGACAAATTCAAAAGCTTTAGGAACTAGGCAGATAACATAAGTGAGGGAGATGGCTTGGTATAAGACAATTTGAAATGGCGAGAACTGTGGCAAACCACTATTCACTCGTCACTTGGCTCCAGCTGCTCTGTGCAAATGTGGATCCAATGTTATCAGATATTTTAAGGCCAGGAATGGTGGCTTATGCCTATAATCCCAGCACTTTGGGAGGCCAAGGTGGGAGGATTGCTTGAGCCTAGGAGTTTGAGACCAGCCTGGGCAACACAGTGAGACCCTGTCTCTACAAAAAAAAAAAAAATTAGCCATGTGTGGTGGCGTGTGCCTGTAGTTCCAGCTACTTGGGAGGGTGAAGTGGGAAGATTGCTTGAGTTCAGGAGGTCAAGGCTGCAGTGAGCTATGGTTGTGCCACAGCACTCCAGCCTGGGTGACAAAGCAAGACTCTGTCTCAAAAAAAAAAAAAGATATTTGAAACTTTACCTTAAGGGTAAGTTATTACCTCTGCAAATAGCTCATTTCTTCATCATCTGTTTTACTCTATTCAGAATGTTTCAGAGAGAGACCACAGTCTTGACTTTATTTTCAAGTTCTGTGAATCCATTATGTTTAGAGCTTTTACCTCTTTACAGTCTCCATGTATATATTCAATAATGTAAAATATGTTAACAGTTCATTGTTTGGATTGTGTCCTTTTTACAGACAATCGACTATATAAAAGGCTGAAGGGTTATTCCAGTATATCCCTAGTACTACAAAGTACATTTTGGAGTCAGACAAATCTGAGTTTGAATTCTGTTTCTGAGACATTAACTTGTAATTTCAGCAAGATGTTTTTTCTTCATCTTGTATAAGTACAATAGGGTTACTTATACCTCCTAATTAGATGAGGATTAAATATATATAAATACACTGATCATAGCAGCTGTCATATGCATATTGTACTTGTATAAGTACAATAGGGTTACTTATACCTCCTAATTAGATGAGGATTAAATATATATAAATACACTGATCATAGCAGCTGTCATATGCAAATTCTGAAGCAAACAAAAAATTAAAAAACAATGAGTTATCATTAATAAGTCATAAAGGAAATAAAGGAAAGATTATATGGAATCATATAAAAATACTCAAAAAGGGCTGGGCATGGTGGATCATGCCTGTAATCCCCGTACTTTGGGAGGCCAAAGTGGGTGGATCACCTGAAGTCATGGGTTCAAGATCAACCTGGCCAACATGGGTAAACCCCGTCTCTACTAAAAATACAAAAATTAGCCAGGCGTGGTGGCATGTGCCTGTAAACCCAGCTACTCAGGAGGCTGAGGCAGGAAGAACTGATTGAAGCCAGGAGGCAGAGGTTGCAGTGAGCTGAGATCGTGCCACTGAACTCCAGCCTGGGTGACAGAGCAAGACCCTGTCTCAGAAATAAATAAATAAAAATGAAAATACTCAAAAAGGACATTTATATGTAACTATATCAAAATCAGAAAGGAGATTTATATGGAATCATATAAAAATAGCCTAAGAGAAGTCAGAAAAAAAGAGGAAGAAAAACTGAGACAAAAACAAATAACAAGATGATAGATTTAAACCCAGCATCAATAATCACATTAAACGTAAATATCTAAACACTTAAAATTCATATTGAAACACTGGACAAGAAAGCAAGTCCCAGCCGTACCCTGTCTATAAGAAACTCACTTTAAATATCAAGACACAGGCAGATTAAAAGTAAAAGGATAGAAAAAAAGATAAATACTACGCAAATACTACTCAAAAGAAAGCTAGAGTGGCTATATACATATCAGACAATGTAGATTTCAGAGCAAGGAATAAAATTAGTCTTTTCCCGCCTTAGAACTTCAGTCCCCCAGGTCTCTTCCTGTGAGGAAGCATGTTACCTATTTTTCTGTATCTTTCCAGGATGAGTTTATGAATATATAAGCATATATCACTTTTATTTTTCACCAAGGGGAGCATACTATATTCACTGTTCTGTACTTTGTTTTTCCACATATATCTAGGACATTATTCTGTAGTACCACTCCATACAGATTTATCTCATTCTGTTTAACTATTGTATAGTGAAGAATATAGATTTTTGAAAGGCTTTATTAAACATATTAGGGTCTCTAAATTCTAGCTAACATGGTAAAGCACCTCCAAAATATGACTGTAATATAACTTAAAGAACACTGGACACCTGCCTGTCCAACACATTCAAAACTAAGGTCAATATCTCATCATGCCACATTCCTGCTCTTGTCACCCCCATTCATTCTTCCACCAATTTCTTGTTTTTTAAGGACATCACCCTCCACCAATCTGGTCTCTAAAGTAATCATTAACTTTCCTTCGTTCACTTTCTTCCCCTAATTAGTAGCCAGAGTCCTATACATTCTACTGTTAAGGTGTCTCAACAGTTTGGAGATGGATGATGAAGATCTTTTTGAATTTCATTGTCACTTAGTGTATTGAATATAAGACTTTCTGCATCCAATTCCAGTTTCCATTGCCAGATGTCTTTTCTGTAATATTGCATTGTAGAATAACTTTAGAGTATTTTAAAATGATAAATTGATTTTTTCAGTATATCTACCTGAAAAGTTTTTTTCTAGTGTCTTTTTAAATAATTTCACTCATTGTTCATTTGATTTAAGAAGATGTCTGAGGTCTGGTGGGATATATAGTGTTGTGTAATTGTAAGTTGGATTTACAGATCATCTTTTTTTTGAAAAGCTACAAGTACTTTAGCAAGTTTTGTTTTGTTTTTCCTAATATTCCTGTGAAGTATATTGAAGAAAATATTTTCTTTTCAATTTACAAATGAAAGAACAGAAACACAGATATATCAGTTAAGTAGTGCTTGGCTACACAGGATGTTAGTGGCAGCACTGGGACTAGAACCCAGGTTTCCTGACGTTCAAGCTGGATTATAAATTTCAGGATCATAAAACTGTCTACCCTGCAATTTTTAAAAAGAAATGGCATATGCTGTCACATTCTGAATTTCTAGAACTGTAATAATAATCCATTAAAAAAGAAAAAAAAGCCTTCCTTTGAGAATCTCATTGGAAAAGAACATTTTGCAAGAAAAGTAGGGAATACATACATACATATTCAACCACCGATTCTCTTCATCAAGAACTTCTCTGTAAAATGAGCTTAAAATATGATGACATCAGGCCCACTGTTACACCTATTTTTATTCCTCAAATATTGTCCAAACATATAAATGTTCTGGACTCTAAATCAATCATTTGAAACTGGTCGGCTACAGCTTTGAAAATATTGGAAGCATCATGAACATCATGCCCATCTGTCATTTTTTTTTCATCATAGAACATATATAGCCTGCAATCATTCATAGCAATATCTCATGGCTCTGGTAAAAGCTCATGAATAGCCTTCTCTATTCATTCTCTCTTTAGCCTTCTCTACTCAGCTGCTATTTCTGAGTAATTAGATGTATTCAAAAGTCCAACAAACTAAATTCTAAGTGGCAACTCAATGGCAACAGGAATAGTTGAATAAATTACTTTATTTAAATGGAAAACCCATTTTCCTCTGAAGTAGAGCAATTTGCAAGAAGAACTTAAAAAACCAGCCTCTAAAAAGAGAATTTAAACTTTGAAAATTTTATTGCAATTATAGTAATATGTTAGAATTAGATTAAACATTTTAATTACAATGACTTTGAGCTTTCATTTCATCAATAAAATTTCTATTCATTGGCTTTGCCTTTTTGGTGGAACAAGATAGATTAAAATTTTATTGTGTTTAGCAGTTATACAAAAGTAAACCTTTTTTGTTGCAAACCACTGAGACTTTAGAGGTCGCTGAGTTATCTCAGGGACTAAAGAGTCTTGCCAGTTTGTATGGGCAGCACCCTAGCAAGCATGTGTAGAAGTGGCTTCTAAGGGTGTTAGAAGAGAATTAACTGTGAAATTGAATTAGGCAAACTGTAAAGGAGAATTAACTGTAAAATTGAATTAGGCAAAATTTACCTTATCCTCACAGATAAAATACATTGCACATTTTTTCTTTTTAGTGTTTTAGTTCACAGACTTCTTGTGCAAAGACACAGAGGACCCTATTTGCCAAAACATAAATAAACACATACTTGCCTCTGTACTTTCAGATGTATAATCATTAACATCTCACACAACAAATTTTCTTCAGTTATCACAAGCTGGGTAAGATACCCTTTTATCTGGTCCCATAGCACGTTACCCTTTGTGGTCATAATTTATTAAATGTCTGTATTCTGGAGTATATTGTCAGTTTCATGAAAGCAAAGAATGTCCAGTTCTATTGTACCAGTCAATCAGTGGCAGGAGACAGATTTGAAAGATATTGAATGAAGGGACTTTTCACAGTGCTGTGGGAAACTTTAAGGAATTAACAGGAATGTTGAGATTTCCAGGAACTAGCAACACTAGGAAAGCAATAGCACCAATAGGTCTGAATAAGCAGGGAGAGAAAATGTATCATTAGATCTTTTCAGAGGCTGGGGTAATAGAAAATGGGGTCAGTCAATAGGAGCTCTAGTAATAGAGGGAATACAGCCACCACCACAATAGTGCACCAAGAAAGGGAAATCACAAGTGAAGAAATAGACTCATCTCTTCTTCATCCACCCTGCCATCTCCTGCCAATGCTTCCCGCTGGCTGAATCCCACACAAAGTTAGACATTAAGGGAGCCTTTTAATGCAGTTTACAGAGATCAGCCCTTGGGGCAGAGGACAAGGCAGAGGATGAAGGATGGGTTTTGGGAAGGCAAACAGAATAACCTACACACTTCCTTATTACTATATGGCCAGTTCATGTTTGTTTACCTGGTACATAGAAAATGTTTAAAGATATTTGTTGGGTATAAGAGTGAATAGCATAGACATTAAATGTAATTAATGTAAGCAAGATTAGGCTGCATTTCTTGTTCTTTTAGGAAATTATTTTACTTCAACAAGTTGTCTTGTTGCTGAATATGATTGTGAGAGTCTTTTAGCTATTTATATTAAATGCTTCAGAAACCACATTTTGAATTCCTGTAAAGAACACTAAGAAGTATAGTAATTGGGGATGTAATTGTGAGAGAGATCATATTGGTATGAAAGAAAAAATGAGGTGCCTCATTTGAACATGTTTGTTGGGTAGATAAGTGAAGAAGATGAGTCACAAATTGTAATTCATGACACTCAGTTACAACACGATGACTCAGCTTATCACTGGCATTGGTATTGGGTGGAGTGTCAGCTGGGGCAAGACAATAGGAGATCATGTGGCTATGGTATTGATTACGATGGCAATGATGATGACAAAGATTGTGAGGTGGGCTGACCATCTCTGTGTCGTAAAACTTATTTTAAAAAAGATAAGCTTGGTACTCTTAAAACAAAGCATGGAGAGACTATCAGAAAGTTTTAATGAACATTTTAAGCAAGACTTCTTAACTTAGGGTCCACAATTAGGATACAGATTGGCTGGCCGTGGTGGCTCACACCTGTAATGCCAGCATCTGGGAAGGCCGAGATGGGATGATGGCTTGAGCCCATGAGTTTGAGACCAGCCTAGGCAACATAGCAAATATAAAAAAAAAAATAGCCAGGTATGGTGGCATCTGTGGTCCCAGCTACTCGAGATGCTGACATGGGAGGATTCCTTGCCCAGGAGGTTGAGGCAGCAGTGAGCCATGATTATACCACTGCGCTCCAGGTTGGGTAATGGGAAAATCTGTCTCAAAAACAAATAAATAAATAAAAATTAAAAAATAGTATACATGCTAAGGTAGCAGCACTTATGTTTTGTCTGAAACAAGAATGGATAAAAGACTTAAGTGATCTATAAGGAAAAGTGGTAGTTTTAGAGAAGTAATATTTTTTCTTCTAAAGAGAAGGAAAAAATAATCTTGCTTAAATCAAGATACTGAGTCTATAGGAATTTAAGAGTTTTTAGAGGATTACCAAGTTTATGCATACCAAATTGGCTTAATATTAATCATAACCAGAGGTGTGGTTATTTTTATATTATTCCTAAAAATTAAGATAATCTCAACCAAATGTGTCATGAAAAACTTACCAATGATTTAAAAATCTTTGTTAATCATTAAGGGCAAATAAACTGATGTTTGAAAGCATTTAATAGTTTCAGGCATAAAATACTTCACAACAAACTATACTGTTATTTTTAAAATAATGTACAGTAAGTAACGGGCTCTGACCCACTGAAGAAAGACAACTAAAAGCATTTACTAAGTTAGATGATTTTATCCTGCAAGATGTAATATCGTGGAAATCTGGCATTTTCACAATTTACTTTGTCAGGGGAAAGTACCATATTCTCTGATATGCTGGCTTGGGTCCCTCTGCCATCATAGTAAAAAATACCCTTAGTGTTCTGGGTTATAATTTCCCTGTCAATATAATGCAAATCCTAAAGACCATCTGTTTTCATTCTGCAAAGTGTGTTATAGCAGTCTTGCAAATAATTTTCAAAAATTGAATTGCTCAGTATTTTCCCTACCTGCCCTCACCTCAGGATGTATATATTTGGACAGTAAATTTATAGTTATTATTCCTGATGCCCACATGGTTACTTGCAGTGACAAGTGAATACAGAAATATTTGTAAGGCTTGTGTAGAGACTATAAGGAAGAACAAAATGTCTACATGGAATCCAGTCTGTTCAAAAGCATTTTATTAATGAGGAATTTATTTTTAATGTATTTTTATATAGGCCAATTACTTGTCTAATTTATGTTTAAAAATTCTCTAGAAATACCTTTTCTTGTTTTAATTGGCAGTTTTATTGGGATTGCATTGACAACAGCCCTCATTAATATAACATTCATTGCTCTGAAAGAAACCTAAGATGTTATGCTGCAGGGCGTAAAAATACCTCAAACAACTCTGCACCTTCTTCCCAACATTCACAATCAGTAAAATAAAAAATTTGAGAGAGAAATTAATAAGTTGACCAGCCAATAACTTTCAAAAAGAAACTCTACTACTAAAAACCTTGACCTCTTAATTAGGTCCTCTCTTCCATTTTAAACATAAACATGCACAGGCCTATGTACATCTTCATATCAATGTATTTAAGGACATACATGCTTTCGCAGACTTAAACTACCTTACAGATCCTCAAAGAGGCAAAAGATCTAGGAAACTGTTCAGTTAATAGAGAACCAATAATTATTTTAATTAAAAATATTTGTAATCAACATCCCAAGTGATTAATAAAATATGTGAAAGAATGTGAAACAGGCAAAAGAGAAAAATCACAAATCCATTTATTTCTCGAAAATCAAAACATTATATTGGGAAATCTGTTACTTACTCACCTGCCAAGTTCTAAGATTAGAAATCTTTGTTTTCACTGCAACAGTTGATGCTACTGAAAACTGCTATGTCACTTGAGGAACCTGCTTCCTGTTCTGTTTCAGATGTTTCTTCTTAACTTTTTAATTAAAAAGCTTTACAGATCACCCTAAACTTAGAATAATAAGAACAATGCTCTCAGTTTTTTTCTCTCTTTTGTGTGTGTATATATAATCTGTAATTCTCCAGCTCTATTAAAATAAGTGCCTTCCTGCAAGCTGAAATAAGCCTAAAGTGTAACATGTCTTGGTTCTCTAATTATCTCATGGATTTCTACCACTGTATTAATTAATCTCTAAACTTCATGGATCTGTTGACTTTACTGGCTCTCAGTATCATCTGCTTTCAGCGTTGTTCATAGTTAAAAAAAATAAATCAACCTTTTCCTATAGGTTTCATTTGAACATGACTTGACCAATCACCACAGCCAATTAGTTACCATTTTATTAAGGTGCTATTTCTTGGCTATCTCCTCTATGCATAATATTACCATGATATATTTATGTCTTTGAGACTGAGAGAAATGTAATAAACCACTAACAGTATCATGGGTCGAAAGGCCAGAGTCTGCTGAAAACTCTTCTTGTGTATAGCATATGAAACTCTCCCTAGCAGGGTCATTCCACTTAGTTAAGTTCAAGTGCCCAGAACAATTCTATAACCTGACAATGTTAGAAGGAAATAATTCAATGATATAACAAATTGTGCATGCTTGAGGTAATTTGAAATCTATCCATAAACAATATAAAACCCGTAATCCCTGCCAATGGATTTGGGACCAAACTTAACTTTTTGTTGCATCTTCAAATTCTACAACTTTCCTATGATTTAAGATGTCTTCTTCAGAACTCTGGAATAATTTTTTTTAAATAAAAGGATCTTCTCTTTCCCCACACACCATCATATAACAGATTTAGAGAAAGCTCCAAAGATTAAGGAATGTGTGTAAAGGATCTTAAACAACGGAGCTGTTTTTGTTCACTCTCCCTGTCTCTGGGACAAAGAAAAACGAAGACATAGATGACATATATGGATAAAGGAAACAGATTTCCATTGGTAAGCCTTTATGGGACCATTGAAAACAAGAGTATGAAAAGAAGTTTTAAAAGTTATGAGGAGCACATTCAGAGAAGACCAAATGGAAGCAGGCAATTATTGGGTAACAACAGAAGCGGAGCATATGCCAAGGCCTGCTATCTCTCTCATGCCTCTTTTGTAAGAGAAATTGCTCTCTATTACTATGTAACTCTACCCTGAACTTTGCAGCCTTTGGAGGAAAGAAAGGTGCTCAGGAAGTAAAATTAGGACTATCATTACTGGTAGAGGAATGAGACACTAGTGGGTTTATTGTTAAGAAACCATTCCAAGTAAGGATACCAAAGCAAGGAAACTAAATTTTGTCTGAAAATAACTTTGATACAAAGAACATGTTGCTGCTGTAAGTCCATAAACTACATATTGTATTGAAATAATCTCATGGACAATATGAAATGACATTTAAAAATTTTTTTTTATGCAAGAAGAAGAAATAAGTTTGGTAATTTATGCAAATGTTTAAACTGGATAATTTAGAGAAGTGGTTGTGACCTTGGATAAATTAGTAACCTCACTTTGTGTGCCTCAGTTTCCCCATCCATAAAATGGGAATAACAAAGAACCTATCTCATAATTTGTTTTGTCGCTATTCACCTGTGCAATGTATGTGAAACAGAGTTGTGCCTGTCACAGAGTAAACAATAAACATTATTACCATGCCCTTAAAAATATCCAGACATTTGCTTAAAATACCTGGATAACTGCTTCAATTGTCCAGTATACCCTAATACAGATAGATTCTTTATGAATGCCTGGAACCAGCTGAATAATGTCTTTCAAAGATATCCAGGTAGGTCCTAACCCCTGGAACCTGTGAATATTACTTTATATGGCAGAAGAAACTTTGCAGATGTGATTAAATTGAGGATCTTGAAATGGAGAGATTATCCTGAATTATCTAGGTGGGCCTTAAATGCAATCACAAGTGTCCTTATGAGAGAGCAGCAGAGGGAGATTGAACTGCAGAACAGAATAGAAGGCAAAGTGATGACTGAAGCAAGATGATGCTTTGTTGCTGGCTTGGAAGATGGAGGAAAGGGCCACAAGTCAATGAATACAAGGAATTCAGCTCTAGAAGCTGGAAAGGGCAAGGAAACAGACACATTCTCCACTAGACCCTCCAAAGAAGAAGTCCTGCTGACACCTTGAATTTTGCCCAGTTAAACTTGAGTTTGGACATCTGCCCTCTAGAACTATAAGACAATGAATTTCTGTTGTTTTATGCCAGTAGATTTGTGGTTATCTGTTACAGCAACTATAGAAAACTAATACAATGTTGTATCATCTTTTCTTTAGTTACCAAATTAATTAGTTACTTGACTAATTATTTACCTAATAGTTACGTAATTAGTTAAATGTATGTACTAAGCATATGCTATGGAATGAAATGGGTGTGGGAAGTTGTGATTATCTAGTTTACACAGTCAAAATATAATCTATTTTCTTGGATTTTACAAATTGATTTGGTTTTCCCCATCTCCACAAATATTTTATTTCAACTGTTTAGACAGAGCTATGGGCTTTTTGTGGAAGGCTCTTTAATTTTCTGCCTATGCTTCATTTACCACCTCAAACATGTACTCTTTATTTATCTGAGGTCTGATAATATTACTCTTTAGATGGCAATCTTAAATATAGGCATAGAAACCTGCCAAATTTTACAAAACAAGAAGTGAATGAGTCAGGCAGAGAAACACCTGATATTGTGGAAAAAGTACTGGCTTTGGAGCCAGCTAAATCCAGGTTTGAATACCAGGCTACTATGAACTTTGAGACCTTTATCATCTTTGAGTTGTAATTTCCTCCTGGGTAAAATGGGAATTTATAAAAAGTGCCATATGTCATAAAAATCAATCCTTGTTTATATTTATAACCAGATTACAATGCTCCAAACACACATTCCTTTTAGTAGTAGGAATTCTAGTCTTTTTACCAGACATTTCCCTTATAGTAAGAATGGATTCTTCAGGTGAGTGGGTAGAGATTGGAAGATGTCCTTCCTTCTATGTTGCAGTACCAGGATATGTCCTATAGCAGGTAGCTGGAACCTAAAGCAGCATTACAGAGATTTTACATTTCAGCTCTTTTGATTCTTCCACCTTCAGTTATTTTCCCCTGGGCATAATCCCCAGTACTGAATTGAATGAATCCAGAAGGATGGTAATCCAGAATTTAGATAAATTAACAGTTGACAAAGCCATCAAGTGTTAGTTGAGAAGGAGATACCAGCTCTATCAGGAGAGCTTCTTAATCTTTTGCACATGATATTAAGAAAGAACTGTGAACTATCCCACAGTGTCACCCACTAAGACACAGTACTTGGCCCCAATTTGATATCTACTCTCAGACTCTTCTTAGCGTAGAATATGATTCACCAGATTTGTAGATGTTTTCCTTAAGACCTACTATATTGCAAATTCTTCAGAATTTATGTGATTCTCATGGACTTGGAGGCAAAAGGCCTTTAAGCTGTCTTAGCAACATTTGCTTACCAGAACAAAATGATTTATCTGGTTTTCTGACAACAATTTCAAGTCTCATGACTTTTTTCACTGAGTCAAACATCTTACTGTGGAACAGCCAGTTCATTCATTAATAATATCTCATTGTCCATTTAAATCTACTAGTTAAAACATATAGCATTAGATTTTATTTCCATCAGGGAACAATCTCTATTGCCTACTAACCGGTCAAATAGAAACAGTGGCCTGAACTTTAAGTGGTTCTTAACTTTTGGGCTGACACACTTCTCATTACAATGAATATATGCAAAGCCCACAAAATGTGACATAAGAAATACCAAAAGGTCTATGGACCCTATATTAAGAACTCCTGAGATACAAAGAACTTTAAATATGGAGCAAGATTTTCAGACTGTATCTGTGTGACAACACAGATAAGGGTTCAGATTGGATGTTTGTTTTACCATGAGAATGAGTTACATACAGTCAGTTGGATTGTGTATCTTCAATCCATTTGGGTAGTAGATTTGGCCAAAATAAATACTGTCTTTGATTTGGTGTCACAAATAGTTTTTTTTTTAATCCGTATTTATATTGCATAATATATTAGTTTTCTAGAGCTGTCATAACAAAATACCACAGACTGGGAGGCTTAAACAACAGAAATTCTATTCCAGTTCCAGAGGCTAGATATTCAAGATCAAGGTGCTAGTAGGGTTGATTTCCTCCAAGTCCTTTATCCTTGGCTTGCAGACAGCTACCCTCTTGCTGTCTCTCAATGTGGTCATCTCTCTGTGCTTCACAATCCCAGGGTCTCTTTGTGTATCCACATTTTCTCTTCTTATAAAGATGTCAGTCAGATAGGATTAGGGCCCATTCATATGAATTCATTTTAGCTGAATGACTTCTTTAAAGGCCTTATCTCCAAATATAGTCACATTCTGAGATATTAGAGATTAGGGCTTAAAAATGTGAATTTTGGGGGGACACAATTTAGCCATAAAATACAGTATCTTAATTTAATTGCCTTTGTTTACATCCCAAAGTATTATCTCTTCTGTCCACATTTTCTTTTTTTTTTTTTTTTTTTGAGATGGAGCCTTGCTCTGTCACCCAGGCTGGAGTACAGGGGTGGGATCTCAGCTCACTGCAAGCTCCGCCTCCTGGGTTCACACCATTCTCCTGCCTCAGTCTCCCGGGTAGCTGGGACTACAGGCGCCCGCCACCACGCCTGGCTAATTTTTTATATTTTTAGTAGAGTCGGGATTTCACCGTGTAAGCCAGGATGGTCTCGATCTCCTGACCTCGTGATCCACCCGCCTCGGCCTCCCAAAGTGCTGGGATTACAGGCGTGAGCCACCACAACCAGCCTTCTGTCCACATTTTCAGTTGAGTTATCTCATGGGTTTATTACCTGGTACAGAAATAGCACTTCATTTTCTTAGGTTAACCTGATGTCAGTAAAACTGGCAATGGTCAGTTTGTGGCCTAAAGAAACAACCATAGACAAAAGGCTTTATAAAGTTAAAATAGTGATAACTGGAGTTTGAAGCGCTTTTCTTGATTGTAAATGTCATCATGGAACAAATAATGTAAATAATATCCGATTTTTGAAAAGATTTATAATGTTTATTTAATTGCCATGTTTGCTTTCTATGCAGAAGAACTGGTATACAGGTTGTTCTTGAGAATGTAAAAACTATACAAATGATATTTTAGTCCTCACCATGACTACTGATTTTGCTATGTTACAAACATATCAATAATATATTTGCAAATCTGCAGCTGAGAATAAAAATTGCAAGGGAAAAAGAATTGGTACGTTTATATTACAATAGGCTAAAAGATCAAACATTAGACATTTATTTAGAAATAGCACATTTATTGTTAACTTTCACTATTAAACTAACCTCAAATAAAACATCTTATATTGGTGTGCATGCAGAAATGACAAAAGGTGAATACAAAGAGGGGAAAAATTATACGACTGAAGCACAGACACAAATCCACAGCAAATAAAATTAATATTGGATATTAAGATGGTAAATATTTAGGCAATAAATCTTGGGATATCAAGGTTATCAGAAGGTCAACTTCCATATTTGTGAAAAAGGTACCAAAAAGAAATCAGCGTAGTTAGTTCTTCTCCCTTACCAAAATTATTTTTATAACGAGGGAATCAGTATATTGTGAGGGTTGAACTTTTTTCATTTTCCAGTGTTCAACCGGTTTTAAGCAATATTAAAGGCATTTAAACTCAAAATATACAAGATATCAACAAAATTTTAACCCTATTGCACAGTGTGTCAGATGAACAACAGAAATAATTGCTGTCAGTTTGTACTTTTTTGACCAATAATTCTCTGTATTTCCTGCAAGTAACTTGAGTGATGCAAATGACCTTATTTTTACAGCATGCTTTTATTAAATAGTTTATTATTTTGGCAGACTAATAAAGATTTTGGTATTTGCTTTTATTTGCAATAATATTACCACCACATAAAAAAGGATTTTATGTTCTTTTTGAGGAACAAGGAGGATAGAAGTGGTGATGGATAGCGCAACTGAGGCATCAGCAATGAGCTGGAAATGAGACACATAAATATGAAAGCAGAGCTAAGAAAATAGAACTGCACCCTTGGCCTTTCTTAAAAGGACATGCACACTTCATGGTTCATTCACACTGTTACAGAAACTCCTTTTGTTTCCAATGAATCAGAGAATGCACGTAAACTCTGAAATACTATTTTTACGCATAGCCGACTGTCTCCTATTTAATTAGATTCATTCTAGGAAAATATCTTCAAGCTTTCTGAAGATGTTTTGATTTGAGGGAAAAAAAATAATAAATTGACTGAAAAGTTGGTGGACATAAGGGCTGAAGGGGACTCAAAACAGATTTACTATTTTCACCATTACTTAGCACAGAACACAGAAAGGAAATCATTCCACACAGTAGCATCTCTAGGGTCGAATGTGTAATTGTGGAGTATTTAAGGATACTCAAAGTAGGTGGATAGGCAATTGAATGTTTTTAAGGGCAACTAATATTCAATATGAATGTACATATATATAAACATTATATGGAGACTTTGGGAATTATAGCATTATATTTTGCCAGTAATGGCATGTGTTTATTCAAAAATTATGATCATTTACATGTTGCATATTTTCAGATCTAATGGCAGTATGTAAATTTTACATATAGAATATTATGTTTATTTTTAGCAGAGTATGTTTAGCATTAATTTTATCTGCTGTTAATAACTTGTTTCTTCATTGTAGCATTTAATTGTTACCACAAATAAAAACAGATTGTGATGAAAGAACCAAAGGGAAGGTAAGTTTCCTATTCAGGGCTAGAACCTGAATTGGCACACAGTAGCTCTTAGCTTAGTAATATTCAGACGTGCAGCTATTTTTCTTTTCTCAAGAAAGTGCAGCCGATAGATGAAAGTAGAAAGTAATATATTGTGAGCCGAGAAATCCACTGCTTCATTATCGACATAATTCGGATCTTACAGAGGGAGAGAACTCTTACCATTTGGACTCTTGTCGCAAAGGCTTACAATAGACATGATTCTGACAAGAGGTTGGTGGTAGCAGAACAGACTTAACAATTAATGGTATGCCAAGGCTGAGTTCAGAGAATTGCTTTACCCAATGCCAATCATTCATTCCTGGCAGTAGCACTTCACATCTTTCCTGGGATGCCATCCAACCACAGTGGCATCTAAAATATATCAAGCAGTGTTGTTACAGTTGGAGGTGAAATTGAAATTTGCGCCAAACAGAAGTGACAAATTCACATGGCTGAGTGTTGCCTAGCAATCAGGTCCAAGGGGGACGTGGCAATTCTGCCTTTACCCATGAGTATGTTGCAAGGGGGGAGAGAAACATTTACATTAGAGCTTAGGTGGTCCCACAAGTAGAACCAGGTATATGAGATTTCATTTTACTACCAGGGTGTAAGGAGATAAGCTATTAGAGTGTTACAGGGAAAGGAGAAAGTAGCTGAAGTTGGTAGGATAAGCTTTCAAGGCTGAGGTTCTTAGCAATTAACCTGGGGGAGGGGGAGAGCAGCAAGATGCCAAGATGCCAGACTTGCTGCAGAAATTGATGGCAATTGGCCATCCTGCTGCCTTTTGACTGCAGGCCTCTTGATACACCTCTGTTCAGCTGGCACTTGGCAGCTGGTTGGCCCCAGGGTATAGCAAGCAAATGGTGGCTTTCTCCTCTCAGAAATCCACCTGAGAGCAAAGCTCCCGATGGGCAGTCAGACTCAAGAGATTAGTGCAAGGAATGGAATGTTCAAGCTGAAATTCTTACCTTACGCCTTTATTTGTTGTTTCTTTTTTGGGTTCCGTATTCCATCTGTGTTATATTGGTCTTTTCTTTATCTTGGGGATACCACTCAAACTCCTCCTACCCCATCCTCTAAGGTGTGAAGTGACTATAAAATCAATAATTAACCTATGAGAAAGTGAGTGGATATATCAAAATACCAGTTGTGGGGAAGGAGGCACAGTGTCTGCCTTATAAAAGGTCTCAACCTGACAAATTTTGTACAAATAATTTTGTTTCTGGGTTTTTTTCACCACTCCTTATTTGGAAGCATAGACCCGGAAATGTCTACGGTAGATTTCCCTGCTTGATGGAGGAACTTATGGAAGTATTATAGCCACCATAGTTCCTTTCCCTCTTTCCCCACTTTTGTTGTTGTTATTGTTTGAACTGTTGGGGTCTCATTAACCTCTTGAGTCTAGTCTTCACAACCCTGTATGAAAGAAGAACTCAATGTAGACTGAGATGGCAGACACTTTGTCATTCCCTGCTTTAGTGCTCCTAATTCCAGAGACTCACACTTAATGAATTAAGCCTGAGTGAGTGCCCATCCACAATACTGCAAAATTTCAATACCATATCTATGGTGTTTGAATTTGTACGTAATTTGTTGTTTTCTTCAAGGAGACTCTAAGACCTAACAGCAGGAACTATTTCATCTAAGTAGGATCAGGAAAGATAAACTTACGGAAATGCAAATGGCACTACGCAATTGTAAGACATTTTTGTTATTCCTATTATTGTAGTATGCTGTTCATTTTGCAATAGATGTTCCAAAAATGCTGGTGAATAAGTGGATGGACTGAATTAATAGATGAATTGGTAATGGCTGATGAATGTATAAAACCACATATAAACAAGAAACTATATAGACCATAAAGTTGACTAATAATAGCAACTAAAATATATTCACAACTCATATGTTGTCCAATTTTTTATTATTGTGGTAAAAATCATAAGATCTATTCTCTAAACAGATTATAAGTGCACAGTACAGAATTGTTACTACAAGTGCAATGTTGTGAAACAGATCTCCAGAACTTTTTTATCTTGTATGACTGACACTGTATACCTGTTGAATAGCAACTCCCCATTTCCCCCTTCTTCCAGCCTCTGGCAATCACCATTCTACTTCCTGTTTTCATGAGTTTAACTACTTTAGGTACCTCGTGTAAGTACAATAATGTGGTAGTTGTCCTTTGATTGGCTTATTTCAACTAAGCATAATGTCTTCAGGGTACATTCATGTTATAGCATGTGGCAGAATTTCCTTTTATGGCTGAATAATATTTCATTATATGTATATATCACATTTTTTCTATCCATTCATTTCTTAATGGACATTTGGATTATTTCTATTTCTAGGCTATTGTGCATAATGTTGCAGTGAATGTTAGAATGCAAATATATCTTCTAGATACTGGTTTAACTACTTTTGGATAAATACCCAGAAGTGGGATTATTGGGTCATATGTGAATTCTATTTTAATTCTTTTTGAGGAAGCTTTTTACTGTTTTTCATAGCTATTAACCCATTTTACATTCCCACTCTGAGTGCATAAGGGTTCCAACTTGTCTACATCCTTGTCAACACTTCTCATTTTCTCTCCCCCTCTCTGTCTTTTTTTCTCTCTCTTTCTCTCTCTCTCTGTGTGTGTGTGTGTGTGTGTGTACAATAACCATCCTAACAGGTGTAAGATGATACCTTATTGAGGTTCTGATTTGCATTTCCTTAATGATTAGTGATGCTGAGAATCTTTTCATATACTTGTTGGTCATTTGTGTATCTTCTTTGAAGAAATGTCTTTTCAAGTCTTAAGCCCATTTTAAAAATCAGGTTATTGTTATTATTTGCTAGTGAGTTGTAGGTGTTTCTTTTTTATTTTGGATGTTAACTCCTGATCAGATATATGGTTTGCAAATATTGTCTTCCATTCTGTAGTTTCCCTTTTCATTCTGTTTATTGCTTTCTTGTTGTACAGAAAGTTTTTAGTTGGATGTAGTCCTAACTTGTCTATTTTTGCTTTTGTTCCCTGTGTTTTTGGTGTTATATCTGAGAAATCCTTGCAAAGACCAATGTTATGTAGCTTTTAAAAATGTCTTTCATGTTTTTTGCTAAGAGTTTTATAATTGTAGGTATTACATTTATGTCTTTCATTCACTTTGAACTGATTTTTGTGTATGTAAGAGTTCAGTTTTATTCTTTTGCCTGTAGACATCTAGTTTTCCCAACTCTACTTATTGAAGAGACTGTTCTTTTTCCACTGTGTAGTCTTGGTGCTCTTATCAAAGGTTATTTGCCTATATATGTGTAGGTTTATTTCTGGGCTCTTTCTTCTCTTCCATTGGTTTATATGTCAGTCTTTATTCTAGTATCATATTGTTTTGGTTACTGTAATTTTGTTAAATGTTTTGAAATTAGGAAGTGTGAGACTTCCCACTTTGTTTTTCTTTCTCAAGATTGTTTTTGCTATTTGGGGTCCTTTGTGGTTCTAGGTGAACTTTAGGATAGTGTTTTCTATTTCTGTAAAAAATGCCATGGGGATTTTAATAGAGATTGCATTGAATCTATACATTATTTTGGGTAATATGGACATTTTAATAATATTAAATCTTCCAATCCATGAACATGGAATGTCTTTCCTTTTATTTGCATCTTCTTTAATTTCTTTCAGTAATGTTTTCTTGTTTTCTGTGTACAAGTTCACTCCTTGGTTAAGTGGATTCCTAAGTATTTTATTCTCTTCAATACTATTGTAAATTGATTGTTTTAATTTCCTTTTTGGATTACTCATTGTTAGTGTATAGAAACACAACTGAGTTTTGAATGTTGATTTTGTATCCTGCAACTTTACTGGATTTGTTTATTTCTAACAGTAGTTTTTGTGTGGGATATTTAGGATTTTCTACATGTAAGAGCATGTCATCTGTGAACAGAGACGTTTTACTTCTTTTCCAATTTGGATGCCATCCTAAATTTTTCACATACATTAATTTATTTAATTCTGACAACAATATGAAGTAGATATTATGATTCTCAATTAAAATGAGGAAATTATTACACAGAAAGGTTAATCAATTTTCCCAAATTGTTAGTAAGTGGAAGGAACTGTTTTCTAATTGGACTTTAGAAGTAATCTTCATTCATGACATTAATTAATTACCCGTATTTATGACAATGCAAAATTTGGATCTCTTATATTTGAGTTCTGTAAGCATGAAGAGCTAAAGAAGAATGAAATTGGTACTGTACATTCTTAATGGTAGGCAAAATAATGGCCCACCCAAAATGACCATATTCTAATCCTGGAACCCCTGAATATTAGGTTACATGACTTTAGGTTACAAACTCATTAAGGTTGCAAATGGAATTAAGATTACTAATTAGGTTACCTTGAGCTGGGGAGAGCTTATGCTGGATTATGCCAGTGGGTCCAGTGTAATCATAAGGATCCTTAAATGTGGAAACTGGATGCAGATGACTCAATGTCAAATAAATACAATATGAGAAAGACTTGACAGGACATTGCTGGTCTTGACAATGGAAACAAACCATGAGCCAAGGAGTGTATATAGTCTCTAGGTGCTGGAAAAGGCAAGAAAATGGATTATTTCCTGGGTCCTCCAGAAAATAATACAGCCCTGAAAACACCTTAATTTTAGCCCAGTGAGAACCATTTCAAACTTCTGACCTCCAGAACTGTAGGATAATAAATGCATGTTGTTTGAAGCCATAACCTGTGGTAATTTGTTACAGCAGCAACAGGGAACTAATAGCTTTCAAATTCCAGGGTTACAGAATGAATTTTGATTTCTTGTTAATCCAACTAGAATTTAGAAAAATAATTTTCGAAGAGTTGGAAGTTAAAAGTGTTGGCCTTATTTAGACTCACTATTAATTTCATCTTTATTTGAACTATTACAAGGAAAAATCTGTCTACATATCTTTCTATAATTCCTAAAGACATCTTTTCCCTAAAACAAGCAATATATATGTTTGTTCTATTTTAAACATACTAAGATATTTAAAATTATAAGCAGTTACCAAAAATTACCCAGAAAAGAAAGTCACCAAGTCCTGTAGTACATCCTTCAAAGTTTTCGGCCCTGTTGCTTCACCTTCGTCACTCTGTCTTTGCTCTTGTCCATCTATCTCCACCTATCCTTTGCTTAATTCTCCTCAAACCTGATACTCTTCTGGCTAAAGATCCATATATTTCCATTCCTCTTTTTTTCCTCTTTAATAATTACAATAATAGATGAAATTTATTAAGAACTCACTGTTGCCAATATTATAATACATGCTTTATATACATAATATCATTTAATCTTCATAAAACTTTAGGTGGCAAGTATTATTATTATTGCAGCTTTTCAGATAAGAACATTGAGGCACTGAGAAGGTTAGAAACTTGCCCTAAGTCCCTTAGCTCAAAAGTGGAAGAGCTAGGATTTAAATCCAAAGACCAGTCCAATTTATGTTGAGTGATTTTAATTTAATAAAGTGTTGCCTTCTTGTTTAGTGTAACCCTGGGAGAGACTGCTCTCAGGCAGCTCCCAGATCCCCTGGCAGATGAGAAATGCCTACATTATGCCATAAGAAAATATAAAAGTTCTTAAGTGGTCTGCCCTTGGGAGAACCCTAGGTGGTCAAGAAAATAAACAGAATAAATATGGGGTGGTTCAGTGAGAAATCCAGTCAGGTATTATTGTGCGCTCAAAAGGCAAGGCTAGTCATATCAGAAATTAAACTCTCAGCATACTAAGGAAGGACCCATGGCTTATTTATTTTCACATTTTCAGCACTTAGCACCAAGATCAGTGCCTTGTAGGTATTTAATCCGTGATTCTCAGCCCAGGCTTGCTGGACTACCATGACTGTGATGATAATGTTGGGGAATCCATGAATTTTACAGTCAACATTCCTAAACTTTAAAGGAAATTATCCACCACAATGATAAGGCTGCATAGACTATTTAAACAGGTCTCTTGACTGTTGACTATAATTCTACCAGTTCAGCAAGATTACATACTAGTTCTTCATAATGAATGGAGGTTTTAATTAACAGATGTGTATGTGTAATAAAACAGGAAGCTTAATATTGCTTCAAATGAATTTTGTTTGATAAGCAAAATATTTCCAAAATGGGTGCTATGGAATATAATGAACTCTAAAAGCTTTACTTAATGGTAAAAAAAGTTCAGAACTACAATGCATACTTAAACATTCACTAAAAGTTGAGTGAGTTCAAGTCTGTGTCTCCAAATATCCCCAGTTACAACCTAATCCTGTCAACCTATTAATGGGTTATATATATGGTGTGTGTGTGTGTGTGTGTGTGTGTATATATATATATATATATACACACATATATCTGTATATATATATACACATATATATATCAGTATATATATATATATCATAGACTACCACTTAGCCATAATAAAGAATGAAATCATGTCTTTTTTAATAATATGGGTGGAATTGGAGACCATTATCCTAAGTGAAATAGCAGAAACAGAAAGTCAAATACTTCATGTTCTCACTTATAAGTGAGAGCTAAACAATTGGTACTCATGGACATACAGAGTAGAAAAATGGACACTGGAGACTACAAAATGGAGGAGGGTAGAACTGCAGTGAGGACTGAAAAATTACCTATTGGGGCTGGGTGCGGTGGTTCATGTCTGTAATCCCAGCATTTTGGGAGGCCGAGGCGGGCACATCACCTGAAGTCAGGAGTTTAAGACCACCCTGGCCAACATGGTGAAACCCCATCATTACTAAAAATACAAAAATTAGCCGGGCATGGTGACGGGTGCCTGTAATCCCAGCTATTCAGGAAGCTGAGGCGGGAGAATCACTTGAACCCAGGAGGTGGAGGTTGCAGTGAGCTGAGATTGCGCCATTGCACTCCAGCCTGCATGACAGTGCAAAACTCTGTCTCCAAAAAAATGAAAAGAAAAATTACCTATTGTATACAATGTTCACTGTTTGAATGATGGTGCACTAAAAGCCCAGGCTTCCCCAGTATGCAATACATGCACATAAGAAATCGGGATTGTACCTTCTACATATATGAAAGTTAATTTTTTTAAAAGAGCAATTAGTAAATGATTTCTGAGACTAAAAGACTGTGCTATAAAAAACAATTTTTATCTTTGTCTTCAAGGGGAAATGAGACTTAAACACAAGGCTGGCACTGGGGTGTTTTGCCTAAGTATATGAAAACATAGTGACATAAAATAAATCCCAGTTTCATCCAACAATGCAGTAGATAACATAACAAAAAAATTAACCATGTACAGGAAATGATGGAAAGTTTGCGGGAAGGAGCTGTCATTATGGCCTGGAATCAAGCCAGTGTGCTGGGGTCTGGAGGGGCATCCATCTAACTCACCCTGTGTTCCTAGACATGTACCACAGTGGATTACTCTTACTAAAATACAGTTTTTCCACTCTCTCTTCTCCTAATGAATAAAGGAGGGCAGGGGAAGTTCAAGGGATTCTTTTTTCTTCTCCTGTCAGCTCTAAGATCCTCAACCTAGCTGGCAAATTGTTTGTAATAATCTCCTACCATTTTGTTTCCCATCCTGTCCCAAACATCACCTGTCTCTCTGAGTAGCCTCCTCGCTCTTTTGTAAAAATATCCCCCGCAGTTCCCTGCTGTGCCTTGCTTGGGATGCCTCTATCTCTTGTCTGACAGCTCCTGCCCAGGAGGTCTCTGCCTTCCCTATACGAACTTCGGCAGTGCATTGAGTGTACTGCACATTTTAGCACTTATTTATTCAACCATTTAACAAATATTTGTGGAGACCCTGGTCTGTGCCAAGCATGGACCTACATGCACTAAATTATATCCTTTCTTATATTATTTATTAATTGTTTTACAGGGCTTATGTGGTAGATAAAAGTATTGGATTTAGAGTCTGGAAACTGAGGTTATAATCTCAATCCTGTTACTTTATTAATTGTATAATTTTGGGGAAAATCCCTTTAGTAAGCCACAGCTTCCACATATTTCCATGAGTTCTTGAGTGGACTGTACAAGATAATGTGTATCTGTATTTTCCCAAAAGATGAATATGCTAATGAAATGTAAGAATATAATTACTATGTAACCCACATGCCCCTCAGGAGTATTTGTGCCCCAAACTCTGTGCTTTCATATGTAGATATAGATATAGATATAGATATGAGATAATAATAGATTGAGGTACAATAAATATATCAGGTACCAAAAATTACTAAAAAGGAATTCCAAACTTTATGTCTATTTATGAAGAACACTAAAGATACGAAATTTTTAACCCATAGCCACACTTCACTAAAGATCTTTTCTCTCTCCCTGATGGTCTTACACCTCAAAGCTGAATTGGAGCTCTCACCACCAACTCCCTCCAAAAAACTTTTCTGAAAATCTCAGTTCTCCCTACTTTCGGTGCTTTGTGTCCAACCCACTTCTCTCCGCTGACCAAGCCTGTCTTTTTCTCCCTGTTTTCTCAATTCTGTATCACATGCTTGGGAACTGGGCTGGCAAAGACAGAGGTTTCCATAGAAAATGGAGAAGCAAAAAGGTGGATATATCCCACCTGTTAATATTTATCTGGCTATCTTTAACAACAGTTTTCTTTATTTCATGTGGATAGGACCATGTTTTACACTTTTTCTGTTTTCCCTGTAGCACTAATCAGGGTGCTGGGCCTATGGAAGCTACTCAATAAATGCTTGTTAGTTGAATTATAAAGCATAAAAATTAAGTTGGAGAAAGTCTCATTAAATGGGCACTCTACCTCTTCCTAGAAATATGAGATTAAGTTAGTTACATATTGAATTTTATTTTCTTAATCTGTATAATGGGCCTGCTAACTCTCACAGCATAAGGTTGTAATTAGCATTAACTGAAATAACACATGAATGTATCTGATACCTATTAAACACCAAATGTTGACTATAAACTTGAAAGGCTATCTTATGGCTATAAACAGACGGAGCCTGACACCTGTAGTTGAGGGAAGTTGTGTGGTATTTAGAAATTGGGTTCCAGTGGGCCTTGATTTTCTTATCTACAGAATGAAAGCACCTACTCCGTGGATTTGGAAGGTCACTGAAATTCTAATGATCTCTATTTCTGAGAAGCAAGATATTGGTGCATCATTATAATCAAATATTTTCTAGTACTCAAAACTCTCAACTTTGCAAAGAATGATGGGAAACTTACCAGTAACTGAAAAAACAGTCTCTCTGCTCATTCGGAATATGCTTATAATGTGTATCAGTTGGTGCTAACCAGTGAAGATATTTCCACTGGGCTGGCAAAAACAAGAAAGACGAAGTATTGGGAATTGTATTAAGTCAAATTTATTCAATTTAATAAGATACTGCATTTTATTCAGTGATTCTTCCTACTACTTCATTGTCATATTGTCTTTTCATGATACTAAAGTGATAAAATGTAGTGATTATGTGTTAAAATTATCATGTGAGAAAATGAAAAGAGGGAATATAAAAAGTTGGCAACTCTGTCAATTTCCTAATTTTTTACATTGTTGATTAATATTCAGGTTCATAAAATTTGAAAGTTTAGAAATCACTGATTTATAGCATAACAATGTTGAGACTAAACTTTCTGAAGAGGAGTATCTGATTTTTTTGTTGAAAAATACCAAGTCTTAAAGTTTAACTGGTTTTTCTCAGGATCAAAGCCTTAAAATTTTTTTTTAAAAATCCTTTTTCTCCCTCTAACGAGAAAAAAAGATGTGAAACGAAAGAAGGGCAAGAGTCAGATTTTTTTCCCTGCTCCTGTGGGATCCTACTGACTAAAATATTTACAAGTGTGGAAATAGTACAGAGGAAGCCCACCACTTAATGCTGGAGAAGGAAGGTTGGAATGGGCTTGCAGCATTCTAAGCTGCAGTGAGCTGGCTTAGAAGCCTTCTCTGCCCTGACCTAGCTCCAGGCATATAGCTACCAGGCCTGTTTGGGGTAAATGATACAAGGAGGATAAAACATCAACAACAGTTTTAATTTCAGAGCTGCTATTTGAATTGCCAAGCCCTCAGCAGAATAACATAGCCAGATTTGGAGGAAAGAAAATTTTAACAGATATATTAGAAAAACTGAGGATGAATAACCCAATAAAATGTAAAAGTCCATGCATAGGGTAGATTTTAATTCCACAGTAAAGGCTTGGTTTTGATAACCTTTTGACTAACTTTTGAAGACATTTATATTGCCAATTAATATACAAACTTTATAATGACTGGAGACATTTTGTGATCTAATAACTCAATCATGATTATTATACATTACATGTCTATATCAAAACAGCTCATGTGCCCTATAAATACACCTACTATGTACCCACAAAAATTAAAATAAAAAAATTTTAAAAAAGAACTCAATCATGAAATTGCAAATTTAGAAATCATTTGTTAAATGTTAAAAACTGCTATGGTTGTTACCATTTGTTTTACTTATCAACAATATTTTATGTATTATAATTTTCTCTCTGGGAAATCTAATGTGAAAAATAATCTTTATTTGTATATGTGAACCTTGAGTGTTATGGTGAGTTATCTTAGACCTGTTGTTCAGACATATCAACACAGAAAGTAAAGGGAAACAAAGAGGACCTAGGCACCGACTCTTAGACCTCAAGGTATTAATCTGCTATCAGAACAAGGGTATATACTTAGAAATTTGGTTTGCTGAATCTATATCAGACCCCATCGGTAGTCTAGATACTTACTTCATCTAGGCATAGATTCATATATGAGGGAACATGCAAAACCAACTCATGTCATCTAAGGACAGGGATGGTTGCAATAATAGCCTCAACAATAGCAATGATAATATAATAAAATGCATATCCCCTAGAGAAGCATTCTCCAACACGAGGCATTATCTGATCCTCAGATAGGATTTGATATTTTTCTGCTCAGGAAAGCACCCCACCCTTTTACCTCTTCTTCTGAGTTGAGAATTATTAACTGCTTATGTTGTGATTCTAGTTATTAATAATTCAATTTAATGAGTTTATTTGTTAGAGAAGATAAGAACAAGTCTCACCTTTTTCCCATTTTTCTGCATCATTTGTGACTGGATAAACTACATAAAAGTGATTAAGAGTTACATTAGAGCACCATGGATGTGGCCAGGCGTGGTGGCACCCACCTGTAATTCCAGCACTTTAAGAGGTCATGGCAGGTGGATCACCATAGGTCAGGAGTTCGAGACCAGCCTGGCCAACATGGTGAAACCCCATCTCTACTAAAAATACAAAAATTAGCCAGATGTGGTGGGGGCCACTTGTAATCCCAGCTGCTCGGGTGGCTGAGACAGGAGAATCGCTTGAACCTGGGAGGAGGAGATTGCAGTGAGCTGATATTGCATCATTGCACTCCAGCCTGGGTGACAAGAGTGAAACTCTGTATCAAACACAAACAAAACAAAACAAAAAAACCATGGCTGCATCCACCAGTCTTCTTCAGGTTTATCTGGAGAGTGTGTGTGTGTCTGTGTGTGTTTATGTGTTTGGTAGTATTAAAAGGAAAGATAACAAGTATAACCATGTATATTTTGACCAAACACTTGTCATGAAGCAAAAGGTAGTATTTTTCTCTTTTAAGCCAATTAAAGACTATACATTTAATGAAGCTATTATAAGTGTAATTGAATTAAAAATGTTTTAATTTAACTGCTTTCCTTAACTGTTTTTATATTTTTACTTTGAAAAGTATTCTTAGATTCTTCCTCTATCCTCATATGCCTGTAATTTTTAAAGATAATTCATCAGTAAAAGTGGATCTCCAGGTGTACATATGTGAAGGTGGGAAAAGTGGCACACACACCCCAACATCTCTCCTGCATTTAGAGTTACTGCAAAGTCCTTTAAAGTACACAATATTATGTTTTAATCATATTATCAACATAATTAAAAAGACATTTTTTCAAGGTTATTTTGATATTAAAGTATTACGGTCTAAATGATATTTATGACCTAATGTTACCTCAAGAATAGGACAGGCATAGTTTTCAAGTGTGGCTTCCTGGTCAAGTCATGCAGGGTAGAGTTTTTACTTCTAGACGTTCAGAGGAGAAGTTTCAGAGAAGGAACACTTTATTTCTAAATTAATTTCCTTTAGAAACAATATGTACTCTTCTGGGAAAGTAGAGGCATATATAGACTACATTAATCTGCAGAATACGGACCATTCTAAGAACAAACATATGTATATATATATACACACACACACACACACACACAAACACATATATATGTACATATATATATTTAGGTGCGCATGTATGTGTGTGTACATACATGTTTAATAGTCTAATGAGAAAGAGCCCATAGGACTATATTCAAATGTAAGTGCACATATTCATATTTGATGCTCAAGTTCAATTCTGACACCATCTATGCTTTGTATTGGAATAGGACAAGCTAGTGTCACCAAACAAGAAAATTAATTCACTCTATCCTTAGTATGCTCATGGAAGCCATACAATTTATTATAAGCATATTGCCAATACAAAGACAAACAAACAGCATGTGTATCCTATTAGATCTAAATCATAGCAGGGAGCCGAGCTCGTAGAAAATATAGTGCATCCAGCCTTATGCATTCTGAGTTGTATTCATAAATGACTTACTGTATGCTTGGGTTCCACTCCAGTTTCTTATAATTTACACAGGATTATTATATTATACATTGTGACCCTTCCCAAATTGACTATTTCCATAAGAGGCCCATCCATTATGGAGCCAGGGGAACACTCAGGACCAATCCAAGAATGCTGTGTCCATAAGGGAAAAAGCAAGTTAAAATCAGTCTCTACCTAAATCATAAATGCTCATCCCTAAACGTTAGACACTCCTAAAATCCCACCAAGAAGAGTCAAAAATTATGCGACTGGCAGTTTGGAATAGATGATTTAAGCTGTCATGAAGCTGGGGAGCTTAGATGGTTACATCTTTTGCAAGCTTGGTGCTTTTTAGAATACTTCCCACAGTGTCTAATACACAAACATGCCTTTTATTGAGCATCAGGAAGGGCTGTCTTCTATCCATCACTTGACTTTATGCATATAAATAAAAGAATGCAAAAGGAAACAGTAAAACTGTAGATGTCTAAAAACTTCATTACTCAGATAAGATTTTTTTAAATTGGATATTGCAGCACTCATTCATGGACCTCCTGCTTTTAAATTTCAATGCACCTTTAGTGATATTTTTCGCTTTAGAAATTCTATTCTTCAATCTATATAGAACAGATGCTTTATATTCCACATGATACCAGGCTAAACAGTTGAAAAGAAATATTCAGTCAACATCACCACAATCAATGGGCATATTTCTTAGAAAACAAGATTTTTTTTTGAAAGTTGGAGATAAGCTCTAATAATGGAAGAATTCTATGTCTTTTGTGGCTAGAATGTAGTAGGCACTGAATAAATATCTGTTAAATGGGAGATAGAAATCAGTGTTTCATGGCATGTCAGAGAGAGAACACGGATCTGAACAGGTGATGAGTTTATCACAGTAGAGTTTCTTTATGTGTGTATGCTCAGAAATTCACAGGATAAGACTTGAAGCAAATTTTAATAAATTTCATCCTAATATCTTTTTTTATGTGATATTTGTGTAGGGTCAGAACAGGATCAAAGGGAACCTGTTAGGGATGCTTTTGGCTGCAACTAACAGAAAACTGCCCCAGTGACCCTAACAGGCAGGGCTTTGGTTCCAGTAGCAAGAAGTTTGGGAGTAGGTTGTACAGACTAGGTGTGGCAGCTCAATCATGCCACCAGGAACCTAAATTCTTCCATGTTTCTGTTCTGCCAGACATAGTTTGTAGGCTTTTGCCCTCAATCTTGGCATCTTATGATTGCAAGAAAGATGCTTGCCCGCCATGTCTTATGCTAATATTTTAGCAAACAAAAATGAAAGATAAAGGAGTGAAGAGGGAGGCGGGAATGGATGGTGACTATATCAGGAAAGCAACAGCTTTCTCATCAATCCCAGCAGATGTCTGCTTACATTTCTTAGAGCAGGACTGTGCCACCTGATTAGGATGCAAGGGAGTCTGGGAAAACAAGTATTTTTAGCTGGACAGATTGCTGCCTCTCCAAAAAGTCAGGGTCCTATTGAAAAACAAAAGTTAGGAAAGATATTGGATAGGCAACTAGCTATGTTTGCTCTAGGACTGAAGAGAGGAAATTAGTTTAATTACCAGGACATAAAATCTGAGCAGGGCTCTTTTGATTTCACCCTTCTGAAATATAAATTCAGAATCAGAGTAGTTCTATGGGGTAACAATATAAATGGACATTTTTATCATGGTTGAGTTAATTCAGACCTTGCAGTTTTTACAATTTGACCAATAGGTGAAGATTCCTTGATAGATTTTCATCTTGCATTTTTGACTTAGGGGAAAAAAAGTTATTGCCTTCATACTGCCCTGAACTTAGTATCTTCTATTCTCTGGATAAATTTTTAATTTATTTCTCTTTTGAAAAGCATTTTCTATAAATAGTTCTCTGAGAAGTATCATAATGAAATTTGTATCAAAATGTGAATGGTTGACAATATTTTTCTATGTTGTCCTATTTGGGGACTATTTACAGTTTAATGGGATAATTGCCAAAAAGTCAATCTCTGCTTTCAGCAGTTACTGAAAGAGTGACTAAAAGAGGTATTTTTGAGTCGAGGACTCTTAACCTCAGTTATTTAGTCACTCATGTGCACAGCTGTCTTTCTTATCTAGGTTTAGGACCTTGTTTTTGTTTACCAAGAGTGGCATAAAAGTAATAATAATCTTTCCTTAATACTTGACAATGTGCTGATGGAACAATAACTGTTTTAGCAGGTGATCTATATGAATTATGTGATTCCGTGGTTTTATGTTCATAGAAATATAAGTCAATAATGGTCAGGAGTTGGAGATGTTCAAATCTTCAATAAGTTTCTGGCTGTTTCTTGAATTCATCAGTTTTTCATTTTGACCAACCTTTCATTAATATAATGTCAGGAGATATTTGGCAGAAAGGTATAATTTAAACTGATCTGTTATAAATTTAAGAAACTAGCAAAGGAGGATGGAATAAGTTGTTTATGAATGAAACAATGGAGACCTGTTGTCAGATGTTCGTGAGTGTTGTATGTACACCCAGAAAGTCTTTATAATCTTTAAAACAATTTGTCTTCACCTGCAAACCACACAGCCTTATCATGTATTTACTGCTCACCACCCTACTTTCTCCTATAATTTTGTTTCTCTGCCTGCAGGCTTAACATTCTTGGCAAAACAGAAGGCTTATGGGAAATATTCATTGACTTCTTCTTGTAGCAATGTTATTTCTGCATAGTAGTCAGGCTAAGGATGCCAGAACAACTTCCTTGATTTTACAAGAAGGGCTCTAAGGGACACTTATACCTCAATATGTGAGCAGAAACTCTCATTCTAATGTTTCACAGAAATGCATAGAATCCTCCCTTTACTTGTGTTGCTGGAAGATACTACTTTTACAGAATCAGAGCCTAGGCTCTAGGCATATCTAGACAGGAGGTATCTGAAGGAGCATTATCTCTATTGTTACTTGGTCTAGAACACTCACTTGTCCCCATCCTATTATCTTCCATGCAAGTCCCATTCTAAGGCTGTGTGAAGCCTTTCTCTCTATTGAACTGCATAACAGCCCCAGACTTTCTGCCCTGGGATGGGAGTGGGGAATGAGGATGTATTGGATGAATGTAAATAGGTCTTTTTCAATAATTTTCAAGGGACAAGGAATGTCAGAGAAGGATTTATTTGCCCACACATGGAGCACGTTGTCCCTGACTGTCCAAAATAATCCTCTTAGTCCCAGAGAATCCTATCCCTCAGGAATGCCACAGGAATATCCCCAATTAGCAGAATGTAATTACTTGAGTGGGAATCATGTACTAAATGATGAACCTCTCCTCCCAAATGGCATGAGCCTTTGAATAATTTAGAAGGTGAGAACAATTAAATACAAGAGGACCATCCTGACAGTAAGGAGATGTTTGTGCTGCACTCATGAACATACATGCTGTAAGGAAGGCTAGAATGAGAGAAGTATAAGTAGCTTTAAAGTGGAATAGAGTTAATATTTTCAAACTATATAAAGCTCATTTAAATACATAGAATGACCTGAAAATCTTAGATAGACAAATGAACAAAGGATATGAAGAGGCAACTTATCCAGGAGAAAATAAAACCAGTAAACAAGGAAAATATTCACTCTTATAAGGAATCCAAGATATTCAGATTTAAAGAACAATAAGGGCCCATTTCATGTCTTTTAAAGTAAGCAAAACTTTAAACAATGATAGTATGATACAATGATACTGATGAGATTGTGGGGAAGCCAGTATCTATTGCTAGCTGCATTGTAAAACTTTTGGAAATAAATTTGATAATTATAGCAAAACCCTTGAGAAATGTTTTTAACCAGTAATCCTAAGAAATAACTCAATAAAATAATAAAAACCACATGAACTGAGAATAATTGTTATCTATAGCTGCAAAGTTTAGAAACAAATATTTAAAAATAGGATAATAGTTACAAATTATGAATTATAAAACAATGAAATGTAATTTGTCTTTTACAATGGATGGTCATAATATGCTAGCTAGAATATGATACAGAAATAAAACATGACAAAATTTAGAGTACGGTATGGATATAACTATATAAAATATATAACTATACGTATGTGCAAACCCTAAAAAGAAATTTATGAAAATGATATCAATGTGTTAGTGTGGTATGATTTTCAGGGAGTTATTTCATTCTAAAATGTATTTTGATATGGTAAAATGTTTAAAGATCTGTAATGAGTTCACTGAGGAGCCTTAACTTGTTGAGGGACAAACATGAAATAGATTTATTTTTCTGATAACTTTGCGCAATGCTGACCTCTCTGATTTTTGCTGAGGTGCTACCTTCAATTCCATGACTTTCCAATCACTTATCAGAACAGTCTCTCTGGTTTTTTAAACTCAGTGTTGTGTGTTTTGCAGGTTTCATTTTACATTCAATTCAAAACCTTCCCCTTTCCCTCTATATTCAATTATATTTATGGCTCATTTTCCTTCCCTCTTTCCTGCACTTCTCTGGTGGACATAGCTTCCTTTCTTACCTGTTTCCCTTCAAGAGGCTGTTCTCTTTTTGTGCTTACTGGCCATCATTCTTCTCTGCTTTCTTGGAGGGCCTGGTAATGCCCTCTCCATAATCTCCTGGAATGAGAGCTTCAGGTTGGTGTTAATCTTTTTCCAAGATTCTCACAGCCATATACTGTATAGTTTCTTACTGGTGGGGTCCCCTTGGTTTGTACAACAGGCTTAGAGAGTTGATACTGGCAAGAGAGGTCAAGCCCAGCCATTTAACTCATGGTCTACATAGAAAATCATGGATCATGGTCCATATTTAACAGTGAATTACAGGCTGTTTCACTGCCTTTTCTCATATGCCACATTCCTCTTGCCCTTTCTTCACACTCAGCATCAGCTGAGTAGCCTGGAAACTTTTAAATAAATTATCAGCAGTTGACAACTTAGTGGCAGGCAGGACTATTCCAGCAATCGTTGAGAATAATTCTCCTGGGCCCTTCCTCTACTTTGGCAAGAAGAAGTATGCCATCAGCCCTACTCCATGGGAAAGCAATTGCCTTCATTTTCAACTTTTCCATATCAAGTCTTTCTTTTTATTGATTAAGGTGGTTGTGTTGGTGGTCTTTATGGTTACATCAGAAGAGTGTCTCTCTGTAAGTCCTAGAAGGAATATGCTGGCTGTAATTACTGGTGTTTCTTTAACTTAGAACATCAAGTATTTAGATGCCAGTTCTAGTTCTTACCTTACCATGTAAAAACAGAATTATCATTAAAAGGTAGTTTTAAGTGTGGTTAGTTTATAGGACCAGGGGAATAAACAAGGTGTACTCTTACTACAAAATATACTGAACATCATCAATATTTGTTGTCTGGTTGATTGTTTTTTGAAAAAGACCAAAACAATAACTGAAAATTGTAGAAAGCATCCTAGAAGCATCTTAACCTAGTCACACATATGATTTATTTTCAGAGTTACTGTCATTAAGTCCTATCTGCTGAAAATCCTCCCTCTCTCCAAAACAACTGCCTTGCATATATCCTCTTCTACTTGGGCTAAAATTGTCACTATTATGGGTTGGGAAGGGAGGTTGGAAGAGAAGAGGAAGAGAAGAAGAATAACGGAGTAGTTGGGAAGACAGGGCATCCAAAAAAAAACTTTACTTACTTCACATTTTACCAGGGTCCAGCAATATTGCTCACATGATAATCAGTAGGAATTTTGTTTCCTTTTCAAATTGATTAATGAGTACTTATTAACTCACAGGCAATTAAAGGGCCAGTGGGCACAAATTCTCTGTATTTTCAGTAAATGCCCAGTTATTGCCTAACACTAAATAATACAGAGGCTACTATTTTGAATCTTTACCACTAATTAGAAGACAATGGCACAACTTCAAATCAACCAATTCTTCACAGCTAAAAGTACTTGTTGGAGTAAAAGCCGATGAAAGAGAGAGAGAGAGTGACAGAAAGAGAGAGAGAGAGAGAGAGATTTTCTTTTGATGTTCCTGTTTATGAACTTCTAAAAGTTAGAAATCTTTCACCTAAATCTTTTTATTTTAACTCAAAGTGTTATTCTATTGGGGTTATTTATCTAGATTCCAACAAACACTGTCAATTTTTTCTTATAGATTTTGTTTGAGACGTACATCACAGGTAGATATATTTTTAAGTTGATCAATTTGACATATTAGCTTAAAATAGAGCCTGTCCCTTAAGACTCAATGTCTTTGAAAATAGGAAGCTTGAGGTTGCAATCACTTAAGGCTGAGTTAGAAAAATGGCCTGTATTAAGTCAGTAAGCTTGTTTTTCTTTTGATCATGTGTAAACAGAAAATCATGTCTCACAGGTGAAATTGTGTATTATCAATCTGCGTTTTCATTGTTCTTACATTCTGAAATGAAAGGCTGCTAATGATGATTCTTTATTTAGAGCTATGTGTTCATTTTACTAGACTGTCTTTAAAATAATATATAATTGGATTCAATAGATTCAGTAAAACATGAAAAAATACATGCTAGACAAATCTATAGTAGCTGCAGAAATCTGTAGCAAATACAAAAATCTAGAGTAAATTGACTCTGGGAAGACAAGAGCTAAAGGGTCTGTTGACCACAAATTTTGGTATGTACACAATGCCTACCTCCAGAAACAATAGCCAAACAGCATAATGAAACATAAGCTTCAAATGGGCCAAGTGAACAAGCATTTGACTTTTCTTGAAAATGATATAGGCTCAGTTATCTATTTAATCACCATTAATTTTGCATTTAACTGCCAACTGCCTTATTTTCTATTTAAGTTTAAACATACATAAAGCTTTTCTTTTCCATTATATTTCTTTTCTATTTCTACAGTGATCATTTTGCATCACAAAAGGAATTTAAAGAGTAATGCAAGGTACGCCTCCTAAGCCACAAGATCAGTCTCTTCTGGTGGTGTTCTGTTTATTTGTGTCGTACCTTGAATTCCATGTCGTCTTGGACACTTTTCTCCTTCTGTAAACTTATGATGTCTCATTACAACTTTGCTGAACTTGTGGCACTTAGACATGACTTCTTTCCTAGCTTTAGTCTGATGTGTGTTCAATTGTTCACCCCATGACTTGAAGTAACAAATAACAAATTAGTAGCTTATTTAATAGGGATAAAGACTGATAGTCTCACTCATGCTCTTTTTACTGGGAGTCACTAGGCAGGAAGCTAGAATTAGCTCAGTTTTGTCAAACTGATTTGAGTTCATTCATGGTAAAATGAAATCTAATATTTTCCTTCCTCCTACATGGTTAGAAATTTTGGTTCTCAGCAGGTGTTGAATTTAAATAGTAAGAACAAATGGAAGCCACAGCTATGGCTCTGAGAACAATTATATAGGTCCTTGAAAATCCATTTCCAATCTATATTAAAAAAGAAATGTTATTTTGCAGCAATGAGCGATTAAAGTCTGCCGAAATTATTTTTTTTCTGCTTCAAGAAATCAGTCCAGAAATCCCAAAATTTGTAAGTCATGGTCTTCTTTGAAACCACATTTCCCATATGTTTCACATTGTCATTGCATGAATTCTGTTACTTTGATGTCCTCAATAATTTATTACTTTTTGCATTTTTCTTATGACACAGACCACAGAGCTATAAGAAACTGACCATTGCATTTCACAGGACTTGGGCTTAAAATATGATAAAGGAAAAGAGTAAAAATTGTCATGGTATCTTATATTAAAAAAGGTATTCTATGTAACAAAGCTTATTCAATTCAATGAGCTTCTCTGTAATATAATGATCTTTTTATAACAAATTTTATATAATGAATATTTTTCTGCAATGAAATTTTACTTGTTTTTCTCTTATAATCACTATCACTAAGCAACAGACTTATTTGCTGCTTGCAATAATGAGATATAGATGAATTCATTGTAACTGTTTCATCCCACCATCCAACAACAGTTACAAATAAACTCTCCTAAAGTTTTTGCTTTTTAATTACGAAAAAAAGTTCAGCCAGAAAAAAGACTCGAATACCTAAAGTTTGATTTCACTGACCCCGAACAATTACAGTAACTAAAACTAAAAATGGCAGATACTACACAACATCTTCCACTTTTCCTGGCAGAAAACCTTCTTTTCCTCACAAGCTAATTCAAACTATGAATCCTATAAGATTCTTTTCATCTTTACCACTTGCTGATGGCAAACTGAATTTTAAGTAAGACTCCCTTATGAAACAATTGTGATGCCTCATGCAGTTTGTTACACTTTTGAACTATAGCAACCTGGTAACATAGGTGAAAGCCCATAATGATTGTGAGCATGTGTGTGTGTGTGTGTGTGTGTGTGTGCGATTTTATGATTCATGGGTTTTTATTGTTCCCATCTTTGTGTCACTGTGTACCCAAAGATACTGTCACCGTTCTTCTCCCCACCAGAAGTCAGAAGCCTAACATCTCTTTGTAATCTCAAAAACAGTCATACTTTCTATAAATATTCAAAATACAATCACTTACCTGGATTAATAGAAAATATTTTAAAAGACTCCAAAATTGGAAACCAGGTCAATCCCTATTCTCTTTCAAATTTTGGAAAATAAATGAGATTGGAAAAACACACCAAGGCACACAGAAAAATTCGTATTCTATCAAGGTCAAGCACAACCACCTACTTGGAGCTCAGCATGATTCTATCACTCCTGAGCCTTTTCCCCTACTTCTAATATTCTCTTTTTGTTTTTTTTGAGATGGAGTCTAGCTCTGTCACCCAGGCTAGAGTGCAGTGGCATGATCTCAGCTGACTGCAACCTCTGCCTCCCGGGTTTGAGCAATTCTTGTGCCTCAGCCTCCTGAGTAGCTGGGATTACAGGTGTGTGCCACCATGCTGACTAATTTTTGTATTTTTAGTAGAGATGGGGTTTCCTCTTGTTGGCCAAGCTGGTGTCGAACTCCTGGCCTCAAGTGATCTGCTTACCTCGGCTTCCCAAAGTGCTGGGATTACAGGTCTGAGCCCCTGTGGCTGGCACCATCTTCTAATATTTTCTAATACTGAAATCCTAAGCAATGGAAAGCAACATGATAGGGGACTTCACATTCTTTAAGGACCCTTGATCATTCTCTCATTTGTTATGGATTTCAAATTTTTATTTTGCCTTTTGAACGTCAATTATTAGTTATCATTAGTTTTGTATGGCCAATAGTTATTTTTCTTTACCAGAATTTTATGGGCTTTTGTTCTCACACATTTCGTGGCACATATATTCCTTTGGGTTCACTTTCCTCTTTGATAAAGTACCTCCCTTAATTTTATGGGGAGGGTCTGTGTGTGGTAAACTCTAAGTCTTGGTAGATCCAATAATGTGCAGATTTTGCCTCATTCTGAAGTAATAGTTTAAGCAGATATAAAATTCTAAGTTGACATCTTTTTTCCTCAGTGCTTTCAAGATATTGTTGTATTGTTTTCTGGATTTTATTGCTTTAGATGTGAAATCTTTGTGAATCTATTTTTATTCCTTTGCAGTTAAAATATTTTCCAAGGTAGGTTTTAAGATGGCTTGTTAAAAATCCTCGGTATTTTGCAGTTTAGCATGAGTTTTGGTGAGGACTTATTTTTATTATCCAGTAATTAGGAATGCATTCTCTATTTCATGTCTTTCTTCCATTTAAAAAAATTATTAACAATGATCTCTTCAAATAATGCTTCTCATCCATTTCCTCTGTTTTATTCTTCTCAGACTTTTATTAGAAGAATGTGTAAATTGCTCATTTTGTCTTACATTTCAAAATTGCTTGTCCTATTTTAAAAGCCTGTCTCTGGCTTATTGTCTTATTGTCTCTGGCTTATTGGGTGCATTTTTTTTCTTACTCCTTTTCCTACTGTCCAGTAATTCTGTTTTCAATTACATCTAATTTAGTTTCATCTACCCATTGCATTTTTTATTTCAATAGCTATATTTCTAATTGATCCATTTTGATATAAATTTTTATTTCTTCTGTTTTCATACTTAATTTCCAAGTAGAAGTTATTAACTCAGTTATCTCTATGAAGATGCAAAATACACTTATTTTAAAGTCTGGCAATCTTTTCTATGAGATTAATTTCATACAAAGCAATTCATGTTCTAATTTTTTTTTTTTTGAGACAGAGTTTCGCTCTGTCGCCCAGGCTGGAGTGCAGTGGCGCCATCTCGGCTCACTGCAAGCTCCACTTCCCGGGTTCCCACCATTCTCCTGCCTCAGCCTCCCAGATAGCTGGGACTACAGGCGCCTGCCACTATGCCCGGCTAATTTTTTTTTTTTTTTTTTGTATTTTTAGTAGAGATGAGGTTTCACCATGTTAGCCAGGATGGTCTAATTGTTGTTTTATTATTTCTTGCTTATTGGTACATTACTTCTTATGTTTTGAAACATTGGTTTGCAGCTTATTTTGCACAAGAAGGTGGTTGTTTTCTCTCTCACTCTGGACTTATTCACTTCTCTAGAAAATTTGAAGACTCATCCACCTGGATCCTGCTTAGCAAATATTCATGTACTTTCTTATGTTTTCCACTCTTGTATTTATTTTAGGATTATGTGACTAGTTCTAGCTAATAGGCTATGAGTGGAAGTAACATGTATCACTCTGAGTCCAAAAAACAGTTAAGTGTTTATGTGAGATAGTCATGTTTTCTTTTCTTTTTAAATATTGTTTATTTATTTATTTTAGAATAAGGGGGTACCTGTGCAGGTTTTTTACATGAATATATTGCATGATGCAGAGGTTTGGGATTCTCTTGATCCTGTAGCCCAGGTAGTGAACATAGAACCCAATGGGTAGTTTTTCAATATTCCCCTCCCCCTCCCTTTCAGAATTCCCAGTTTTTATTGCTCCTATCTTTGTATCCCTGTGTACCCAATGTTTAGCTCCTGCTTTTAAGTGAAAACATGCAGTATTTTGTTTTTCGTTTCCACATTAATTCACTTAGATAATGGCCTCTAGCTGCATTCATGCTGCTGCAAAGGACATGATTTTGTTATTTTTATAGCTGCATAGTGTTTTATGGTGTATACATACTACATTTTCTTTGTCCAGTCCACTGTTGATGGCCACCAGAGTTGATTCCATATCTTTGTTATTGTGAATAGTGCTGCGATAAACATACATGTGCCGGTTTCTTTTGGTGGAATGATTTCTTTCCCTTTGAATGTATATCTAGTAATGAGATTTTTGGGTCGAATGGTAATTCCATTTTTAGTTCTTTGAGAAATTTCCAAACTGTTTTCCACAGAGGCTAAGCTAATTTGCATTCCTACCAACCTTTTTTTCTGCAACCTCGCCAACATCTATTTTTTTGACTTTTGAATAATAGCCATTCTAACTGGTGTGAGATGATATGAGATAGCCATGTTTTCTATCTCATCAATGAATGTAAAGAACACTGCCTTAACTGATGACATTATCTTGTGAAATTCCTTCTCCTGGCTCATCCTGGCTCAAAAGCTCCCCTACTAAGCACCTTGTGACCCCCACTCCTGCCCACCAGAGAACAACCCCCTTTGACTGTAATTTTCCTTTACCTACCCAAATCTTATAAAATGGCCCCACCCCTATCTCCCTTCGCTGACTCTCTTTTCAGACTCAGCCCACCTGCACCTAGGTGAAATAAACAGCTTTGTTGCTCAAAAAAAAAAAAAAAAAAAAAGAACACTGAATTGTTAGCGTTACTGTATCAAATCATCTCAGACTCCCAAGTCACTGCTGGATGACAGTTGCCAACGAGAATCATCTGACCTGCATTAAAGAGTGCTGTGAATGTCAAAAAAAACTTTGTTGTGTAAATCTGTTGATATTTTAGGTTGATTTGGTACTGTCACTTGCCCTAACTAGTATACTACCTGCCACCTCATCTAATGGGAGTGTATTAGGGTAAGTGGCAGTAACAACTTATATAACTAAGTATCATATTATAACTTGGTTCCCCATCCCCATGCAGAACCAAGTTATAAAATGATGATTCAAAGTTCTACCTTCATGATATTTGGGATACTGAAGATTCACTCACTAAGCCAAAAGGCAAGTTTTTCAGTTACTACAAGGCTGATGTCATCCCAATTCCCTGGGCCTAATGCCTTTTTAAATTCCAATCATCAATCAGCAGAAATTCCCTTAACCTTTGCCTACAAGTTGTGAAGCTTGCCCTTCATTTGGAGTACCTTAGGCTTCTGAAATGGAACTGCCTGCTGCCAGTGTGCTTCTGGACCTGATGCCCCGCAAGCCAGGGGTTTCAGCTCTACTTACCACTATGAATTTTTGGTCCACATAGATGCTTATTTAAAAAAATATATAGCTATGTATTTTTTTTTCTTTTTATACTTGCTATGCATTTAGAGTAGAGGGGTATGCCAAATCATGAATTTACTTCACTAGCTTGATTTGAAGACATTCTAAGTGCAATGCTCCAATGTGGAGTTTGGAGATTGCTATTCATGAAAAACTATGGTGGTTCATGTAGGCCTTCTCAGATCTCTGTGGGGGTGGAGGAATATGCAATTGTTGCTGGCCATTACTTCTGAAATCATTTATAAATGGGCTTTATGAAGTTCTTGGCTTTTGATATATTTACTATCAGTAGTCCATTTCACACTCTGACAACTTTTATGATGCTTTTTAGAGATGTTTTGGAACCTCTTTTGGAAGCAATAAGCTAGGCTAGTGTATTAGTCCATTTTCACACTGCCAATAAAGACATACCCAAGACTAGGCAATTTACAAAAGAAAGAGGTTTATTGGACTTACAGTTCCACGTGGCTGGGAGGGCCTCACAATCATGGTGGAAGGTGAAAGGCAAGGAGGAGCAAGTCATGTCTTACATGGATGGCAGCAGGCAAAGAGAGAGCTCGTGTAGGGAACTCCTGTTTTAAAACCATCAGATCTTGTTAGACTCATTCACTCTCATGAGAACAGTGCAGGAAAGACCCACTCACATAATTAAATTACCTCCCACTGGGTTCCTTCCACAACACATGGGAATTGTGGAAGTTACAATTCAAGATGAGATTTGGGTGGGAAGACAGCAAAACCATATCAGCTAGTGATTATCAAACTTGACTGATATATGGCCTGGTAGAAAAATGTCAAGAATGCTTAATGTTGATTTAAATTATTTTTTATTATTATCATTAATTTACTTAAATATGTACAAACATAAAACTAGCATCTTATGATTAGACCTCAGATACAACTATAAAGCCAAAACAAATTTGTATATTAAATACAAATAAAACTATAAAACTAATATGATTCAAAGTAACACATTTATTTTAATGTGACAGATGATACTGCTTTGCTGGAACCAAATTGATACTTGAAATATAAACATATTAATGACTATTGAGGTTCATTGTATTAGATAGATCATGGCAGAAAATGAATGGCATTTCAGTACTTAAAGAGGACTTAAAAAAGGAAATATGTACAAAGGTACAGACTGGCTTAGAAGAAACTAAAGAGGGTTGAGAAACAGCAACAGTGAAGAGCCATTATCATCTGTAAGGCTGTAGAAGCAAATGAAGAAACAATGATCAGAACATAGAGAGTGTGGCTGCAGGTATAGGAGAGGAAAAACTTAGAAAATCTGTGATTTTTGTAGAAAGGACATAATTAACTTACAGGAAGACAGCCAGGAGGAAACCAGCAAAATAAATGCCCTGACCTCACCTTATAGATCCCCATTAAAAAAAAAAAAAAAAAAAAAAAAAAAAAAAAAAAAAAACAGAGTATGAGAAAGGCTCTTGATGAAATGATCATGGGCACATAATAAAAAGAGGAAGTAGTCTGGAGAGGTAAGGGAAAACATTCATTCAAGTTCATTCAATATTTATTCATTCAATATGTACTACAAGGTAATCTGTAATCGATTCTCCCACAACTTAAAAAAAATTAAAATAAGTATAAAAATATTTACTTTTCCCTAGGTATGAATACAAATTTACATTTAAAGACTCTTTTATTTTTCCTTATTAGTCCATGACAACTTAAATTGTAATTGATATCAATACAATGATAAAAAAGAAGGAAGGCTAGATCACTGAAATTTGTGGTAATATCCAATTATAATATGGTTATCTAGCTGATCCTAAATATGCATTTTAAAAATATCACCAAATGAATCCAAAACATTTTCTAAATGTTAAAACAAAACAAGCAAACAACATCAACAGAATCTTCAAGGAGAACTTTAAATTGTGCCAATATATTCACCCTCCTGAGTTCACGGAGCTCATTTGAGAATACTTGAACTAAGCCTTTTATGCCTCAATATGGATAAATTTTCTGTGCTCTGAAACAACTGGCACATAGCTGCTAGAGAAATCTACCTAAAGCTCTGCTGTGATTCTGTAATTATTTTCATTAAAACAATCTTCCATGGCTCCCCATTTCCTACAGATTTAAGTATAAAATTTGCATTCTAAAATTCAAAGTCCTTAGCTTGCTTTTTGAGCTTTATCATCTATTACATTTCCCTTAGACATACTGTATACTCCAGCCAAACTAGGAGGTGTATTATGGTCTGAACAAACTCCGGTTTTCTACTTTCTTATCCCTGTTCCTATTTTTTTTCCTCTCCTTGGAATGCCAGCTTCTTTATCTCTGCCTTTTAAAATCCTGCACACCTCTTGAGCTCATTTCAAGTCTACCTCCTCTGTGAGGATTGAGCTAACACCAAGGATCAGATTGTCAAATCACTCACACAAATGAGAGACCTTTCTCAGTATCAAGCTTCACAACTAATTCCAAGGATACAAGCATTCAAGACACAGGCAAGCAGAGAAAAGGCTGGGACATTCCACAAGACTTCCCACATCCTTGTTTTTGTGGACATGTACTCTCCAACCCAGAATAATAGATGAGGTCTCTAATGAGGGCTGCAGGTCACCTCACACAGTGGACAGCATTGAAGTTAGGAAACATCTCCACTTCCTGCTCCAGAGAGTTGTATAGCTTATGTCACATTCTCTAGGGAGCCATGCATCATAAATCCATACATTGTAGGCTTGTTTACCCTAATCAATCCTAAACCAGAGACATCCTGCATCATTATTCAATTTGCCCAGAAGTCCAGTTTTTATATTTGCAAGGATATTAGACTGAAGCACTGTCTTCTTTTTCTAGAACCGTCTTCAGGAAGAAATGGACCACAGATCAGTTTCTTTAACTCCTTTCCCCCTAACACTTACGATTACTCCAGTCTTGTGTAATCTTTTCCTTCTATCACTCTGTGCCTCTATCGTAGCACTATTTTTCTGCTTATTTAAATTATCTTCTCTCCTGCAACCTGTTAGAAAGGATATGATATATTCATTTTGAGACTGTAATAGTACTTTGCAAAGTGCCTTGCATATAACAGTGATTTAATAAACATTGAAATGAATTAGGAGAAAGTAAGAACTTTCTCTTCTCATTATTTCCCACAGATAATACTGTTGAGTCCTGGACAGTGGAGAGAAATCAGATAGTCCAAGTTCAAGTGGGTTTAAATATTTGCTTGTGTAGATAACTTAATAAAAACTACACAGAATTGATGCTAAATTATGCAAAATTAGGCAAAGTTGAGTTCATGGACTTTCCTTCTCATTCTTGAACACCATTTCCCTCTCTCCTCAGGTGCCTATTTCTGGATCTTATTTGCAGGGATGAATGTTGCTCAAGGGAGTTGCTGGCTAAGAGACTTCACTATTACCAGGGCAAGTCCTAGAGAATGTTGTCTAGACACTCATCATTGAAGTATCAGAATCAGTGGTAGGAAAGATAAAAGCAATAAAGCCATGCTTTGAGGTGGGAAATTGGAAAGTAGTCAGTCAATGCATCAACTAAAAGGATAAGGCAGAGACATAACCAGGAAACACAGTGAGGACAAGGAAACACCCTAGCTGTTGAAATGAATGGTTCAGTATTCAGGTCTGAAAACCTAGTATATTCTTGGAGGTATTGGTTGTCTGTGTATTTAGAAAGCTTTCCTGGGTTAAAGGCATACTTATAAAGATAGAGCTGGCCTGACCAGCAGAGTTTGCATGGTCTTCCCCACTTCTCATATAAAATTTAATTCTCAATATGTAAAAATCATTGGTAGTTGTTTAAGATGTCTTCCTTCTTAGGAATATGTACATACACCCAGAATTCAGTCTTAGGCCACAATGATAAAGGGCTTATTTCTGGTATTGGGTTGAGGAGAACTGGGGGCATAAGAACTTTCCTAACTATACGTAAATTACCTGCTAGGATGTCGTGACATACCACTCCTCTTACTTGGCTCCATAACATTGAGAATTTATAGATATTCCCATGCTTAAGCTCTCTAATTGCTAAAAAATAATAAATTTTATGCTATTTCTTTTTCCCTACAGAGAGAATAAAAAACCCTGGAGCTATATATACTTGGTTAATGTTTTTGTTTGCATAACAGTGTTTCTTTCCTTATCTGTTTTAAACAGTGTGCTTCTTGGAAGTTGTATTGTTTTTCTAATACTGCATAACAAATTACCACAAACTTAATGGCTTAGAAGAACACACATTTATTATTTTTCTCAGTTGCATGGGACAAGAGCCTAAATGTTGCTTAACTGGTTCCTCAAAATATGTTCTCATGAGACTGCAACCAAGGTGTTGGATAGGGCTGGGTTCTCACCAGAGGCTAGACTGGGGAAGGATCTGCTTCCACATTTCTTAGGTTATTAGCAGATTCATTTCCTAGCATCTTTAGGATTCATGGCAGCTTGTTTCCTCAAAGCCAACAACAGAAAGAAAGAAACTCTAGCACTTTGGGTGCTATAATAGTATGTATTGCATGTATGTAATCACTTACATCCCTTCACCTTCACCATTTTCTACTGGTTGGGAACAAGTCACAGGGCCTTCCTACACTCTATGGGAGGGGATTACATAAAGATGTGAATACCAGAAGGTAGGGACCAGGCTGGCCACCTTAGCGTGTGTCTGCCACAGAGGTAGATATAATGCTTTTTATGTAAATTAAAAGTAAAATCAGTTTATATGCACGTAGATTCTTCATGACTGTGTGCTGGTGATGACTCAAATGATAATGAAGGTCATAGAAATGCAGAATCAGAATCAGATGTTAGTAATTTGTCTAAGGGCTCTAAGTAAGAAAGAGTAGCTGAAGATGAGAGGTCTGCTCTGGCATTATTTAACTTGACGTATGTCATGTATGCTGATGAAATGCTTTCTAACTAGGAGCCTAATTTCCATCCTATGCATCTCATAAGCTTGGAGAGTTCTTATTCCTTCAACAATGTTTTAGGTACCTATGGTATCTATGTCTTCTGCTGTGATTTAGACATATAGGAAGAAAATGGCTAAACTACTTACATTTTCTGAAATCATGGAAAGGAGAGTACTACACTAGTAACTTGAGGCTGCTTTGGGTTTTGAAAATAACAAATCTACAATAAGAACACTGATGTTGCTTGCCAATGTTGAAGAATTTTATATCCATCAAAGGACTTGTGTGGGAGAACAGACCCCCTTTTCCCACTGTATCAAGAGCTTTTTATTATTGTCTTGTTTACCCTAAGCTTACTAAAAGTAAAAAAAAAATGTGAGGAGGAAGGGCATAGAAAAAACTCCCAATTTAGACATTTTCTGTGGGAATAATTTCAAGGATCTGCATTTAAGACCTACTTCAAACAATGTGCTGTCACTACTAACTGCCAAGAAGAAATTACACCCTATAGAAAGAGAGAGCACTTGAATTTCCAAATTACATGGCCTTAATTTTTCTTTCACTGCTACTACCTTTCACGTATTCTATGACTGCCAAACAGGACCATCAAATGCTCTTTGAACATGAGCTATATTTTCCCGCCATTTCTTACCCTACTGAAAATGTTCTCTTGGCTTCTGTTGCTATTTGTCCTTTTGTATCTATTTCTGCATTTCAAATCTTCTTTTGTATTTGTCTCTGCATTTAAAATTTTAGCTCAAAAACTGTCACACTTTTTAGTTTTCCAATTGCTCTATCATCCTTTATATTCTCACAGTGCCTGGCAACTCTCCTATGGCTCTTGTGGCCACATTGTATTCCATAGATTTTTTTTTTTAAATTCACTTAGCACAAAATTGACCACTATAAAGTGCAAAATTCAATGGCTTTTAGTACATTCACAATGTCATGTAACTGTCATCCCTATTTTACTATCTTATTCCCAAGCACTTCTACCACCTCTCCCCCTCTCCCCTACCATACACACAAAACACCCTGTACCCATTAAGCTGTCAATCCTCATTTCTTCCAATCCTGGCAACCACTAGTATGCTTTGTGTCTCCTATGAATTTGCCTATTCTGGATATTTGAAATAATACAATATGTGGCTTTATGTGTCTGGTTTCCTTCACTTAGCATAGTGTTTTCAAGATTTATCCATGATGTAGTATATATTAATAATTTTTATGGCTGAATAATATTTCATTATGCAGATATAACACATTTTGTTCATCCATTTATAAGCCGATAGACATTTGGGTTTCCACTTTTTGCACTTTTTAGTTTTTATGAATAATGCTACTGTGAACATTAATGTACAAGTTTTTTTTGAACACCTGTGTTCCATTATGTTGAGTATACACCTAGAAATGTAATTGCTGGGTCACATGGTAGCTCTATGTTTAACATTTTGAGAAACTGCCGTACTGTTTTCCAGAGCAGCTGCCTCATTTTATATTCCCACCAACAAAGTATCTCGTGATTTCCTTGTGTGTGTGTGTATGTGTGCATGTATGCCTGTTTTAATTCTAGTCATCTTAATGGGTATGAAGTGGTATCTTGTGGTTTTGAATTGCATTTCCTGGATGACTAATGATGTTGAGTATCTTTTTATATGGTTGTTGGCTGTTGCATATCTTCTTTGGTGATAATCCATAGATTTTTATGTTGATTTATATTTTTAATACACAAATTAAATTTTTATTTAAATTATTATTAATTGGGAAACTGGAAAGATGTTGATAATCAATTCAAAGAATAATCCAAAGAGCAGACATTTATAGATTGGTAATGTTGAAAGGAAACCACAAATGGAAGGAAATACTTTTTTCCCATGCTATTCTCTTCCTGGGATTCTTAATCACTCTCTCATTCACTTTAAGTAGAAATTTTCTCAACTTTCAGCTCTATCCTCAAACATCACCTCATCAGACTAAAGTGTGTCATCATATTCCATACTATTTTTGATCTACCCTCATTTGGCCAAAACTAAATTGAATAGGAAAAAAACAAACTGTTTTTCCTACTCTCACAAACTCCCTTAACACAGAACACTTATGATCATCAAAATGTGTGGAGATTTCTCCCCACCAACAACCAGTACTCAGCAGAAACGGCTAAGTATGCTTCAATTTAAATCAATTCTCACACTCTCTACCTGGAGTTAACATCAGATCCTACAGCTTTCGGCCTTGGTCCCACAAGACTGCCCTCCACTTCACATGCCAATCACAAGTCCCAAGTTGTGACCTGTACTTTTGACCAACTAACAATAAGTTAGGGGTTTCCTTGACACCACTCCTTGGCATATATTAATTAGCTAGAGTGGCTCACAGAATTCAAGGAAACTCCTTGCTTACTATTATCACTGTATAACAAAGATATGTTAAAGTATAAAAATGAAGAAGCAGATGGAGAGATCCATAGAACAAGATTTGGAAGGGTCCTAAGCATAAGGGTTTCTGTCCCCATGGAGTTGAGGTACACTTCCCTCCCAGCAGTGGTTGTTCATCAGCCCAATCCAGGAGCTCATCAAATCGGGTCCTTTTAGGTTTTTCTGGAGGCCTCATTACATAGATACACTTGATTAAATTATTGATCATTGTTGATCAACTCAACCTTTATTCCCTTTTCTGTCCTTGATGGGCGGCTGGGGTTGAAAGTTGCTAACATCTAATTACATGATTTTCCCCCCTGTGAACTCGTGCCCATCACGAAGCTTTCCCTGCCCTGGTAGAAATTCCTTCTTGTTTTTCCTCTTTATCCATTTGACATATTTGTTAGAAGTAAAATGGTTAAAATCAGAAAATAAGATACAAAACATAACCATTGGTGATGGATCAATGTAGATGTTGCACGGCGGGTATTCAGTTAGTGTGTGCTGAATGCTTTCTGTATACCAGTTTGGTGGTTATCAGAGGCTGGGAAGGGTAGGGGTTGGAGGCGATGAAGACAAGTTGATTAGTGGTACTAAAAATACGGGTAGATAGATGAAATAAGACCTAGTCTTCATTAAATCAGTAGAGTGACTATAGTAAACAGCAATCTGTTGTTATTACAAAGCAGCTAGTAGACAATAATTTGAATGTTCCTAGCATAAAGAAACAATAAATGTTCGAAGTGATGGATATCCCAATTACCTTGATTTGATTATTACACATTAATATAAATGTATCAAAATATCACATGTACCCCAAAATATGCATATCTATTATGAATCAATTTTATTTTATTTTTATTTTTATTTTTTTTTTGAGACAGAGTCTCTCTCTGTCACCTAGGCTGGAGTGCAGTGGCACAATCTCGGCTCACTGCAAGCTCCGCCTCCCGGGTTCACGCCATTCTCCTGCCTCAGCCGCCTGTGTAGCTGGGACTACAGGCGCCCGCCACCACGCCCGGCTAATTTTTTGTATTTTTTAGTAGAGACAGGGTTTCACCATGTTAGCCAGGATGGCCTCAATCTCCTGACCTCGTGATCCACCCGCCTCGGCCTCCCAAAGTGCTGGGATTACGAGCGTGAGCCACCGCACCCGGCCTATGAATCAATTTTAAAAGGGCAAACATTATGTGATTTAATTTATATGAAGTACCTTAAGGACAAACTCATGGAGTTAATTTCTTATCTCTCTCCTGAGACTACAAGTTTCTTGAGGACAGGAAATATGTTACTAATCTTTGAACCGCTCAGGGGCTTTGTTAAACAGTTCAGGGCACACTAAGTGGTCAGCAAATACTTATTGATCTGAATTTAGAAGTCTCAACAAAATTTGTTGTAATGCCTGAGTCAGCCCAGAAGTGGAGTCTTCACATCATATTATTTTAGTATAAAACTATTCTTACTTAGGATATCAGCAAACTCTCTGTTAATACGTCCGTTGGCTTTCAGTGGCATCTGAATTGTTGACTGCATGCTTCTTGAAACATTTTCCTGGCTTATAGGATGTCACACTTCCCTAGATTTACTTTCTACTTCTCCATTTACTGCTTTTCAGTCTCTTTGGTAGACTTCTTCTCTGATGAGCACTTAAAGATGAGCATTCCCTGGGTGTTTGTCCTTAGAAATCTGTTTACACTGGTACCGGTTCTTCCCAAATGCTTGTGCTCAAATAGTGTCATTTCATGATAGCCATTTTTTCAATGAAGGTCAGTGTAATGAGTCTTTTATCTACGTTAATTGGTTAATTGGGAGGACTGTCCTTCGTTTTAGGATTGTGTTAGCCATACTTTTTTTGGGTCGAAATATCTGTCTTCTACTTCTATGAAACAGTAATAATAGTAAAGGCTAATTATATATACTTTTAATGTCCTTGACAAATTAAAAATTTAGCAACCCTCACAATCATTTAAGAATGTACCAATCAAGAAATGTAATGTACAGCATTTCCAGAATGAAGGATAAAAGCACATGACCATGTCAACTGATGCAGAAAAAGCATTTGACAAATTTCTACATTCTTTCATGATAAAAGCTGTCAACAAAATAGGTATAGAAGGAAATTTCCTCAACATGATAAGTGCCATTTACGAATGCCCACAGCTAATATTATAATCAATGAGAAAAAATGTTTCCTCTAAGATCTGGTATAAGACAAGGATGCCCACTCTCACCACTTCTATTCAATATAGTTCTGGAAGTACTAGCTAGAGCTATTAGACAAGGAAAAGAAATAAAAGGCATCTAAATTGTAAAGGAAAAGTAAAATTATCCCCATTTGCAGATGACATGATCCTAAATGTAGCAAACCCTAAAGACTTCTCCCAAAAAACCTGTTAAAACTAATAAAGTCAGTAAAGTAGCAGGATAAAAAAAAATCAATAGACAAAAATTAGTTGCATTTCTTTATACCAACAATGATATATCTGAAACAGAAATCAGGAAAACAATCCCAGTTATGATAGCATCAGCAAGAATAAAATAACCATTTAATCAAGGAAATGAAAGATCTGTACACTGAAAATCATAAAACACTGATGAAAGAAATTAAAGAAGATACAAATAAATAAAAAGATATATTGTATTTGTGGAGTGGAAGAATTAGTAGTGTCAAAATATCCTTAATACCTGAAGTAATGTGCAGATTCAGTGCAAATCCCTATCAAAATTTCCATGGCACTTTTCACAGAAATAGAAAAAGATAATAATTCTAAAATTCATATGAGACTACAGTAGACCCTGAATAGACAAACAATCTTGAGAAAGAAAAACAAAGTTGGAGGCTTCACACTAATTTCAAATTATATTGAAATACTGTTCTATACTTATTCCCTTGGTATCATAGTCAGGGTTCCTCAAAGGAATAGACCTGATAAGGACATATATACATATTTATATATATATAAAAAAGGGGATTTATTATGGGAATTGGCTCATGTAGTTATGGAGGCTGAGAAGTCCCATGAGGCCAGGTGTAGTGGCTGACATCTGTAATCCAACCACTTTGAGAGGTTGAGATAGGAAGATCACTGGAGTCCAGGAGCTCAAGACCAGCTTAGGCAACATAATGAGACCCTGTCTCTACAAAAAACAAATAAAATAAAAAATTAACCAGGCATGGTGTTGTACACCTGTATTCCCACCTATATAGGAGGCTGTGGTAAGAGGATTGCTTGAGTCCAGGGGTTTGAGGTTACAGTGAGCCGTGATTGCACCACTGCACTCCAGCATGGGTGACAAAATGAAATCCTGTCTCTAAACTATATGTGTGTGTTGGCCGGACGCGGTGGCTCACACCTGTAATCCCAGCACTTTGGGAGGCTGAGGTGGGTGGATCACCTGAGGTCGGGAGTTTGAGACCAGCCTGACCAACATGATGAAACCCCATCTATACTAAAAATACAAAATTAGCTAGGTGTGGTGGGTGGTGCATGCCTGTAATCCCAGCTACTCGGGAGGCTGAGGCAGGAGAATTGCTTGAACCCGGCAGGCAGAGGTTTTGGTGAGCCGAGATCACACCATTGCCCTCCAGCCTAGGCTACGAGAGTGAAACTCCACCTCAAAAAATAAAATAAAATAAAAAAATAAAATGTGTGTGTGTGTGCGTGCGTGTGTGTGTGTATTTAAAAAAAGTAGAAAGAAATTCCATGATATAGCATCATCTGCAAGGTGGATAATCAGGGAAGCTGGTGGTATAGTTCAATCTAAGTCCAAAGTCCTGAGAACCACTGGAGCCAATGGTATAACTGTCAGTCCAAAGTCAAAAGCCTGAACACCTGGTGTTCTGACATCCAGGGGCGATAGAAGAAGGATGTTCCAGTCCCACAGGAGAAAGTGAATTCACCTTTCTTCTGCTTTTTTGTTCTATCTGGGTCCTCAACAGATTGGATGAAATTGGTGAAGGTAGATCTTCCTTACTTAATCTGCGGATTCAAGTGCTGATCTCTTCTGGAAACATCTCCACGGACATATCCAGAGATTTTACTTTAGCAGCTATGTGAGTATCCCTTAACCAAGTTGACACCTAAAATTAACCATCACATTGGTAATCTCATTCATTGACATAAATTCAATTATGATACACATGATGATGACTTCCAAGTCACAAATGTCTCTATTCAACTCAAATATGTATATCCAATTTCTTATCAAATAATTCTCCCTCCATATTCCATGATAGTTTTTGATTTAGTACATATAATCTTGATCTCATTGACCATGCACCCACCTGCCTCCCTCTCCCTCATATTTCCTGTCTCATTGAATGGCATCATCTGGTCTCTTAAGTCAGAAGCTGGGAAACCCATTTAGGTTCCCTCATCTTCAACATATTTTCCATACCTTATTACAAACTATTTGTATTTTTATTTTTATAATATTCCTACAGACAATCCACTTCGCTCAATTTCTCATTTTCTTGGTGCTACCTTATTTCAGACTACTGTCAACAATTCATCATCCATTCAATATAAATTTGTTATCGCTGTTGTGTATCAAGCACTGGAGGTACAACGTGAAAACAATACAAGAGCCTATTTTGAGGGAACAATTTTAAAGTTACTGGGCCTTTTAGGCATTAAAACATAGTTTAGGTTATGATTTATTTTAAAATCATGAGTATTTGGAGATTTTTTTTTGCTGTGCTTAATGGGTACTGTGTATATTTTAGAGACTGACATTGAAAACCTTTTGGTTTGGGGAGTTTTAAAGTAAATGACTTATGTTGAGGAAAGAGGTTATTACCTAAATCTGCACTGTGGCCTAAGGAAATTCCCTTAACCTTTACTCTGGTTTCTTATTTCAAAATGGTTGTGTAGGAGGCTAATGGAAGTTAGTTGGTTGCTATGATCCAAAAACTCTATGGGTGAAAATTTAAAGTACAGATTTCTTATTTAATCATTAAACAGCTTTATTTGTGAGTTCTATGTCCTGGTATAATGGATCATGATTATTAATGCATTAAATATGCATTCAGTGAATTCAAATGTTGCCAATTATTCTTTTACCAATCAAAGAAAACTCAAAGCATGGGATTAAGAGGGGTTGGCTAAAAGTATTTGGACCAGGTTTCATACCAGGACGATGAAGAAATTGAGAACAGAGCCTACATCTTTTATACTATGGTTCAAAGCAAGGGCTGTTGGAATGTACTGCTTCTCCAAAGTAGGACTTATGAAAAAATGAGGGTCCCAGCATAGGGGAAGCATCAATGTCCTGAAGAAAAAGGAGAAGCTTCTGGCTGGGTTCCAAGGGAGACAAGCAGAAAAGAAGCAGAACTATCTGGAATGGATGATTACACCATCTGCTTTTGCAGTCTTACCTTGGGCAGTGTCCAGTACTTGATGTTTTAGGAGGAAAAAAAATCTACTACTTTTTATATTTTTCACTTGGTAAATCATTAAAATCTGGAAACTATCCTCTGTAATACATTTTTTTGGCTAGGTTTTTCCCTTTGAGTCTTGATTCTTTTGAGTTTTTACACTGATACAGAGCTTAAAAATATTAATGAAAATATTTCTTCTGTCAAAAGGCTGGAATGCATGAGTATTGTCAGCTTGCAGGTAATATGGCTATTTTGCAAAAATTCAATATGATAGAGGGTGCCTAGACAGTCTAGGAAATTTTGCAGAAAGAGTACAAATACTTCACATGTCCTAATCATCTTGAGATTTACCACTAGGATTTATATTTTTAGTAGTGGCTTGATTTTTGTTAGCTATTTCAGTTATATTCTGGGTCAAAAAATGAACAGAAGAAATTTAGAGGAGGAACAAAATAAATATATAGAACAACTTTCTTTATAATCCTTAACTCTCAGGGTGAGTACATGGAGATTGCCATCATTAAAACTAAAATATTACAGATTCAGAAAGTTACTGTTGGTTGTAGCATTTGTTTAGGGTCCCCAAGGGTATGTTTTACTTCTGAGTTGATGGTCTAGGACGTGATGTTTTTGAACAATGTTCCCTAATCAGAAATGAAAGGATAGAATTCATTGACAATAACTGCGAGGACATTTCCAGTTATCCTCTTCCCTGACTTTGGGGCCATTTTATAGAATCATAGCAGTTTGGGAGTCAAAGGGACTATCATAATAAAATCAAACTTTTTCAGTTTTGAGTCCAATCTTTGGCCTCAGAATCTTCAATTTCATAACTTTTTCATGATCACTAAGTTATCAATGGTGCAACTGTGACTAGAACTGGATCCCCACTCCTTGTCCAGTGTTCTTTCCTCTTACCTGATTGCCAGTATTCTCCTTTCTTTGTTGATAATTTTCTTCAAAATCTTCTTTGAAGCAAATGAACAAAAATGGTTTCAAATGGCTGCCTGCCAGCTATTTCCTCATGTGAACTCCATTTTTATTCTTTCACTACAGTAAGTTCTTTTGATAAAGAGAATCATAGACTATTAGACATGGAAAGGATATTCATGGATTCTAATCTCCTTATTTAACAAATACGAAAACCAAGACCTCAGCAGTCAACTTGCCTGAGGCCACAGATAATGGTAACATTAGAATATGAACTAAGGATTCCTGTGAATTTAGCGATTTTTTTTTTGCAGAGAGCTTCACTACCTTGAAAGAACCATCTCTTTTTCTAAGTCATGTACATACCAGTTAAACACATTATGACTATTAATTAAACAAAAACCTCAGGACTTCAGATTCTATGAGACACAGAATATCATGTCTCTTAGAGAATGTGTGAGAAAAGAAAAGAGCAAAAATTTAAAGAAACAAAGTGGTAAATAAAATCAATATTTAAAGAGGAGCTTAAAATGAAATCCCAGAGATGATAATGAATGATTCGTGCTTTTAACAATTTATGGTCTAATTAATTAGCAGCTTTCCTGATGTTAAACTTTGGTGTCCAATATTTTTTCCTCTAGAAAATACAAGGATACCAGCTTTTTCTAAGGCTCCAAGCCGTTCCCTGTGGACTGTTCTTGGCCTCTGCCTTCACAGACCATAACTTGAAAAAGAAAATTGACAGACAGAAAGAAAAACCCTTAACAGCTGGAGCTTTAATTTACCTACATGAGTAAAAATATTTCAGTGTCTGAGATTTCTCCTGGGTTGCCCTATATGGAATTAGAACAAGAAGCCAGAGGAAAAAATCACACAAAAAGCTTTTACAAGAAACATTATAAAAAGAGCAAATCCTGAGAATTGTGTTTAATAACAGCAATGATGAATTTCCTGGCAGTCAGTACCAAGCAGTTAAAGACCAACCATCATGTGAAAGAGGCTGGATTAGTTAGAATGGTCTACAGCAGCCTAATAAAGAGCGCCAGAAGATTTATTCTCTCATACATACAATTTTGAGATATGAATGATTCTATATTTAAGAAATGATTCACATTAATTTATACTAAGAGATTCTAGTTTGACTTAAAGCAGGGCCTGAAAAATTGAAGAATAATGCTTTGAGCCACCAAGTTAGTGCCCCACAGAATATTTTAAAATTATTTAACACACATCATCTCAGTGTCAACAACTCATCACAGATAAACTATCTAATTAACAGAACCCTTCATAGTATTTGATAACTGAGTCTTGGCTCGGTTTTTATACCAGAAGGGCAATCCTTGATAAGCAGAAATTATAAAAGCAGATTTTTAAAGGCATTAATTCAAAAATAGAATCAAACTGATTTCAAATTAACCCCCTGTTGGTATTTAAACTTATTTAAAACCACTTGGCTTAAAGATAACACTTGGAGAGGCTGCCTTTGACCAGAGTCAGGCTTTGTCTAGACTGTCAGCCTCTGTATTTTGATTTCCTTTGTTGTGTACCAGCCTCCTCATACCCAGGGTAATTGATATGGGTCTTGTGCTAGGGACAGATGAGTTTATCCTGTCATTGAAGCCCTTCACAAGATGCCTTAATTATTGGAGCTAATTTGAAGATTTGTGCTCTGTGGTCTACTTAGGAAGCTCAATTGTTTTCTTTTTCCAATTGCGTGTTGGCAACACTTCCAATAACAAATCCAATAAAGAGTTAGTATTTGGCTCCCTGTGGTCATGGAAAAAGGACAGCAGGAATAAGCAACAATAATAATTCCTTTTTGTATAGTTTTTTTTTTTAATGTGACCAAGTTATTGCTTCAGTTTTGGGACAAAGACTCATGAAAAAGTAGAAAAGGAATCTTAATAATTTCCATAAGGGATTGTAACAGGATTCTTTGATCTCTGCTGCTAATTAATATCCATTTTGCAATGAAATAAAATGTTGTAGTTTCTAGTGGAGAGAATTCGGGATAAAGAAAAGGGAAGGCAGTTCCATTGAAAATGATATTTAGATTACAAAATGACAAGCAGGATGAAACACAATTAAATAATCATTGTTGCAATTAGGTAAATCAAGTTACCAAACTCTCAATATAGAGAATTGGTGGATGTGAACCCTGGTCAGGAATCTATTCTTATATTTCTTTGTGACCATAAGTTTCATTAAGGTTTGCTGAATCTTATTCTACATAATAGCTGGAAAATTAGAGATAGCTACATATTAACAGAAGAATGCACCTTTCAGGATCACAAACAATATATGCTAGATGCTTCCATTTTGATGTTAAGGATGTGTTAGTGCACACATGGTTGATACATAAGTATCAATTGTAATTATCTTTGGGTGGCAAAACTATAAATAATTCTTTATGTGTGCATTTAGCTGTATTTTCTAAAATGAGTATGCATCACTTTTATCATAATAAAATAGTTAATATTTGTAAAGTGCCTGCTTTGTGGTATTCTTTCAGATGTGTACATCCTGACTTTCAATATTCAGTTGGGAGAAATTAGGGTAGATAATATAAATAAAATTTCAGCTATTTCATTCTTTCTATGATGTTGGTTTCTGGGGTTGATTATTATTTAGATATTTACCTTATGTCTAAAAACTGTTATTCAGACACAGAGCAGACAGACATGGAACATCTCTTGGGACCTTGTGTCTGATACACATAAATTCAAACAGTTTTAAAACTCTTCCACATCTTCCTCTTACCTATAAGTAGACTGAGAAAAGAGAAACTATAGCACTGCAGTTTTTCAATTTTACATTAACACAGTAAAACTTTGCAAGGGGACAGAAGGATATAGATTGTGTTTATGGAGGGATTTTCTTGATGCCCAACTTGTGAATTGGCCCTTCTTGGCAAATGGACTTTGATGTCACTATTGCCAGCTTCACAGAATGACTTCTCAAGTAATTATCTAGGAGATAAACTTCAGTTCTGCAGATTAACTTCTTGTGGTTAAGATCATGTCTTTTAACGAGGAATAACTTACCTTAATGAATATTTGAGAAGATTCCTGGATCTCATTTGGAAACCTAATATCAATAACTATTTTTTTTTTTTTTTTAGTCACTATGCAGTGACTCTGTGCCAAGGTCACTGCATAGTGATTATTCATGTATTTGCAAGCCAGTATTTATCAATCCCTTAGTCTTTTTCTTCTCTAGATCTAATTTTCTTATTTACCGTAGAAAATATCTGTCTTCTATTTCTCCCTGTGAGTCTCCTTTGGTCCTATGCGGAGGCCATCAATATGGTACTATATAATGAAATTTTCAGATTTTTAATTTGAGAACCGAGGCAATAATTCTTAACAGTTATGATTCAAAATGACATGTGGAACCCCATTCCTGGAGATACTGATTTTGTAGGTCTAGAGTAAGACCCACGCTTTCCCTTATATCTTCTCAACAGTGTTTTTTGAAGAAGAAAAATTTTAAGATTTTAACAAAGTATGATTTATGAATTTTTTATAGTCTGTAAAATTTGAGTACCATTTAGTAAATTTTGCTTGATCTAAGGTGACTAAAAGATTCTCTTATATTTTCTTCTAGAAATTTTATAGCTTTAGCAAATTTTAAATTTGAGTCTATAATCCATTTCAAGTTAAATTTTTGTATATAAAAAGTAAGGGTCCAGGGTTGTAGTCTTTCTGTGTGTGTGTGTGTGTGTGTGTGAATATTTAATTCCCAGTTGTTCCAACACATTGGAATTTAACTTTTCACACTGGATTTCCTTGGCGCTTTTACCAAATATCATTGATCATATATGTTTGGCTCTATTTCTGAACTTCTGTTCCATTAATCTATCTATTTTTTATGCTAACATCTTAGTGATTATAGCTTTATAGTAAGTCTTACAATCAGGTAGTGTAAGTTCTTCAACTTTTTTCTTTGTTTTCAAAATTGTTTTGAACATTCCAGGCCCTTTGAATTTCCATATATATTTTAGAATTGATTTGTCAATTTCTGAAAAAAGCTTGTTGAGTTTTGATTGTGATTGCACTGACTCGATAGATTAGTTTGGTGGGGAACTGACATCTTAACAATATTTATTCTTTTGTTACATGAGCATGGAACATAAGTATTTATTTAAAGCATCTCTAATTTCTTTTAATACTGTTTTGTAGTTTTCAGTGTAAAGGTCTTATACATATTTTGTTAAATTTATGACTATTTCATATTTTAATGCAAGTTTTAATTGAATTATTTTCTTTATTTTTCTATATCCAACAGTTACTTATTTCATACATTTGTTGAACTATTATTGCAGTATAATAAACTATACATATGTAATATATATTTTGATAGGTTTTTATTTATTTATACAACCATCATCACAGTCAAGACAAAGAATATTTACATCAAACTTCAGAATTTCATCATGCCTTTTGCAGTTGATCACTTTCTCCACATCTAGCTCCAAATACCTGTTAACCTACTTTCCATTATTATATATTAGTTTGTATGCTCTAGAATTTTATGGAGACTGTATAATCCAATATTATCCTTATTTCAGGCTTTTTTCACAAAACATAATGATTTCAAAATTTATCCATGTTGTTGAGTTATGAATAATTCATTTAATTTTACCCTGAGTAGTATTTTATTGCATGGATACACCAGGATTTTTTCTCCTTTCACCCATTGATAGACATTGGGTTGTTTCTCATTTATGACTATTACAAACAAAGCTCTTATGAACATTTGTGTACAAGTCTTTGTGTGGAAATATACTTTTGTTTCTCTTGAGTAAATACCTGTAAATGGAATGGCTGTGTTTTGTTTCTCTTGAGTAAATACCTGTAAATGGAATGGCATGTGAATGTTTAACTTTTTAAGTAATTGCCTACTGTATTTTTGTGATTTTAGTTTCTGATTGTTCAATGCTAGTATAGAGAAATACAATTGCATATTGCTTTGTATCTTGTGACTTTGCTAAATTTGCTTACTAACTCCATAGCTTCTTTGTAGATTCATTAGGGCTTTCAATAAAAGTAGCCATACTATCTGCAAATGTAGACAGCTTTGCTTCTTTTTCAATTTGTATGCCTTTTATTTCTTTTTCTTGCTCTATTGCTCTGGGTAGGATCTCCACTGCAATATTGCATTAAAGTAGTAAAGGTAGACATTCTTGTAATTTCTTTTTCTGGTTTTTGTATCATTGAATTGGAAAGAACTCTTTTCTACCTTTGGGAAGAGATTGTATAGAATTGGTTGTATTTCCTTCTTACATGTTTGGTAGAATTAATTAGTAAAGCCACCTGGGCCTGAGATTTTCTTTATAGGAAGTTTTTAAATCACAAATTCAATTTCTCTAACAGATATAGGAATATTCAGCTTATCTAATTCCACTTGAGTGGGTTTTGGTAGATTGTATCATTCAAATAAATTTTCCATTTTATCTTAGTTATCAAATTTATTGGCATCTAGTTGTTTATTAAAATATTTTGTTAGTCTTTTGATGCCTGTGGAACCTGTAGTGATGTTTGTTCTCTTACTTATGACATTGGTAATTTGTGTTTTCTCTTTTTTACCTTATGAGTCTGGTTAGAGTGTTAGGAGTTTTATGGTTCTTTTAGAAGAAGCAGCTTTTGATATTGTCTGTTGTTTTCTGTTCCTTGATTTTCTCTTGTGATTTTCTTGCTTTTCCTCTCAAGTTTTACTTCTGCCATAAATTTGATGACATTATTTCTTCTTACTTCAGTTTAGTTTGCTCATTTTTCTAATTTCTTAAGGTAGAAGCCTAGATGACTGATTTTCTTCCTTCCTTTTCTACCTAATATACATATTTAATTAATGTCATACATTTTTCTCTAAGCACTGCTTTATCTGCATTTCACAATATTTTTGTTGCATTTCTATTTTTGTGCAGCTAAAAATATTTTCTCATTTACTTTGTGATTTTGTTCTGTGACCTAGGAGTTACTTAGTTATATGTCATTTAACTTCAAATATTCAATGATTTTCCAAGTATCATTAAAAAAATTGATTTCTAATTAAAATCAGTGTGGTTGAAGAACACACTTTGTATGTTTTCAATCTTTACAACTTTATTGTATCTTGTTTTTTTTTGTTTTTTTTTTTTTTTGAGACGGAGTCTCGCTCTGCCGCCCAGGCTGGAGTGCAGTGGCGCGATCTCGGCTCACTGCAAGCTCCACCTGCCAGGTTCGCGCCATTCTCCTGCCTCAGCCTCTCCGAGTAGCTGGGACTACAGGCGCCCGCCACCACGCCCGGCTAGTTTTTTGTATTGTTAGTAGAGACGGGGTTTCACCGTGGTCTCGATCTCCTGACCTCGTGATCCGCCCGCCTCGGCCTCCCAAAGTGCTGGGATTACAAGCGTGAGCCACCGCGCCCGGCTATTGTATCTTGTTTTATGGCACAAAATGGTCTATCTTCCTAAGCATTTCATGTGCACTTGAAAAGAATATGTATTTTGCTACTGCTTGGTAGACTGTTCTATAAATATATACTTGATTAAATTGATTAGTAATGTTGTTCAAGTCTTCTATGGCCATACTGATAGCTTCTCAAATTTGTTTATCAGTTATTGAGAGTGGGATATTGAAATCTCTAATTGTGGATTTGCCTATTTTTGCTTTATCAGGTTTTGGTCATATACTTTGAATCTCTGTTATTAAGTTCAGTGATAAATATAAGTACATGTATATAATTGATAATACTTCATGATAAATTGACCCCACAATCATTAGAAATTGACCCTCTCTATCCCTGGTAGTATTCATTGTTCTGAAGTTTACATTGTCTAGTATAAGTATAACTACTTCTGCTTTCTTTTGATTAATGTTTTCATGGTGTATCTTTTCTGTATCCTTTAACTTTTAATATATCTCTATCTTTATATGTCCAGTGAGTTTCTTTTAGACTATGTGGCTCTAAAGAGTTTGGCATCATTTATTTTTTCAAGTATCTTGATACATGCCTTTTACTTGGGATATTTAGAAATAATACATATTTTGTGGCCATTTTAAATTGAATTTACTTTTCTATCTTTGGTTACTTTACAAACTCATTAAGACATAATTGAAACACAAACTGTACATATTTAATGTATACAATCTGATCAGTTTTGACTCATATACACAGTGATGAAATCATTACCACAGTCACAATACTGACCATTTCCATCACTGAATGATAGTATTATATGGGTTTAAATCATTGGATAATTATTGATATGTAAATCTATCATCTTGCTATTTGGACTTTATTTGTTCTTTGTTTCTTTTTTCTCTTTTACTTTTTCTTATCAGATTACTTTAAAAAAAATTATGTTTTATCTCCGTGATTAGCATGTTAGTTATAGTTCACTTTATTTTAATATGATTGTTATAGGGTTTATATTATGTACTTTTGGTTTATCATAGCCTATCTTAAAATAATATTATATCATTTTACATATGATGTAAGACACTTGCAATCTTGTATTTCTATTTTGCTCCTCTCAGTCTTTGTGCTATTTTTATAATAAATTTCACTTCCACATTTACAAGCCCCATAATCTATGATTATTACTTTTGGTTTAAAGAGATAAAATATGGAAAAATGTCTTTCATATTTTGTCACATACTTATCTTGCCTATAATCTTCATTTCTTTGAGTAGATGCATATTTCCATCTAGCTTTATTTCTCTTCTGCCTAAAGGACTTCCTTTAATCTTTACTGTAGTTCCTGTCTGCTGGTGATGAATTCTCTCAGCTTTACTAAATCAGAGTAAGTCTTTATTTAATCCTCATTTAAAAAAAAATATATATATATATACTTTATGGGTATGATATTCTAGGTTGGCAGAGATATAGTTTTGTACTTTAAAGATGTTTTTTATTTTCTTTTGGCTTGCATTGTTTCTTAAGAAAAGCATGCTGCATTCTTATTTCAATTTATGCATTATGAATCTGACTTCTCTGTCTGCTTTTAAGATTTCTCCCCTAGTTTACATTAATTTTATTATCACATCCCTTTTTATAGTTTTTTAAAATTTTTCTTCTGCTTGAGTTTTCTTGAGTTTCTTAGATTTTTGGCTTATTAGTATTTATGAAATTGAAATCTTTTCATGTTATTTTAAATATTTTTTTCTGTCCCAGCCCCGCCCTCCCCACCACTTTTATGAGACTTCAATTTTTCTTATGTTAGACTTGTTAATATTTTCCCACAACCCACTGATGTTCTATTGATTTTTATTTTACCATTTTCTCTGTGTGTTTCATTTTGTATAGTTTATATTGTTTTGTTTTCAAGTCCACTAATCTGTTTTCTGAAAGGTTTATTCTTTTCTGTAAGGCTCTTAATACTATTTGGTATAATTTTTATTTTACATATTTTATTTTTCACCTTTAGAATTTTTTTCCTTTTTTGTCTTCCATTCTCTCCCAACATATTCATACTTTCCTCTGCCTTCTTTGACATATAGAGTATATTCATTTTAGCTATTTTAATATTATTTTGAACTAATTCTATTATACATGTATTTTTAATATGTTTCTAATAATTGGTGTTTCTCATAGGTTATGTTTTTCTGTTTGTTTGCATGCTTGGTAATTTTTGATTGGATGCTAGCACATGAATTTTATGTTATAGTCTTCTGGATTTGGCAGGGGAGGTAGTTCTTTAAATATTTGAGGTCTTGGTTCTCAGATACAATTAAATTACTTGGACTCAATTTTATCCTTTAGGATTTCTTTTCAAGCTTTGGTAGCAAGGGTTCAGACATTCTTTATCTAGGCTAATTTGCTGTCTTTATAAAGGCAACACCCCATGCCCATGTATTAGGAGGTCTTTCTACATTGATTGATGAGATTAGAACCTATTATGGGCTAATGTGGCCTTCCAGGATTGATCTTTCTCTTCTCTAATGGTTCCTTTTCTGGCCTCACCCTCATGTGCAGATCAGTATTCAGCCAAGAACTCAAGGGGGAATCTTTCTGTAGCTCCCCAGCTTTCTCTATTCTTTCTCTTGTAAGCAACCTCCTCTCCTCTCGGGTACTTCTCTTTTAAAATTTGAGGCACCTTGGCCTCTCAAAACTCTGAATTCTGTCACTTAAACTCTGCAAGACTACAGTCTTTGTTTTGAATTCCTTCCCTGTGCTATGGCCTGGAAAATCTCTTCAATTAGTGAGTTCAAGAACTTATAGAGTTCAAATCATGTGTTCCCTTTGTCTCAGGGATTACTGACCAGTCCTTCCTATTGTCTGATGTCCACTCCATTTAATTTCCTTTGTCTGGTTTTCTAATTGTCTAAAAAAGTAGAGTAAATCCAATTACCTATCACTTTATCATGACAGGACATAATACATTTTAAGTGCCAAAATAAGTAAGTAAATAAATAAATAAATAAATAAATAAATAAATAAATAAGGACATAACATAACACTTAAGGGCAGGAATATAACCAAACCGTAGGAATAAGGAGTTTATATTCATTGGCCACCCAGGCAATACTTTCTTTTCCTCTGCATCTGTTTCTAATCTCTGCATCTGTTTGTCAATATCTGTGGAATGACTTACTCTGTTTCTCCAGTCTACATAGTTAAATGTGCCTACTCCACATCTACCAGGTTTACATATTATTGTTGCAATCACTTACAGAAACTCCTTTTTGGAGGTATCCATTTGCAAAGTTTGAGACTATCAGACAATACATTATTTTAATGACATTCTTTTAATTATTTTTAATAATATGCTTATTGCTATTAAATCTTGAGGAAGGCCAGGCAGAATGGTTCATGCCTGTAATCTTATCACATTGGGAGGCTGAGGTGGAGAACTGATTAAGCCCCAGAGTTTGAGACCAGTCTGGGCAACAAAGCGAGACCTCATCTCTATTTGAAAAAATTTTAAAAATTAGCCAAGTGTGGTGGCATGCACCTGTAGTCCCAACTACTTGGGAGGCTGAGATGGGAAGATCACTTGAGCCCAGGGGTTTGAGCTTGCAGTGAGCTATGATTGCACCACTGTGCTCCAGCCTGGGTGACAGAGTAAGACTTTGTCTTAAAAAATAAAATAAAATAACCTTGATGAAATTAGTCCTTAGTAGGTAAGAATACTAGCTTGATTTTAGTGTTTTCTATGCAATATACTTCATATAAAAATGAATATAAAAATATTCCAATATTTTCCACATTGTTATTTTATTCTTGCATAGTAGAAAGCATCGCTCACTTTTAAAAACATTTTTTATAGTTATGTTGGCCTACTCATAATATTTTTGTTTGTTCTTGAGTGATTTAAAATAATTTACAATTCTAAACAGAAATATTATTATAAGTAGGCCAACATAACTATAAAAACTGTTTTTAAAAGTGATACTTTATTTTAAAATGCCTCTACAAATTATTTAAAAATTTCCTGGCATTGTATATTACTTTACATTCATCTGCACTCAATTTTATGTTTTATTCCATTGTCCACTTATATTATCTAGCATTCTTAAGGCTATTCTGGAGGCCATAATTCTTCTCAACTTCATCTCAACTAAATTGTTTGGTGCTGTCAATAATTTTTACATTTGAGCAGTTCTAAATTACTATATCATTTGACACCTACTACTGACGTTTTTCCACCATAAAACTAGATGATATTCCTTAATTTTTAACAAATTGAGAACTGATTTGGAAGAAAAATTGGAAGTTTATAATTTTACATCTTTTGAAGACTGTAGTATGATATAGAATTATCACATCACTGGTTGAAGAGTCAATGTAAACTTGCATCATTAGGATTTTTGAATGAAAGTGAGTGAGAGCTCATAAGTGGGAGTTGAACAATGATAACACATGGACATCGTGGGTGGGGCATCACACACCAGGGCCTGTCGGGGGTGGGGGGCTAGAGGAGGGATAGCATTAGGAGAAATACCTAATGTAGATGACGGGTTGAAGGATGCAGCAAACCACCATGGCACTTTCTGCAGCTCCTATCCAACAAACCTGCACGTTCTGCACATGTACCCTGGAACTTAAAGTATAATAAAAAATAAATAAATAAAGGAGTGAGAGATGTTCAAAATATTGGTTAAACAAATAAATGAATAAATATTCATTTAAAATGTGCAATGTAGGCTATCCCCATTTATAAAATAACCATGAATCTCATTGAATTGGGAGGAACTAGATCATTTGCAAATATTCTTCAATAAAATGTTTAATTATATTTACTATTATACATCCTAGTTGTCTTTCATAACTTTTCTTAGTTTGCAAAGTGAAGCTTGCTGCTGTTTGATTTTAAAAATCATTTGCAGTTGTCTTCTGAAAACACATAGTATTTATTTTATAATCAATAGATTATTTGAGTTTTAGACTTTTGAATTTTATTTTTGCTATATGCATGTATTTCTTTCTAAGACATAAAACGTAATTCTTATCAAGACGACCTTATCAAAATGTTAAACTTTTGCTCTGTCAAAGACTCTATTAAGAAGATGAAAACACAAGCTACAGACTGAGAAAAAATATTGTCAAACTATATATTTGACAAAAAACTTGTATTAGAATCTAGAAATAAATCTCAAAACCCAGCTGTTTTGAGATCCAATTAGAAAATGGGCAAAAACGTGAATATACATTTCACTAAAATGATATATACAAATGGCAAAGAAGCACATGAAAAGATGCTCAACATTATTAGCTGTTAGGAAAGGACAAATTAAAACAATAAGATATCACACACCCCTAACAGAATGACTAAAATAAAAAATAGTGATAACACCAAACCCTGGCGATTGTGCAGAGAAACTGGATTACTGTTCATTGCTGTGGAAATGTAAAATGGCACAGCTAGTCTGGTAAAGAGTGACAATTTCTTACAAAGCTGAACACGTGCTTACCATATGATCCAGCAAACCCACTTATTCCGTACACAAAAATGTATGTCCACACAAAAACCTGTACGTGAATATTCAGCATAGCTTTAACTTATCCTGAAACTGAAAGTAGCCCAAATGTCCTTCAGTGAATGAATGTTTAAACAAACTGTGGTACATCCTTTCCATGGGACACTACTATTGATACAGGCAATAACTTAGATATGGATCTCAAGGGATTTCTACTGAGTGAGGAAAGCCACTCTCAAAAGGTTATTTGCTGTATGATTTCATTTATATAACATTCTTGAAATGATAAAATTATAGAAATGGAGAACAGATAAATGATTTTAAGGGGACAGAGGAGTTTGGAGGGAGGTTGCTGTGGCTACAAAAAGTAGTGTCAAGAATTCTCACCATGGAACTGTTCTGTGTCTTGACTGTTGTAGTGGTCTTGTGGTCATGCAAACCTACACGTGATACAATTGCCTGGAGTTACAGACATACAGAAACACAACTGAGTGCATATAATACTAGTGAGATTTGAATAATATCAGTGGGTTGTATTTATGTCAGTTTCCTGGTTGTGATACTGTGTTATAGTTACACAAGATGTTGCCATTGGAGGCCGGGCGCGGTGGCTCACGCCTGTAATCCCAGCACTTTGGGAGGCCGAGGTGGGCAGATCACGAGGTCAGAAGATCGAGACCACGGTGAAACCCCGTCTCTACTAAAAATACAAAAAATTAGCCAGGCGCGGTGGCAGGCGCCTGTAGTCCCAGCTACTCTGGAGGCCAAGGCAGGAGAATGGCGTGAACCCGGGAGGCGCAGCTTGCAGTGAGCCGAGATTGCGCCACTGCGCTCCAGCCTGGGCGACAGAGCGAGACTCCGTCTCAAAAAAAAAAAAAAGATGTTGCCATTGGAGAAAACTGAGTAAACAGGTATATAGGTTCTCTCTATATTATTTCTTGCAACTGCATGTGAATTTATGATTGTCTCAAAAATTTAGAAAATGATTACTTACTGCAATTATGAATTCACCGCTGAAGTCTGTACTCATCATTTCTATAGACACTAATCTGAAGAGTGATGTTAAGTGGCTGATTGGATCAGGTCTGAAAGAGTTGGAGACTCTCCCAAAAAGAGTGATTTACTGTGAATCCTGAAGGGGATACCAAGATCAGAGACTGGAGTGTCTGGTTCAATTGGAAGACATGGTCAAATTCTAGCTTGCATGTCATAGGTTAGGGTGGGCATAAGTGCACTGACAGAAACTTGGCTGTAGACTGGGTTTTCTGGAAGCAAACTATGAATGGAATTTGCGGTGTTTATTGGAGATTGACATTTACGAAAGAAAGGTGAAGAACTGAGCATAATAGAGCTCTGGAGAAAATATTCCTTCTTAGAGTCATCCTGAACTGTCTTCAGTGGCCTTGCTCAGTTACCTAGTGGCATGACCTCAGGTAAAGTATGTCTCTTTAGCTAAGGTGGCTCTTGAAAAAGAGGACAGCTGAAGGCAGTCTCCTAACTGGATTCCCTACAGCTGTGCAGCAAGTCCTGCCTGAAAGGAAGATCGCAGCAGTGCATCTCTGTATTGGCATACATAGACCCAGGACAGTGATGGAGTAAATATTGGACTCAAGCAAATAATTTTAAAAATGGAGTCTGGAGACAGAGGCTGGGGACAGGTGTGCAGGCCTCCTTAACAACACACTTGGATGTACCTGTTAATAGGACTGCTGCTGGGAGACAATGGCGTCTCACTGCAAGTTGATGAAGATATGCAGTGAATGTGGCATATGATTTGGTCTATTAGAAATTGCCCTTTAAAATTTATTTATATTCCATTTTAGATAATGTTTTTAATCACTGGATTAATGCCAGCTGAAATGATGCAAAGGTTTTTATTATTAGAATGGATGTTTTGGCTTTGCAGAAGTTTCAACTTGTTCACTTTCTGATCTAAGGAGCAGACTGCTACCTATCCGTCAGTTGCAGAAAATGTAGACTAAGTCTCACTAGCTGAACTGATTTCACCCTCCATTTGAGCAACTTGATATTTTACAGATATAGAAAACTGCTGTTTATTCTCCACTTAGACTCTCCCAATGCATTTATAAGGAGATGGTTAGAACTGGCATGTACCACAGGAAGGCTCTTCAAAGGGAACATGTTAACACATCCTTATTCCTGCTGAGTGGAACTTGAAAAAAGCTATTGTTACATTTCTTATGGAGTTCCTCAACGCCTCTTATAAATGAGCCATATTTAGTTTTAAACAAATTTCCTGAAATAAACAGTATATTTCCCTGATTTTCATCTCTCTTGGAAAGCTTCCAAAAAACTTGGAAGTGAATTAGTGTGCAATTTGCATCCAAGTCTTAGCCAAGAGGATGTGGTTTATTATAATACATGGTCCTCCTAACTATTGAACAGCCCAAGAAAACTCGGTCCAGTGTGCATCTGCTGTTGCTTGACCACATTGCCAAACACAATTTGGCAAGCACAGAAATGTACATTGAGCAGACCTACAGTCTAATTTGCATTAGAGTTTGTGGTAATTAGATGAAAGCTATAACTGAATGAGCTTGTCCTCTCTTTTTAGATCACTTCATTTCTAAAAAATAAACAAGAAGCAAACCGCCCAAAGAATTTCCCTTTTTATGTGTCCTTGAGGTTTCTCAATGTGATTTAATCATTGCCCAACTGTTAGTTCTGCTTATATGTGAAGAGAAAACTTCTTTCCCACATATTTCATGCGGACTTTCTTTTATAATTCTTGATATCTATGGGTTGATTGTGCATGTTTCAATACATAGTTGATATCATTGTTCAAAAGAGTGAATAAGAATTCTGCTGATTAGATGTCTGCATTCTTTGGGAATTTGCATCCAAGAATAAAAAAATAGTTCCATCCACATTTTTTTCTTTTAACTTTTATTTTAAGTTCAGGGGTACATGTGCAGGTTTGTTATATAGGTAAACTTGTGTCATGGAAGTTTTTTTGTGAAGATTATTTCATCACCTAAGTATTAAGCCTAGTATTTCTTAGTTGTTTTTCCTGATCTTTTCCCTCCTCCTACCCTCCAACCTCCAATAGGCCCCAGTGTGTGTTATTCCCCTCTGTGTGTCCATGTGTTCTCATCATTTAGCTCTCACTTATAAGTGAGAACATGGTTTTCTGTTCCTGGGTTACTTTGCTAAGGATAATGGCCTCCAGATCCATCCATGTCATTGCAAAGGACATGAACTTGTTCTGTTTTATGGCTGCATATTATTCCATGGTGTATATATGCACCACATTTTCTTTATCTAGTCTATCATTGATAGGCATTTAGCTTGTTTCCATGTATTCGCTATTGTGAATAGTGCTTCAGTGAACAAACACATGCATGTGTCTTTATAATAGAATGATTTATAGTCCTCCAGGTATATGCCCAGAAATAGGATTGCTGGGTTGAATGGTATTTCTGTCCTTAAGTCTTTGAGGACTGTCTTCCACAATAGCTGAAATAATTTATATTCCTACCAATAGCGTATAAGCATTTCCTTTTCTCCACAACCTTGCCAGCATCTGTTTTTTTTTGACTTTTTAAGTAGCCATTCTGACTGGTGTGAGATGATATCTCATTGTGGTTTTGATTTGCATTTCTCTAATAATCAGTGATGTTGAGCTTTTTTTTCATATGATTGTTGGCTGCATGTATGACAGAGTCTTGCTCTGCCACCCAGGTTGACGTGCAGTGTTGTGATCACAGCTCACTGCCACTGTGACCTCCTGGGCTAAAGTGATCCTCCCACCTCCGCCTCCCAAGTAGCTGGGACCACAGGCATGCACCACCATGTCCAGCTAATTAAAAAAAATTTCTTTTAGAGACGGGATCTCACTATGTTGCCCAGTCTGTCCTGGAATTCCTGGGCTTAAGGAGTCTTCCTGCCTTGGCCTCCCAAAGTGCTGGGATTACAAACATGAGCCACCACACCCAGCCCATCCTCTGATTGATTTAAAAGATAATAAGAAACCACAGAAAGAGCCATAAAGAAATCACTAAGTTCCCATTGAATAAACCACCTTGAATAAACCGCTAAATTTTTCTGAATCTCAATTTTTTTATCTATAAAATGGGGAAATTGATGCCTCCTTTATCTACCTCACATAGTTGATGTAAGAGCCGAGTGGAAAAAACAGGATTTAAAACTGTTCGTGGAAAACATATAGATGGCAAAGTTGTTTTAAAATGATAAGATTATTAGGTGCATACCAATACATACACAGAGAGTCTAGTGAATAATTTTGTGGTATACTGCACAAACTACTCTCAGAGACCACCAGGGAATCTGATGCTCCAGCCATGGTAGGTGCCCTGGGAGTTGAGGGTGATCATGGTACAAGGGCTATCGAGCTACACTGTCCAATATGGTAGCCACTAGCCACAGGTAGCTGTGGGACTCTTGAAATGTAGCTTGTCCAAGATGAGACATGCTGTAAGTGCTCAATATATAGCAAATTTTAGACTTAGTGTAAAAAAAATGTAAAATATCTCAAGATTTTTATAATGATTGTTTCCAGTATATTGAGTTAAATACAATATATCACAAATTTTATTGTCTCTGTTTCTTTTCATTTTTTGAATGTGGCCACTATGAAATTACATATGTGGCTCACATTTTATTTCTATTAGACAGTACTACTTTGAAAGCATGGAGCTATGGGATTGCTAATTATATTTAGGGCTGAAGCCAGAGTTAGGAACTAAGCAGAACATTGACACATAAAGTGGGTACAAAGCAACAGGGTATTGACTAGGGACACCAAGCCAGAGCTAGTGGTTTTTGAAGGGTGGGTAGGAAATGGAGCTTAGAGATATTTTCTGGAACATGTATTAGAACTGTGGTTATAGAAAGCCCTTGGCTTTGTTTGTGGGTAGAAAGGGAGCTGTTAAGGGCGCCAGCCAGTTCAGACATACCAGTATTATTCTTCAAAAACAATTATATTTAATAAAATCACAATAGTCTAGAGCCCACAGGGAATGCATACTTTTCTGTGTGTTTGGGTATTCTGGTTATTTTAGTGTTTATCCTTTACATATCAAAACTAAGATGATATTTGAAGCATTTCACGTGGCAATTATTTTAATATTAGAAACTTGTTTTACCGTCTTATACAGAATAAGAATATACTCAACAAAATTTTTGTGGCATCCTATTTACACAAGGTAATCATTGTGGATGTAAATTATAGTTTTCCATAATATATTAACGATCCACATAATATTGTGTGGTTTGCTTTGTGAGTGGTTGCTTGCTCCAATGCTAAATGGCCCCAGGTGGGAGTATAGTTAGAGTTTTGTCTGTTTTTACATCTCTCCACATTTCCTCTTGCTATCAGACCACCAACCAGCACATTGTAGTGCTCTCAGTGTGCCCACAAATAACAAACAACTAATTAATTTGTTGCATCTAATCTGCTGTGGGACTGGAAATTGTAAAAACAGATTCTTTTGGACAAGAGAAAAATCAAGTATAAATATGTTCTGAGAGTTCAGCCCCTATGCATAGGTTATGATGATGAATTTTGTGACATTTTGTTTAATCACAGCCATTTTTTTGTTGCTGTTTCAATGTTATGAGCTATGATCTACTTGTACTTGCCAGAGAACTAAAGTTTCAAATATCTGAGACTTCAATGTGATAAATGTCCTGTGACCGAGTCAGAAATGACGAACCTGCTCTAGCTTGCCAAATAACAGAAATACATCCCTTTGATTTGGGAAGGAACATAGGCTTTTTTTGTTTTCTTTTTTTTTTTTAGCTCATTGAGATCCAACAGTAAACTATGTCTTTTAGAGTGCCAAACTCTTGTATCAGTTTAAAATCAGGTGTCTTCTGTTATTTCACATGCCATTTCTCAACATGGCATTGTGTGCAAAGTAATTGAGAGGGAGATGGGGAAAGAAATAATGGCAAAAGAGCTCGCCAAGTGCTTAGTAATGTCACATTATAAACTTATTTAGCCAGGCGCGGTGGCTCACGCCTGTAATCCTAGCACTTTGGGAGGCCGAGGCGGGTGGATCACGAGGTCGGGAGATCGAGAGCACAGTGAAACCCCGTCTCTACTAAAAATACAAAAAATTAGCCGGGCGCGGGGGCAGGCGCCTGTAGTCCCAGCTACTCCGGAGGCTGAGGCAGGAGAATGGCGTGAACCCGGGAGGCGGAGCTTGCAGTGAGCCAGATCGTGCCACTGCACTCCAGCCTGGGCGACAGAGCGAGACTCCGTCTCAAAAACAAAAACAAAAACAAAAACAAAAACAAAAAAAAACTTATTTAGACAATAGCTTCTGTTAAGCATAGTCATGTGAACTACTTGAAAGACCCCAATTAATTATGTATTGGTAAATTTAAAAGTAGAATGTGAGATTTCTGGTGAGGTTCATGCACATCAGTGAATGTTTTTTATGTATATCATTATCTTTTTTATCATTAATGTTATGTTTAGTGAGCATAAAGATATTTTATCAAAACTTTATAATTACCAAAAAATATGACAAGTTCCACTAATCTATATAAATGGAAATGTGTGCAAAGAATGTATCAATGGTCTACTTTCTCTCTGTTTGTAAAACTTGAAGTTGTGGAGCTGCACATGCCACAGATTTGCAATCACTAATTGTTGGATCTGAAAGGGCAGCCAGTTTGTTGCCTCTGAGAGATGTCCATTATAGCTCAACTACACAAGGCTATTATCCATGTGAGGTAACAGTATAGACATAATCCCAAGAGGATGTGCTACTGGGGTTAAGGGCATGAGAGACTGGAGCTAGTCTTGGCGTGGCCACGTAATAGCTATATGATTCATCTCTTCTGTTCTACACCCCTTCCTACTTATCTCCTGCATAGAGATGGTAGTAATACCTACTTCTTGGCACCTGGTTAGAGTAACTATTTATTGTCATTGTGTTTAGGCTCAGTAGAGGGCTTCTAAACAAAATTGAGAAAATGAATACATATGTTTCTCTATAGCTTTTGCTTCTGTCACACAGCAGCATATTTGTAATATTTGCTATTAAGTTTTGGAGTGATTCAACCAATGATGGGGTGACGAACTTTACAGAAAGACATGCCATGGCCTATGAGGAAAGGCAGTGACAACATACGTAATGAGAAACCCACAAAGAGGTGATGTGATAACATTTTACACCAAAAAACAGGCTATGATATGGCCAATATGGAAAACCACATATTCATGTGCCAACAAATACACATGCAGGTAGAAGAATATGTTGTATGTAGAAACAATCCAACACTTTTTAGCCAAGCGTGGTGGCGTGCGCCTGTAATTCCAGCTACTGGGGAGGCTGAGGCAGGAGAATTTCTTGAACTAGGGAAGAAGAGATTGCAGTGAGCTGAGATTGCTCCACTGCACTCCAGCCTGGGCAACAGAGCGAGACAGTATCTCAAAAAAAAAAAAAAAGAAAAGAAAAAATGAAAAGATACAATCCAGCATTTTTAAAAGGAATATCATTTGATTTGATGAGGAGAGATGATCAGAAACTTTCTTCCACCATTCTTCATCTTTCCCTAATGTTACCATCAACATTTTCACTACAGATTCAGTGGAACAGTTATTGAATTTTAAAAAATACATTATTGGGATTATTTCTGAAATTAAAAGTTATTGTTGTTGGCATTATTAGTTTAATATGTGCTGTGTGGCTTTTACCAATTTTTTTTTGGTTTTAGTCTTTATAGTTTCTCTTTTATTTTTTATTTATTTATTTTTTTGAGACAGAGTCTTGCTCTGTCGCCCAGGCTGGAGTTCAGAGGCTCAATCTCTGCTCACTGCAACCTCTGCCTCCCGGGTTCAAGCGATTCTCCTGCCTCAGCCTCCCGAGTAGCTGGGATTACAGGCACCTGCCATCATGTATTTTTTTGTAGAGATGGTGTCTCACCATGTTGGCCAAGCTGGTCTTGAACTGCTGATGGGTGATCTACCCATCTCAGCCTCCCAAAGTGCTGGGATTACAGGCATGAGCCACTGCACCCAGCCCATAGTTCCTCTTTTATTATCCCCATTTTACAGATGAAGAAATTAAGATACAGAAGGGATAATTAAAATGTTTAAGGTTTTCTAGCTAGTAAGAGGCAGAAACAATACTTAAACCCAGGCTTGTTACTATTAATTATTAATCCAAAGAGGGCAGAATTATTCTGACAGCTACGTTAGCTTAAAAAATGAGCAGGAATCGGTTTATATGACAAAGACTCAGAAGTGATAATCGTGTTAATTGCTATGCTTTATAGAACACATAGACTGTCTTAATCAACTTAACCCAAGTTATGCTTAAAATGTTTCTCAAAGCCATGAAATACCTGCATATAGAAGAATATAAATCATTTTTATATTCTTATTGCTATTCGTAGAAATTATATCCCAAAATAAGGCCAGGCGCGGTGGCTCACGCTTGTAATCCCAGCACTTTGGGAGGCCAAGGCAGGTGGATCACGAGGTCAGGAGATCGAGACCACGGTGAAACTCCGTCTCTACTAAAAATACAAAAAAAATTAGCCGCGCGTGGTGGCGGGCACCTGTAGTCCCAGCTACTCGAAGAGGCTGAGGCAGGAGAATGGCGTGAACACCGGAGGCGGAGCTTGCAGTGAGCCGAGATCGCGCCACTGCACTCCAGCCTGGGCGACAGAGAGAGACTCCATCTCAAAAAAAAAAAAGAAAAAATGAAATTATATCCCAAAATAAACATGGAGCCCAAATCTTACCTAGAGGGCGGTACTTCCGAAGAATCTTTGTCTTTTGGATGAATTCTTTATGGGGTCCACACATGCCAGATCTTTCTCTTAGATTGAGTATAACTATCATTCATACATCTTCCAACACATGCACATCCTAATTGTCCCATCAAATTACCAAATTATTACACATTATCAAAGAAAATCACTTATGTGAAGTCATTTTGAAAATAAGCACTATACAATTAGTTAGAAGTTATTATTTTGAACCCCAATTTTCCTTGGCCACATGATCCATAGGCGAAGGTGGCTGAGTTTTAATTTAAGGTTTTCATACTTGTTCACTTAGACTCTCTGAGTCTCCAGCTCCATCAGATCCCTATTAAGAAATGTTTATCTTTCTGTTCAGTGAGGCATACAGTTATGCAACCAGATGGCATGCACTCAGATGGTGGAGAGTGGGCCTGAGATCTCGAGGGAGCAAGAGGGATTCTTGCCTAATACTCTGCACATTTTGATAAAGCTTCATAAGAGTAAGGAATAAGGTCTTATTTAACTATGTATCTCCAGCATCAAGACAATGTGGGCACAGTAAATGTTTGTAGAATTGAATTCCATATGGTGATTCCATTGGTGTGGTGGTGACAAGAAGGAAGAAAAGCTGTGTATCAAACATTGTGTCTCAGCCTGGCCATGGCCCTAGCTTTCGTTCTTATATACTGCACAGGGTACAGGCTAAGGGATTCCGGTTTTGCTCAGAATAAGGTGTTTATGCTCCACAAAGGTGCTATAAAATGTCTATAACTCACTATCTGAATGCAAGTAACTAGGGGCAGAGGTCCTGGTAAACTCTTCCAATTGTTTTTTACGTGTGATTATTCAGATTTCTCCCACCCATGACCCTCAGCATCATATGGGGCAAAGGAACATCAAGCCATATTGAGTCCCAAAGAATATCAAGTAAGCATCGTACGGCTGTACAAGATAAATGTGAATAATAAAATCTCAATTTGTGCTATTATTTTTCCTTTCAACAATAATTCTTTTCTTTTTATCTTTTTGAATTTATATTAAAGATGTATAAGTTTAAATTCATAGGAGTTCTGGTTATTCATGATATATTAATATGCTCCCTGAAACACCATTTTGGTATTTACTCCTTGTCTTATATACACACTATTTTATACTGCTATAAAATTCATGCTGGAGAGACACTCTGAAGTCTAAATTACTTAAGGTCAAATTCTATTCTTAGCCCTATGAGTGTTTAGAACATTGAGATAAAAGAGGCAGAAATTTTTGATTTGAGATCACTCATCAATACTCTGCAATTAAATCAGCTTTCCTTTGTGAAGTCCAAAAGTAAACACTAATATCTGAATCATACAGAATCTAATATCAAAGTAATAGGCTGGGCTTGAGGCTTGAGGATAGGGAGAAAGAAAACTCTTATTTTTACACAGACTGTAACACTCTGGCATTTCACATATTTCTAGGAAGACTTATTTAATCCACCTTGTCATGTGCTGACATTTAATAAACACCTCATTCCTCTCCAGGTATTTTAAACAATGAGCTGCAGAATACTAAATCCCTGGCCAGTTAACAGTATTGAAATGACCAAACATTTATATAGCTTCTTTTTTGAAAACTAAGGCTAATGGAAATAATTTCTATTTTAATATGACTTTCTTCATTCTGTGAACTGTGTACATATGCATACCTGCAATGTGTATTACTGGCTGTGAAGGGACCATCCTTATTTGTGATGGTTATGAGGCTTTTACAATATCATGCATGTGGTTCCATTTGAATGACATGTAATTCATTACCTTCTTCTGTTGGTTAATAGTTTTACGAGAATTTTTTTCCCCTAGACCCACACAAAATATGCCTCCCTGAGCATAGCACACGTCCTCAAAGAATGCTAACACTTTACAAATTTGCTAGCTAATGTGTAATCTGCAGAGGATATCTGCCTTATCTGACAAACATCATCTCAGCTCAGGAAGCTGTGTACAATCCGTCTATCAGATCTGACATTGGTGGTATCTACGCAGCCCTTCCCAGCACACACCCTGCCTTTAAAGGTCTTCCCATCCCTGTTATTGGTCTCACAGATGATAGAGTATGACACTCCATAAACAATGAGCTAGGCCTTTTGTAGGCTGCTTTGCTTTTCTTGGCTTCAAACTGCCACTGAATGTCAAATCAATTTGGCTCTCATTAGAACAGCTTTATATGTGCAAATGTATTTGGGTCTGGTTGCCACTTTTTTCCCTATTTTTTTCTCCTTTCCATTCCTCCTCTTCTCTTTGAAATGATGTAATTTTTCTCTAATCCATGCCAACACCTGTTTCTTTAAAAGAGAGAGAGAGAGGAGAGAAAAAAGAAGAGAGGAGAGTGAGAGAAAATGCTCGAGTGTGTGGCTCTTTATCACAATCAGCATGAACACCAGTCTGGCACATTATGGCTCAAGTTTCCCCAGAACAAAGAGAAAATGCCTCGTTGCCATGATATTGTACATCACAGAGCCCAGATAAAGTCGAGAGTCTTTGTAAACCTTGGTTCCTGATGTCTGGAGAAACGGCTGTCGAGATAGAGCAAGGTGTGTAAGCCGGTTTTATTGATAAGTGATGAAGCTAGCAATAAATCTGGTGCAGTGCTTAAGGAAGTCTGAGCCACAGCACCATGTTTGATGGGAGACTGTTTTCCTCTTGAGTTGGGAGAAATAGAGCACTACACCTAAGAGAATAGCACAGACTTAAAGAGGCAGCAGGAAACTCAATGATGATCAGACAGATGAAAAAACAAAGTAGAGTCTGGATGGCCTTTTTATGTTGATCTCTATATACTTTTCAGTTTATGTGAGAGATTTTCCCTGATACATGAACTTTGAGGTTTCTAATTCAAATAAGTCAATTTATTATAAAATAAAATGCATATGGTATCTAATGGCCTTTTGAAGATATGTGTGCAGCTGGATCTTTGATTATTCTTGTTGGATTTTTTTCATACAAAAGAAATATGAAGTCATGTGGATAGAATCTAAATTCATAAACCAGATAATTATAATTCTTATTATTGTTTTGTGCTCCTCCTGAGAAATTCAGATGCTTGAGAGCACACAAATATATATGTTTTCACATGTGTAGCTATTCGTTTATTGAGTACCTATTATTTACATTGTTTTATATGCTTCAGATATGCTCATGTGCAAAATTTAAAACAATTCCTGCCCTTGCGGAACTTACTTCCAGTGCAGGATACAGATAATGAATAGTGAGCCTAAGAGATAATTAAAATATAAAGTATGTTAGAAATTGATAAATATTACCAAAAAAAGCTTAACAGGGTAAAGGAGATTAATAACTCTTGCTTATGTTTGGTTACAATTTTAAATGGGAGGATGAGGGCAGATATGACTGAGAAGGTGACTTTCAAAGAAAGACTTGAAGGAGAAAAGGGAGTGGGCTATCTGTGTAGCTGGTGAAGAATGCAGCATGTAGGAGGAACAGTCAATGCAAGGGCCCTGATGTGGGAGCAGGACTGAAATTCATGGAAGGAAGCATGGCCAGAGAATCATGAGCCAGGGAGAAAATAGTAGGAGGGACCATCGGAAAAGTAATGGAGGAGGGCCCAGATAATACAATGCCTTATAGGCCGTTGGAAAGCCAAAGATTTTTTTGCTTTGAAGAAAATGGTGATTTATTGGAAGGTTTTGAGCAGAAGAATTACATGATGTTTATGTCATGCATTTGTTTCTATGAAAGATTGTAATCAGTTTAGGGTTTAGAGAATTTTTTAGGAAGTCTGATCTACAGAGTTAGATTGGGACACTTTCAGACTTTTTATGAACTTCTGCGAAGGACTGGGAATAAGGATGAAAACCAAACCTGTATCAGAAGAGCTCTTTTAGGATGTCAGAGCCAAAAACCTTGCTGGGTAAGCTATTAGAGAAGTAACTGAGAGTTTAGAAGTAACGACTTGTTTATGATCTTAGAAATAGGAGCATACGGCTGGTGTAGACTCAAGGAAATTAAAGTAAAATTAGTCTGCCTGTGAAATAGACATTGTAGCCAGATAGATTTAGGATTATATTCCAGCTATGTCACAATCTGTATAGGGTTAGGCTAGCTAATTAGTATTTCTGAGTCTTTGTTCCCTCATTTTGAAATGGGAATAATGATAACAGTTCCCTTGCACAGTTGTTTTGAGGGTTAAGTTATGTAGCTTATGTGTGGTTGGCATAAAGTGTATGATAAACACATTGCAGTTTTCTTCTTCTGTATCCTCCATGAAGTTCATACTCAACAAATATTTTTAAATTATTTGCAAGATATTAATAACCAATTTGAACATGGAGGAGAAAAGTACAATGAAAGAAAAGATATCTAATTAAATCTGGCTCCAATAGTTGCTTAGACTGATGCTGCATAAAGATGAACTTACCTATACATTTCTAGGCATTCCAAACTCTCAAAGTCACAATGCAGATCAAAGATATTAGGGTTCCATAAACAAGGTGTACATCTTCTTTTGGTGTACATCTACCTAGCCAGTTCACAGACTGCTACAGAGTCAACTTGGCAAATATTTGTTAAATATGGCTGTGTGGGCCCTGAAGTAGCATAAAACATTATCCCTGCCTTTCAGAAACTTGGTTCAGTGGAGGGAGTTCCCAATCAGATATGATATCTGATTATTTTTCCTCATAAAGTTCCAACTCATTTTTTTGTATTCTGATTAAAATATTATTGTCTACCCCTTCTAGAAATACTCCTTTTGTTCGCTTGATTGGTTGACAGGTAGTCACTGTTTTGTAAACCAACAGTTATGAAGGGATGGGAATAAGCATTTCTGTTGCTATCTCATTGCACAATTGTGGAATTCATCATTATCCAAAACATTATTTATTCAAGGCTAGGGTAGTTATACTCAAGGGAGGTGTTTGAATGTTAGGGGAAAGGGTTAAGAGAATTATTCTGTCACTGACAATAAAGAAGAAAACACTTTAAATTCACTATTTTTTTTTCTGGCAGATACAAGCTAAAACCCTTCTAGAATTGCATTAATAAAACTGAAAAGGAAAAATGAAATAAAACTTTTAAGCCCTGAAGAATCTTAAAAATAGTCTTTAAAGGATAGAAAAAAAGAACAGAAAAATTCCTTTAAATTCCTGGGTCCTACAAATGAGATTTTAGTAGTGGCAAGTAAAACATATTGATTGGCACCAAAGTATAAGATCTTTGTCACCATCTGTTTCCTGATTGTGTCAGCAAGTATTTTTTCCCCACGAGAGTGTGAGAATACACCATAGCCTAAAAGTATCAAAGTGTCAATTATGCACCACATTTAAAAGTTGGAAGCCCAGTTCATGAAAGTCAGTGACAAAAGTCCTGATTCCTGTTTCTTACTGAAGTGAAATCCTTGCACTTCATTCGTTTTGTGAACTACAAAAAGAATGGTGGCTCCATGGGTTAGTGGGGCGGGGAGCTGTGGCAAAAGAGGGAGAAAAGTAATCTTAAATGAATATTTATCAAAAGTGCCCCCCCATGTAAGTCACTTTGCTATGAAATGAAGTTATTATGAATACTATATGCAAATAACGATTTTAACAAGTATGGGGTGACAGGGAGGAGAAAGGGAAAAGAAGGGAAAGAGGATACAGAAAAAGAGAAGTAAAAAAAGGAGGATGGATTAACAGGGAAGCATTTGGGAGTCTGGGCTGGAAAATTGAAAACAGGAGACACTGGTAGGACTGTTGAAACATGAGGCCATGAACAATGGAGGCTGGAAAGGCTGCATTTTCAGAATGAAATCAAGATTATTCTCATCCCTCTTCCCTTTTATCTAGCCATTTTTTTGTTGTTTACATTTAACTTGAGATATCCTTTTTCTATTTTTCTCTCTGTTGTGATCACTGCTATTGTTAAACATGGCTAGTGATTAACTACCCTGATTTTCTTTGAGTTCCTGGGCATGTCACTCTGGGTTCTGCGTAGAGAGAAGCACCTTCTTCCTCTTAGCTGCCCCAATCATTTTTTGATGTGTTGCGTTTCTAGCCGAGTTGGTGGAGCTGCCAGTTTTGACACATTCTCTTGCCTAAGAGTGTTGCAATAATGTGTTGAGGTAATTCTTGTGCTGTTGGAGGAATGACCTATGCTCAGGCCAGGTGGTCACAGATGCCGTCTGTCTGCTCAAGAGTTTCATTCTTTTGTAGTAAGCCTTGAGAAGTTGTTTCTCTGGTTGACATGAATCCTTTCTTTATTTTGTAAATGAGAGACTCAGGTTCCTATAGCACATTCAGTGTCTAATGTTAAGAGTCAATATCAAAAATACAAAGACTTGTGTTCTAACCAAGGGTGTATGGACTTATAGAGACACAGGCCTGGCTAGAACAATAGAAAACTTGTAACGAACAGAAAAAAAGCATGCCACATTGCCTTCCTTTACTCATCTGGGTTAACCTATGAAGTGGCAGGAAATCCCTACCTGGTGGAAGGACCAGTTCTGCACACCAACCAGCCAGGCTCTCAACAAAAACCTTCCCGCCTGGAACTTCACATGCACCAAGAGCGTAAATAGCCAAGTCCTCTGTTCAAGTTTGATTAAATAGAATAGTAGAGGCTGTCAGGTGAGTCTCTTGGCACATTCTCAAATCACATATAACCATAATTAAAGTTAAATCTGTGTGAATCTGGAAGCCTGGGACATTGTAGGTTTGATCTGAGTTTGAATACGCTGTATGAGAGGAGGAGAAAGTGAAGTGTGCTTAGTCTTTTGTCAGAGAAATATCAGATAAAGTGTCAGAACCATTAGAAAACATGACCACTCATTCATTCATATATTCAACGTATTTAAATTGAGCACCTACTATTTGGAAGATGCTATAAAATTCACTAAATGCATAGTATTAAATAGGTCACTTGAGACTTACATAACACTGAGGGAGAGTAATAATAGGATAGAAATTAATCAAAAACAACATCATATTATAATAATGCTATGAAGGGAAAAAAAGCAAGAAGCCTTGATAGAGTGAGAAGTAGGGTCAGCGGTGTAAAGGGGTAAAGGTAAATATACCTCGACTGATAAACTGAGACATGAAAGATACGATATTTCTATTATTTTTTTCAAATATTTTTAATGGTATGCTATTGCTTTCCCAATACGCTGCATAGATTGGGAATCCATGAACGGACAATACCCTACCTTTCCATTTTAATCTTTCACTACTTGTCCTTGTTACATATTGTACTTGGAATAAGCGGAACTACTCATTGTTTCCTATACACACCTTGTGCTTTCCTGACTCAGTGTCTTCACTCATCCTTTCCTCTGCCTGGAACTTCTTTTGGACTTTTGGATGCCGCATTCCTGCTACACTTTAAGGTCCTGCTCCACTGTCAGCTCCTTTAGTCCTTCTATCCTGGTCCTCTGAGCTCCTTCTTTGTGCCTCTCACATTTACAACTTTTTTATTACTCCTATTTTACACATTCTAATATGTGTGTGTGTATTTAATTTTCAGCTCTTATTTCTCTTTGTAATCTAAGAATTCCAAAGATGCAGGGGCATGCATAATATAAAATTGCTACTGTCTATAAATATTCTTTGAATAAAAATAAATCACATCCAATCAGCAGAAAGCCTGGAAAGTTGAAATCACAAAAAAATTTGTGTATGAGACGCAGACACTCTGTTAAATTATTTTGCCCCAAACAAATACTCTGATAAATTGGACACAAGGAATTTATTTTGAAGGTTACTTCAGGAAGCATCGTGAGGGAGTGAGGAAGTGAGGGATGGAAGGGGAAGCCAATGAATTGTGTATTAATGTGTGGGTTTCCTCTATGGGCAACGGAGGCTTAGTCTTGTCATGGCACCTTGGGAGACTGTATAAAGTATGCTTCAGAATTTTCCCTCTAAAGGGTGAGGAACCATCCCTTGTTAGTTGGAGATCCCTCTTGGGATGCTGAGCAATATGTTTACCCTAATTTTGTCTCTTCGGTATCCTTTCTCTTCCATTGCTATTGTGCTAATTCTCCAACAGTGGGGCTAGGGAGGTGTTACCTGGCAATTTAGGGGTGTACTTTGCCATGAGCAATGGGGCATTAAGAATAATCTCAAAGTTGTGCAAAGCCTGGTACTCTCTGGCTTAGCTTTTTTGCTTTATAACAATTCTCTAATAGGGTTATATAGCCTCCCAGTGGTAACAGAGCCAACTGTACTACCTAATGGGTAGTTAAGTAAACTACCAAGAGTAAACTCCTGGAGGTAGTTAAATAAACTTTCCTCAACTTCCTCAGAGTTTTTTGAGAAAATGGTTTTGGGACAGTGCCCATATGAATGCGGAAATACTGCTTGAGGTAGAGGGGAGAGTTAGTATTGATATGCTGGGCCTTTGATTGGCTCCTTGACATGATGGTTGTCAAGCCCAAAGCCTTGAAACAAGGCATTCTACAGGCAAAAAAGCTCTCCCCTGATTTAACCCAGTGTCTGTAAAAGAGACTATATTCAGGCCTGTTTTTGTTCCTGGGAAGGAAGCATTTGAACCTTGAATAGCAAGCCTGGATGAGATGCTTCAAGAGGGGCAAGTGCCCATCACATAATATCTGAGGTGTCCCACAGAGAGCCTGGGGCCATTGCTTGATCCGGCCTTCCTCGAGGAGGAGTACTTCAAGGTTCTGAAGAGATCACTGGGAGCTTCGAGAGTGGCAAGGCTATCATGGTGCTGATTACATTTCAATAAGAAAATCTCCAACTGTGAGCGGCAATAAAAGAAATGGTTGCAGATAACCTTAGCAAAGGGGACTGCCTCTAGTTTTAAAATATATTGATCATGCCTTGGGTTAGAAAAGTTCTGCCTAACAAAAAGTTGTGGAAGTTCTAGCTGCCTGCAAAGAAGGCAATGTCCCTGAGGTGGTAACTTTTGATTGAAGAAGATTATAGGAGACTTGTAAAAGACTGAAGACTGAAGGTTTTTGGTAAAGCTCACCCCAAGTCAGGCACTTAACCATTAATGTAACATCAGAGGGGAATTACAGATAATATATTCCCCTCATCCCCCACTAGACCCCAAACTGCAGAAGGAGAAAAATTTATAATTCAGAGACATGACAATGTTGTCAAAAAGTACATGAAGTCAGCTGCATAAATTGTGAAACAAGTCACTGTTGTATTTGTTCTGTGGCAGTGTAAAAATATAATTGCTTCTATCAAGATAAGAAATAAAGTCACAGGCCGGGTGTGGTGGCTCATGCCTTTAATCCTGGCACTTTGGGAGGCCAATGCAAGTGGATTGCTTGGGCTCAGGAGTTTGAGAACAGCCTGGGCAATATGGCAAAACTCTGTCTCTACAAAAAAATAGAAAAAATTAGCTGGGCGTGGTGGCATGTGCCTATAGTCCTAGCTATTTCGGGGGCTGAGGTGGGAGGATCTCTTGGGCACAGGAGGTTGGAAGCTGCAGTGAACCAAAATTGGTCACTGCACTCCAGCCTGTGTGACAAAGTGAGACCCTGTCTCAAAACAGAAACAAAAACAAACAGACAAGAACCGCCCCCCAAACCCCAAAACACAGATAGGCTATAGAATCTTGGTGAAATCAGACTCTACCAATTATTAATGACCTAGGGTTAAGAGAAAGAATTGTGACCTGAGATGCCTCCTAAGTTCTATCACCTTCAGAGTTGATACTGGGTGCCTTTCTCTTAACTCTTAGCTTTCTTTTTACAGTCATGGTCACTCATAGTTACAATCTATGAGAAGATATTTTGGGAGGATTGCTTTTGCCTATTTGCTAAATTGGCCGAGTGGCACTTATTGTAAAACTCTATTTTACTTCATGCTTTTTTTTTTCATAGTTAATGGCCAATATACATGTGCTCACACCCTCATTGTGGAGCCATACAGAACCCAGAAGATAAGTCCGATACTTAAAAACTATCCACAGACCAGCTCTAGTCTTTAACGAGCTCCCTTTTTTTATTCCAAAGTTTTCAAAATGAAAAAAAGAGATGAAAACATTATCCAGAGCCCTAACTCCTTTTAAAATTTTATTTTTCAAATGATCACACAGTAAAGTTGACTTTTTAGATGTCAAGTTCTATGAATTTTAACACATGAATAGATTTGTGTAATGACCCCTACAATCAGGATTCAGAACAGTTCTATCACCCCTAAAAGCCCCTTGTGCTATCCCTTTACAGTCATAGTCTCCCCCTAAACCTTGGCAGCCACTGATCTGTTCTTTATCACTCTAGCTTTGTTTTTGTGAAAATATATGAATGGGATCATGCAGTGTGTTATATTTTGAGACTGATGATCTAGATAAACTAGATAATAAAAGGTAATGATTGTGTGGCATAGAAAAGGGGTAGAAACATTTAATGAGGCCATATCATTGTTGGACTAGGATTTATCAAGACATGCTCATGGAAGAGGTCAACTGTGGAGGATTGGTCTCAGAGAAGCCCATAATTTCTATTAATGGCAAAAACAGGGATAATATTTCATGAGCAGAGAATGATAATAACATGTAATTAAGGAAATGAGAACAATGTGATTAGAAGGAATGAATCCAGGCATATGTGTTATCTCTTAAAAATGGAGAACAACATGAACAAAGCAGTGGTTTTTGAAGATTAATAGGCAGAGATGTACGAGATTTGTTACCTGACATATAATATTTGGAAGATAAAGATGGTGATTGCACCCTCAAGAATAGATAAATTTTCTGAAGGAGAAAAGACAGAGAGCCGTTACAGTAGGGTCAAAAACTAAAGCATGAATGACAGCAGGTGGGTGGGAGGGAAAGAGACCTATAGAAGATTTAAATAAGGAAGAGAGGAAACAATTGTAGAGGTTAGATAAGAACCAGTTTTTAAAAGGGAGGCAGGAGATCAAAACATTTAATGTCATCCAGAGTGTAAAAGAGTGTGATACAGAAGAAACCACTGGTAAGCTTGGAGAAATTTGGTTGCAGTGGAATTATGCAGATAAAGGCCAGATTGCAAAGGGGTTAAAAGTTATACTGAAGATGAAGGTGAAATCAAAGCAGACTTGGTTGTAAATTGGCTCCAAATATAGAAGGAACTGCAGGATGAAGTGAGTGGGTTCACAAGCTGACAGATAAACATAAGCATTGAAGGTAGAGATGAGCTGTAGTAACTAAAAACAATGGAAACAAGAAATTTCCTATATGATCCAGAGTTTATGAGGAGGTACTTTAGTCAAATTAGCCTTTGTGCATATTGTATCTGGTCAGGATCAAGAGTTAAATGAACTTCCAATAGTTTCTATCTGTTTTTCTCGTCACCACAAAAAGCTGTCCTATAATAATTGTTTTCTGTTAAGTTTTTCAGTTGTCACAAAATATACTCTCACCTACCACAAGCTGTTATTAACTTAAAAAAAGATTCCACTAATTCTACTAATTATTAGAGAATAAATTAATGTTGTAGTAAATGGATAGCAACTATTTACAAATGTAAATGCTTCAAAGTTTATAAAGTACTTTCATAAACATTTTAATTTCACCTACTAGTAATATTTACAGTGATAGTAGAAACTATGGTGTAGCAGTATGGGAAGATTTTTCTCAACCTCATTACGAAGATACCACATTTCTCTCCTGGAACTCAACCATGTCAATCACACAGTAGTATCCCAAAGCATTTGCCTCCAATTTTCTTGAATCGAAGAATCTCTCATAGTTGTTAGTATCTAGCAAGCTGAAATTTTAAACAAGGCTTTGCTTGCAACCAAAATTGATTTCTGTAATTCTCTCCAGCATGGCTTTTCTGACAAGGCTATTTCTAGATTACCCAGTGTTTGGGCTCAGCTCGTGTTGCTTATGCAACTTTAATTCTTGCCTCTAAGCTGCAACCTGGTCCCTCTGCCAATCACTGCTGGAAGCATCCTCCCATGTTATGGACCTTTTCATCAACTGGGCTCTACCAATCACTACTATCGACCCTCTACTCCTCATAAAATAAAAAGAGAGACTTCGAGGGCTTCTTGACATTTTGCTCTGGTTCCCTGAAGACCCATCCAGGACACCTCCATGGATCTGCTTTACTCTGTAAGGATGATCTATTTCACAAAGACCCTACCATAACTCAAAGTAATCTTTAAAATAAACCTTGCAGGACAGGCTAGGGCATATTGATTACCTCTCCTCTACATTCTTGTCCTGGATAGAAGCCAGCCAGACTCCTGTGACTTCTGGATACTTATAACTTTCTATTAAAGAAGGATGGTGGTATTGTACAGCTGGCATCTGGAGTCCAGCTAGAATTTAAAACTGTTAATCCCTGAGACTGTTCAGATGCCACTGTGTCTTAGGCTGAAGGGCATGTAAATTTATTTGCAAGGGGCAAGGGTTTTGCAAAACTCTATAAATTTGTATTTTATTCTACCTGGAATTCATATCCTTTCCATTTTAGTTTATGTTCTTAAATTTATTGAACAATCAAAATGTGGCAGAGTTAATAATTAGGAGCTATGTTAGCCAGTTCTTCATAGTTGATTATTGTCTGCATTCCAAAAATCCCAAGGTGTATGATAAGTTTCACTGGGCTCTGTTTTTATTTCAGTAGAGAGGTAATGAGAAATAGGAAATGAGCTGCCTTTGCCTGATAGGAGATGCAAGCTTCCTAGAATATGGATGTGTCTATAGAGAAAGTGAAACAAGGACTTGTTTAAATTGGGCTCTTGGTCAGACCTACATGAGGATGCAGAAATCAGTCACCTATGTGGTACAATTTGCAAGTTACCTCTGCTTTCAATTTGTCTCTTGAAACATGTCACAGAGCCTGGCTTTCCCAGTGAAAGTAATATGTTTGAATTAAATATTACCTTCTTCTATCAGGTTCTCTTGTGAGAGGTATCACTGTAAGTTATTAGCCTATGAGTAAACATCGGCTATCAGATTTATCTTTTGCCATGTTAAGAGAGATCTTGAGTATGTGATAGCATTGGGTTTGAGGGAATGGCACACAGACAAAGGGAAAATTGTGCTCATTCAGAGAGGAGGTAAGTGGGAGTCAAACAAGTCAACAGTTTGAAAAAATATGCTTTGGGTTGCTTTTGCTAAGCTTATGGTGATTCTGTGTTAAAATATCATTGATCCTCTTTACAGGCAGGCAAGTGAAGTGCTGTGAGGGATGTTTCAGTGAGGAATTGTAAAGGAAACAGCACCCCACCATATAAGGACAGGAAAGGGAGAACAGAACTTCAAGATTGTTAGCACTTTTTTGCTTTTTGTAAAGGAAAAAAAAAAAGAATTCTAAAATTCATCAAATTAAATTATCCTATAATTTATTATCATGGTGAGAGAACATACATTTATTACACAGTAATAACTTAGTATTTCTTAAAAAGTGAAGTAACTACTGGGAAAGTATCTAATATTTCAAGAAATGAGGAAAACTGTCATTATAAAGACCTACTTAAACTAGGTCACCATTTTTTGGCAGCAAAGAGGTTGGTAGAGAATAATGTCAAGAGAAAAACTGTATACTCTATACCGAAATCTGAAGGGACTGTTAAGCAGGGAATAGCTACAGGGCTTTAATGCTCAAACTGAATTGAAGAATAAAGAATCATGTATGGATGCCAAGGAGAAAGGTCAAGTGAGGCAGGAGAAAATGAAGGATTTACCAAAAAGCCAAGAGTATCTCTGAGAACTAAGAGGGAATAGGCATTTAAAAAATGAATTAGACCAGATGTCAGTGAAAAATAAAGTAGTAATGGTATGGGAAGAGATTTGTTCTAGCAACATAGGTAAGAATATAAGACAAGAAAAGGTGAAAGGTTGGGGAAGTTGAATTCAAGGCTGCTCACCAAAGGACCGCAAAAGAGATGGTTAACTATTGCAAAACCATCTACTGGTATGAAATTATTAATAACAGAGAGGAAGAGGGGAGACAGCTAAGTAATTTACTGTTGCTGTATAGATCTCAAGTGAATTAATCTTTTCAATGATAATTAGCCAAAAATAAAAGAAAAGGTGCATGATCCAGGATTGATATAGAGAGTGGGGTAAATTAATTTGAATGGGATCTGGAAACCAAAGGTAGAGGGAGTGGAGTCTGATGTGAATGTGGGTGACCAAAAGGAGCTTGGTTTCAATTATGCTTTGTATAGGAAAAACAAGAAAGCATTGGCCTTCTGCTAGGAGCAAATGGAGTAAGAATAACAGATAAAGCAGAACTACTTAATCCCAATTTATTTTTTCTCATTAAGAAGAAATAGGCCAGCCAGTCATGGTGGCTCACGCCTGTAATCCTAGTACTTTGGGAAGCCAAGGTGAGTGGATTGCCTGAGCTCAGGAGTTCAAGACCAGACTGGGCAACATGGTGAAACTCCATCTCTACTAAAATACAAAAAATTAGCCAGGCGTGATGGCATGTGCCTGTAGTGCCAGCTACCTGGGAGGCTGAGGTAGCAGAATTGCTTGAACCTGGGAAGCAGAGGTTGCAGTGAGCCGAGATCATGACACTGCACTGCAGCCTGGGTGACAGAGCGAGACTCTGTCTCCATAAAAGGAAGAAGAAGAAGGAGGAGGAGGAAGAGGAGGAGGAGGGGAGGAGGAGGGGAGGAGGAAGAGGAGGAGGAGGGGAGGAGGAGGAGGGGGAGGAGGAAGAACAAGAAAAAATAGGCCTAGTAGAGTCAAGAGAGAAATTTGTCTGTAAAAATTGTTAGGTAATACTCATATGCTCTCAAAATCTACCTGGCATCCTTAAGAAGAGATGTGTATAATCATCTGATTCTCCAAGGTCAAAATGAAAGAAAAAACTGTTAAAGGCAGCTAGATAGAAAGGACAGGTCACCTACAAAGGGAAGCCCATCAGACTAACAGCAGATGTCTCAGCAGAAAGCTAGAAGAGATTGGGGGCCAATATTAAACTTTCTTAAAGAAAAGAAATTCCAACCAAGAATTTCATATCTGGCCAAACTAAGCTTCATAAGTGAAGGAGAAATAAGATCCTTTTTAGACAAGCAAATGCTGAGGGGATTTGTTACCTGGAGACTTGCCTTACAAGAGTTCCTGAAGGAAGCGCCAAATATGGAAAGGAAAGATAAATACCAGCCACTACAAAAATAACTTTAAATACACTGACCAGTGACACTATAAAGCAACCACACAAACAAATCTGCATAATAACCAGCTAACATGGATCAAATCTACACCTATCAGTATGAAACTTGAATGTAAATAGGCTAAATTCCCCAATTAAAAGGCACAAAGTGGCAAGCTGCATGAAGAACCAGGATAGATTGGTACGCTGTCTTCAAGAGACTCATCTTACAAGCAGTGACAATGACACCCATGAGCTCAAAATAAAGGGATGGAAGAAAACCTACCAAGTAAATGGAAAACAGAAAAAAAGCAGACATTATATTCCCAATTTCAGACAAAACAGACTTTAAGCCAACAAAGATAAACAAAACAAAACAAAGAAGGGCATTACATAATGGTAAAGGGTTCAATTCAACAAGAAGACCTAACTATTCTAAATATATACACACCCAACACGGGAGCACCCAGATTCATAAAGCAAGTTCTTAGAAACTTTCAGAGACTTAGACTCCCACACAATGATGGTGGGAGACTTCAACACTCCACTGACAGTATTAGACAGATCATCAAGGCAGAAAGTTAACAAAGATATTCAAGACCTGAATTCATCACTGGATCAAATGGACCTGATAGCCATCTACAGAACTCTCCACCCCAAAACAACAGAATATACATTCTTCTCATTGCCACATGGCACATACTCTAAAATCAACCACATTATTGGACACAAAACATTCCTATGCAAATGCAAAATAACTGAAATCATAACAATCACTCTCTTGGACTACAGTACAATAAAATTAGAGATCAAGACTAAGAAAATCACTTAAAACTATACAATTACATGGAAATTGAATAATTTGCTTCTGAATGACTTTTGGGTAAGTAATGAAATTAAGGGAGAAATCAAGAAGTTATGTGAAACTAGTGAGAATAAAGATACAATGTACCAGAATGTCTGGGACACAGCTAAGGCAGTGTTAAGAGGGAAATTGACAGCACTAAATGTCCACATCAAAAAGTTAGGAAGATCTCAATGTAACAACCTAACATCACAACTAAAATAACTAGAGAATCAAAACAAACTCCAAAGCTAGCAGAAGACAACAAATAACCAAAATCAGAGCTGAACCGAAGGAGATTGAGACATGAAAAACATTCAAAAGATCAACAAATTCAGGAGTTGGTTTGTTGAAAAAATTATTAAATAGATAGATCACTAGTTAGACTAATAAAGAAAAAAAGAGAAGATCCAAATAAACACAATTAGTAATTACAAAAGGGATATTGTCACTGACTCCACAAAACTACAAATAATCATCAGAGAATGTTATGAACACCTTTATGGACACAAACTAGAAAACCTAGAAGAAATGGATAAAAATCCTGGACACATACACTCTCCCAAGACTGAACCACGAAGAAATCGAATCCCTGAACAGACTAAAAATAAGCTCGGAAATTGAATCAGTAATAAATAGCCTACCAACCACTAAAAGCCCAGAACCAGATGGATTAATAACCCAGTTTTACCAGATGTACAAAAAAGAGCTGGTACCATTCCTACTGAAACTGTTCCAAAAAAATTGAGTAGGTGGACTCATCCCTAACTCATTCTATGAGGTCAGCATCACCCTGATACCAAAACCTGGCAGAGACACAACAAAAAAAGAAAACTTCAGGCCAACATCCTTGATGAACTTCGATACAAAAATTCTCAACAAAATACTGGCAAACTGAATCCAATAGTATATCATAAAGCTTATCCACCATAATCAAGTAGTCTTTATCCCTGGGATGCAAGATTGGTTCAACACATGCAAATCAATAAATGCAATTCATCACATAAACAGAAATAAAGACAAAAAACACATGATTATCTCAATAGATGCAGAAAAGACCTTTGATAAAATTTAACATCACTTCATGTTAAAAATTCTCAATAAACTAGGTATTGAAGAAACATACCTCAAAATAATAAAAGCCATCTATGACAGACCCACAGCCAACATCATACTAAATGGGCAAAAGCAGGAAGTATTTCATTTGAAAACTGGCACAAGACAAAGATGCCCTCTCTCACCACTCCTATTCAACATAATATTGGAAGTCCCATCCAGAGTGATAAGGCAAGAGAAAAAAATAAAGGTATGCAAATAGGAAGAGAAGAAGTCAAACTACCCTATTTGCAGATGAGATAATCTTATATCTAAAAGGCCCATAGTCTAGGCCCAAAAGCTCTTTAAACTGATAAACAACTTCCGTAAAATCTCACTGTACATAATCAATGTACAAAATTCACTAGCATTCCTATAGACCAACAATTGTTAAGCTGAGAGCCAAATCAGGTATACAATTTTATTCACAAAAGCCAGAAAAAGAATAAAATACCTAGAATACAGCTAACCAGGGAGATGAAAGATATTTACAACAAGAATTGTAAAATGCCACTCAAAGAAATCAGAGATGACACAAACAAATGGAAAAACATTACATGCTCACAGATAGGAAGAATCAATATTGTTAAAATGGCCATACTGCCCAAAGCGATTTATAGATTCAGTACTATTTCTATCAAATTACCAATGACATTCCTCACAGAATTAGAAAAAACTTTTAAAATTCATGTGGAACCAAAAGAGAGCCCAAATAGCCAAGATAATCCTAAGCAAAAAGAACAAAGCTGGAGGCATCACGCTACCTACTTCCAACTATACTAACAGCATGGTACTGGTACAAAAATAGACATATAGATCAATGGAAGAGAATAGAGAGCCCAGAAATAAAGCTATACACCTACAACCATAACCAAGATGACAAAAATAAGTAATGGAGAAAGGACTCCTTATTCAATAAATGGTGCTGGGACAACTGGCTAGCCATATGCAGAAGATTGAAACTGGACTCATTCCTTATAACATACACAAAAATTAACTCAAGATGGATTAAAGACTTAAATATAAACTCCAAAACTATAAAAACCCTAGGAAGACAACCCTGGAAGACAATAGCATTCTGGAGATAGGAGTGGGCAAAGATTTGATGATGAAGACAACAAAAGCAATTGTGTTAACAACAAAAATTGACAAATGGGACCTAATTAGACTAAAGAGCATCTGCACAGCACAATAAACAGAGTAAACAGACAACCCACAGAATGGGAGAAAATATTTGCAAACCATGCCTCCGACAAAGATCTACTATCTAGCATCTATAAGGAACTTAAAGTTACAGGAAAAAAAACAAACCCCATTAAATAGAGAGGCAAAGGACATGAACAGGCACTTTTCAAAGGAAGACATACATGCAGCAAAAGAAGCATATGAGAAAAAGCTCAACATTATTGTCTTTAGAGAAATGCAAATAAAAACCACAATGAGATACCATCTCACACCAGTCAGAATGGCTACTATTAAAAGGTCAAAAAATGACAGGTGCTGGAGAGGTTGTGAGGAAAAATTAACACTTATACACTGTAGGTGGGAGTATACATTAGTTAAATTATTGTGAAAAACAGTGTGGTGATTCTTCAAAGACCTAAAGACAGAAATACTATTTGACCCAGCATTCCTATTACTGGGCATATACCCAAAGGAATATAAATCATTCTATCATAAAGACACATACACATATATGGTCATTGCAGGACTATTCACAATAGCAAAGACATGGAATCAACCTAAATGCCCATCAATGGTAGACTGAACAAAAAAAATGTGGTATAGATACACCATGGAATACTACGCAGCCATAAAATAGAAAGGTCATGTCCTTTGAGGGAAAATGGATGAAGCTGGAGGCCATTATCCAGAGCAAACTAGCACAGGAACAGGAAACTAAATACCACATGTTCTTACTTATAAGTGGGAGCTAAATCATTAGAATACATGGACAAATAGAGGAGAACAACACACACTGGGGCCTATTGGATGATGGAGGATGGGAGGATAGAGAGGATCAGGTAAAATAACTAATGAGTACTAGGCTTAATACCTGGGTGATGAAATAATCTGAACAACAAACCCCCATGACACAAGTTTACCTATATAACGAACTTTCACATGTACTCCTGAATTTAAAATAAAAGTTAAAAAAAGAAGAAAGAAGAAATGTGTATTTGTGGATGTGATTTGATAGTATAATTTACATAGAATAGTATTAACCATTTTCTTATTTTGATATGACTAAGGTATGCATATTTTTTACTATGTCTCTAGGTCAGTGATTTTCAAACTTCTTGGCCGTGACCTATAGTAAAAAATAATTTTATATTGTGTCTGTATACATATACACACATAATTAAAACAAAATTTCCATAAATATCTGCCTTTAATACTTGAATTATTCTATTCTATTCTTTTTCTAAAAAACACACTCTGTTACCCACTAGCTTGATGTCATGGCTCACCAATTGTGTGGTACCACACTGTTTGAAAACCACTGCTCTGCCTTATGGACAGGACATTGACCAAATGAATTTAGTCCTGCCAATCATTCATTTGTTACTCCAATACATTTGGCCATATTCTTCAAATTACTGAAAATAATTGTTAGTGTTTTTTTTTCTTGAATAAAAAATAAGTAGCTTCATGAGACTCAATGTCATCATCCTTGATCACAAATATGTAAGCTAAATCTCTCAACTCCCAGCAAAGTACTTACCTACTTTGGGAATTAACTGAAGATGAAGTAGAATAATGTTGCTAGGGATAAACTTTGCAACCAAGTGCTTTTCAAATCACTTTTAAGAGTCTCACATTGAAATATTTAAACAGAGGACCATATTTAAATGCACCAAGAAAAAAATATATAAAGGAAACCATTACTGAATATGCTTATGAATTGAACAACTACTTCAATGATACGATTTTTGTGTGTTTATTCAGTTTTTAAAAAACAAACTTTCCAAAGAGAAACAGAAAAATATCTATATGCATCCAATTATATATGCCCATTTCCTCTCCAATAAAAGGCACAGAATGGCAAGTTGGATAAAGCTGCAAGACCCAACTGTATGTTGCCTTCAAGACACACATCTCACATGCAATGACACCTATAGTTTCAAAGTAAAGGGATGGAGAAAAATCTACCAAGGAAATGGAAAAGAGAAAAATGCAGGGGTTGCTATTCTAATTTCAGACAAAACAGACTTTAAACCAACAGTGATCAAAAAAGACAAAGATGGACATTACATAATGTTAAAGAGTTCAAGTCAACAAGAGTATCTAACTATTATATATATGTGTGTGTGTGTGTGTGTGTGTGTGTGTGTGTGTGTATGTCTACCCAAAACCATAAAACAAGTTCTTAGAGACATTAAAAGAGACTTAGATAACCATATATTAATAATGAGAGACTTCAACACCTTATTAATAATATTAGCCAGATCATTGAGGCAGAAAACTAAAAAGATATTTGGCACCTGAACTCAACTCTTGATCAAATGGACCTAACAGACATATATACAACTCTCCACTAAAATCAACAAAATACACATTTTCTGCTCTGCACATGACACATACTCAAATCCACCACCCAATTGGCCACAGAATAATTCTAAGCAAATTCAAAAAATGAAAATCATACCAACCACACTGTCAGACCACAGAGCAATAAAAATAGAAATCAATACTAAGAAAATCACTCAAAAACATAAAATTATGTGGAAATTAAGCAATCTGAGTGACTTTTGTGTAAACAATAAAATTAAGGCAGAAATCAAGAAATTCTTTGAAGCTAATGATAACAAAGATACAATGTATCATAATCTCTGGGACACAGCTAAAGCAGTTTTAGAAGGGAAGTATATAGAGCTAAACACCCACATCAAAAAGGTAGAAAGATTCAAATTAACAACCTAACATCACAACTGGAGGAACTAGAACAAGAACAAACCAATCCCAAAGCCAGTAGAAGACAAGAAATACCAAAACAAGAGTTGAACTGAAGGAAATTGAGATGTGAAAAGCCATACAAAAGATAAACAAATCTAGGAGCTGGTATTTTGAAAGAATAAATAAGATAGACCACTAGCTTGACTAATTAAAAAGAGAGAGAGAAAAAAATAAAAACAGATAGCGGTGTGGTTGCTGGGAAATGGAATGCTTACACACTGCTTGTAGTTCAGCCATTATGGAAAGCAGTCAGGCAATTTCTCAAAGAATTTATAACAAAATTACTATTTGACCCAACAATCCCATTGTTGAGCATATATCCAAAGGAATGTAAGTCATTCTACCACGAAGACACATGCATGCATATGTTCAACGCAGCACTACTCACAATAGCAAAGACATGGAATCAACCTAAATGCCCATCAATGGTAGACTTGATAAAGAAAACATGGTACATATACATAATGGAATACTACACAGTCATAAAAAAGAACAAGATTATGTTCTTTGCAGCAACATGGTTGGAGCTGGAGGCCATTATCCTATGTGAACTAATACAGGAACGAAAAACGAAATACTGAATGTTCTCGCTTACAAGTGGGAGCTAAACATTGAATACATGTGAACACAAAGAAGGGAACAGACACCGGGCCTACTTGAGGACAGAAGGTAGGAGGAGGATGAGAACTGAAAAACTACCTATTAAGTACTATGCTTATTACCTGGGTGACAAAATAATCTGTATGCCAAACCCCTGTATCATACAATTTACCTATATAATAAACCTGCTCATGTACCCCTGAACCTAATATAAAAGTTCAAAAAATTAAATACAATTAAAAAAGAAATGTTTTTAACATAATCATAAGTTATACAGATATATAATTTCCCTAAGTAATTAGACAATATATACTGTTTGACTAATGCACCCAACTCAGTTGTATCTTTATTTCACCTTTGAGTTATTCATCCTTCATAGACATAGACAAAAAACTCTCAAAAGTGGCCAAAATTTGTTATATCAATTTTAAGGTTTATACCCCTTAATCCATATAGATTTTTAATTCCTATAATGTTGGGCAGTTATTTTACATTGGTTTAGTACAAGACTACACTTTCTTTGTACTTATCCTGTTTTATTTTGATGCGGGACTTAGCCTAACCATCTAGAACAGGCTGGCTTGACAATAGCAATAGGAACCAACATTACCTCTGCAACCTCTATGTTGTTACTCCTCTGTTCAAAATTTTTATACGGAGCAGACAACCACTTAAGCTTAAATTATTGAATCTTTTTCTCCAAATTTCTCTTTCAATAACTTTCTTACAACTGTGTTCCTATCTAAGCAAGTCATTTGACCTACTGATTCTCACATACACTTTGCCTTTGCCTGCTTATATGTCTTTGATCGCAAAGTTCTCTACCATGTATCACCTTTCTCCGTGTTCAAATATTTACTGTTTCTCTGCCAAGTTCCACCACAATAAAAAAAAAAACAAAAACATTTTTACTTTGCAGTCTAAGGTGGTTGCTCCCATCTCTCAAGTACCTATTATCTGTACAACTTGCCAGTTAAGGGCAATGTGAAATGGTATAGTGTGTGTCTTTCTTGTATTTTAAGTGACTGTTAACTTATACATATGTTGATATTTGTATAAATCATTAGCCCCACTACAGATTTTATTGTTTGCTATATTCCACAAAGCTTATTGAGTGCCTGCTATGTATCAGAAACTGTGCTAGAAATTAGTTTGCAGGTGGACATTAGTATTTTACATATATTGTGAAATATGAAGTGATATGACAGTCTGGGATTTGTTCTTATTTTTCCTAGAAGACTGCGTCAGAGAATGTTAGTATGCCAGAAAAATTCATGCACTCCTCAATATTTCACAGATCCCATGCATCTGGGTGGGGTGTGACTAATTCTCACTAATAGAATATGAACAGAAATATTGCATCACTTTGGGTGAAGGCAGGGGAGAGTAAGAGAGACATTACATCTCTATATGGCTGGAAGTGAAAAGCTTTGGGATGACAGAGTTTTAAGCTGGAAGAAGCCTGAGTCTCTGGGGTCCTCACTTGGAGAGGCCAACACAGAGAGGCCAAGATACCTACATCAGACTGTGACATGAGTGAGAAATACATCTTCACTGTGTTAAGGCTCTGAGATTTGGGGGTTTATTTGTTACTGATGCATAGCTTATTTCATCATGATTATTACAGAGTAATGATTTTATTTGTGTATGTTGATGAGATCATTAAAGATATTTGAATGATGTGAACTCCGACTCAATTATCAGATCCTTGAGAGTAGAGACTTTGCATTCATGTATGTCCTTCTCAGTGTCCAGGCCAGTGCTAGGAATATAGTAGGCTCTCAGTAGATATTTGTTGAATGGATAAGTTAAGAAACTAGGGATAGCTAAAAGAAGAAATCATTAGGGTACAACCAGAGGAAATAACGTGATAAAATCCAAAAGAATCTTAAGATACAAATCTGAAGTCAGAAACAGAATTTAGCAATGAGAAAGAGATTAAGGTTTAACAAATGTAAATGTCTATTGAGCTAGCAGAGTTTCTACATTTCAGATTCCCTTATGAGTGTCCAGTAGTAAACTGACTTCTGTGATTTATTAAGATCAGGAGATAGGTGTGGGCTAATAAGAAAATTCTGTAAGTCCTTTAAACACATCAATAGTTACTCTAAACTACTAGACCCTTTCCATTGAAGAATGAACAGGAGTTCCAGCTTCTCAGTCAAAGCTCATTGGGAAACTCCTGTCTGGCTGACATTTCCTGGCTCTAAGGGAATCTTCTCCATAGAATTGATAGAGAAATAATCTCTACTTTTTCAATAGGGAGAATGCTCCCTTTACTTGTACTTGATTTATTATTATCCTAATTATTATTGCCTTCTATAGTCTGTCATGTGACATGGGCCAATTCTTTTTGTTTGCTCTAGGGTAAACCAGGATTCCAGATCCTGGGTGGAGGTTGGAAATTGTGGCTGAATATCCAGCTATGGCACCAGACTGGGGAATATATGAGTACATAAATTAACTGGTTTCGTTTTAAGAAGGTAAAAATGAGAGGAGGTTTCTGAATCTACGTAGATTTAGACAGAAACCTCCTGTCTTTGCCTTTGTGCTCTTAATTAATCTTGATATTATCAGGCAGAATAATTAAGGATAGTACAGTGACATAACGGAATAGGCATATATAATGTCTATATAGGCATTTATAATGTCCTAGTATATACATAGATCATCCAGAAAATTAAAGACAGAAAATCTTTGAGTAAAAATGGACTACAAGAGGAACCTATTATTGAGAGATGTACTTCTTGTATAAGTATGAATAAACCAGACACAAAAATGTATCAGAGTTGAGAAAGCAAATCCAGCCTCAAAACAATTTCATCCTCTGCTACTGGCATAGTCGATTTACTACAAAATGTTATTTGTTTTAACTTTTTCAGCAACCTCAGTGAGACAGAGAGGTGGATTTTATTGTCTTTAGGTTACAGGTGAGGAAACTTCACCCCAAAGGTATGATATTGCTTGCTCAGCGCCTCTCATCTTCTCTGTGGTCAGGCTGGCTGGAGCTCAGTTCTGCTGACTCTTAGTCTGGGGCTCTTTCAACTCTATCACATTTTAAGAGGTATAACGATTGTTACTCTAAAGCCAGGCATTCATATGACAGCTCAGTGCAGGGGAGGGGCGGGGGAAGCAGCAGACTTTGCCACCGAGTTCACCGATAGCTCGAGATGCCCTAATATCTCATTCAGGGCCAAGCACACTTGAGACACAAAGAAGCACGGCTCGGCTCCATCCATTTGATTTCTTTGGGCACAGCCCTCTCAGACAATCAGGTAAAGCACCCTCCCTTGCATAGTTGATGGCCTTTCCTGAAGGCTATCAAACATATCTGCTGAGACTGCACTAAATAAAATGGCTGTCACCAAGCCATCTGGTGCATTTGAGCTTTTTCCCCCCTCTAAAATGCAAGTTTTCAGTTTGCACAGCACTTCAAATTCTTAATACACTTGACTAAGTCATTAATATTTCACTTTCATTACCATGTATTAATAACATGGGAATTTAGAATGATCTTGTTCATCTAACTCCTAGAAAACAAATAATTACATTCGTGCATATTGATTGTCAGATAACTAAAGATGTTTAGCCTGGGGCTATGAGAAATCCACCAGCAGGCCCAGTTTTTGTTCTTAGCCATGTTCAAAGTATATCAAGCTGATGTCTATGAAACACCAGAGACAGCAGGAGCATAGTTCTGGGAGTTAGAAGGGGTGGCCTTAAATGGACCCCATACAGGTCTCCATAATTGTTTAGGATGAGGTTTCTTCAGAAGAGAGTTGAAAGTCCTGAAGGATGCTCAAGGGAGAGACTAAGAATATGAAACTTTGTTCTCTGATGTTTGGTCTAGTTTTATTTTGTAGTAGGTGGCGCTGGAGGCTTCTTATCTTCCCTTTCCTCCTCTTTATCTTGATTAAGGATGGTAGGTTCTAATGGTGGAAAGTGCCGTAGACACTGTTCAATGAGTCAACATTTTTTTTTTTTTTTTTTAAAGAGTAAGTATGTGTCTACCAAAAGCTTGTTGCTAAGCTAGGTCATTAGCAATTTAGCATGGACAGAACAGTGTTGTTTTCTCCTTACTAGTGGGAGAGACAGACAATATGCAAGTGAGCAAATTGATAAACAAGAAGGCTGTTCTGATATGCATGGGTAAGGAGAGAGAGAACTTCTTTAGATGGGGGTCAAGAAAGCCTACTCCTAGAGAGGATGTTTGGGTTAAAAAGAAGGAAGAGAAGACAGGTGTATGACGAACTAGGGCAAGTGCATAATGGACATAAGGAATGGCTGTGCAAAGACCACAAGGCAGAACAGTGCTTAGCTGGCTCTAGAAACTGAAAGAAGTTCAGAGGGATAGAGAAAAAGGGAAAATGGCATGAGATAAGATTCAAGAAATAGTCAAGGGCCAGATTATGTAAGCCCTTGTAGGCCACGATCAGAGGTCTAGATTTTTTTCTAAGTGCAGCAGGCATGCATTGAACCCTTGAGGAGGGTACCACAAGGGTGTAACATTAGGGGCTGAGAGAAAGGTAGGAATCTAGTTTCTGGCTTTAGACACTTGGTGGGTGGTGATACTGACCTCTAAGTCAAGGAGGGGTTGGGAAGGGAGAAGACAGGCAAGAAGAGAGATTAGATAAGAGTGATCAGATAGGAGAGGAAGTTTAAATCTAGTTATCTTAAGTAGAGTGATCATTTGTCCAAGTGTGTGCTGAGCTGTCTAATTTATGACTGTTGTCCTACAATCTTTTTTTTTTTTTTGATGGAGTCTTGCTCTGTCTCCAGGCTGGAGTGCAGTGGCGCGATCTCCGCTCACTGCAATCTTCGCCTCCCAGGTTCAAGTGATTCTCCTGCCTCAGCCTCCTGAGTAGCTGGGATTACAAATACATGCCACCACACCCAGCTAATTTTTGTATTTTTAGTAGAGATGGGGTTTCACGATGTTGGCCAGGGTGGTCTTGATCTCCTGGCCTCATGATCTGCCTGCCTCAGCCTCCCAAAGTGTTGGGATTACAGGCGTGAGCCACCGCATCCGGCCATCCTACAATTGTTAATTGTGTCTCCTTTTACTCTCAAAAACATATCAGTATGTGGACATATTAACTAACTACATTTCTCCAGTTCCTCTCCTGGCTTTATAATGTCCTTGGCATAGGGAAGATAACTGTTGCATACAAGCAGTTTGCTTTTCCTGCCATTTTCTGGCCACTTCTCTCTTTGCAGAGTGGGATGTTGGTGGTTCAGTCCACAAGAGGTGTGTTTCCCTCTCCTGCTAACTGATGCTCCTCACCATTGCCCACTCCCTGTTACTATAGTAATTCCCTATTAAGTTACAAAGTTTCTTTCAAATATCAGTTGGCACTGCTTCCCTGGGGAAAAGCTCACTCCTCTAACCTAGGAAACGTTCTTTCTCAACCCATCCTTTTCTAGGAGATCCAGAGAGAGTTTGTGGACGGCAGCTGTGGTTTAGGTGGAGAAACCTCCACAAAACTGATGATAGCTGAGGTTTTTCAGGACTCCTGTGCTCTTGGACACACAACCTCAAACATGGACTTTGTGCCAAGATTATTCTCCTTGAATCTCTAAAGCAAGGCAGGTGCAAGAACTATTATTGCCCTTTCTTGGTCTCTTAATTGAGATCTTGCCCTCTCAAACCAGAGGTATCAAAATTTAAACTTAGGATTTACCAGCCAAATCAGTCTTAAATAGGGGTGACATTTTTATGCTCAAGACTTCATCTTCCTCCAGTTCTCTTTTGTTTGTTTCATGCTTTTCCTTTATAGATTCCCTAGGCTTTAAAAATACCAAGCAATTTGTACTACTGTAGATCACATGCTCTTACGTTAGGCCTTTGCACATGGAGTTCTTTCAGCTTGTAGCCCAGTAATCTTCATCTGCCTGACCAATGGCTATTCAACTTTCAAGGTTAAGTGCATTGTTTTCAGTGAAATCTACATCTCATTATCATAACATCTGCATTGCCGAGATTGGGCGCAGGAGCAAAGAAGGAAAATAAAGCACCTGGATCTACTGGATTAGGTGGTGGTAATATAGTGGAGACAGGACCATTAAGCTTTATCCCTTGACTACCGGGGCAGAAAAAGCACAGCTTCAGGCATTTGGGTATGTGACATCTCTCTTTCTCAGGATTCACACAAGCACCTTCCACTCCTTGTACAAAGCCCCTGTAGATCCCCAAACCTTCTTATTTGGACTTGATGATCATAGCCTTTTCTCTTTCCCCTAAATCTGTGAAACTAGCAGAGAGGACGCTTCATGAAAAAAAGCTGGCTTAGAAGGGAAGAGAACACTCTTTTTAATAAGCAGATGGTCTCTATAGATGAGGGAGTGTTAACATTAAAAACATATGCTTGGTACCAAGGAGGGAGAAACACAAAAGAGGATCATGATGCACATGGTCTCTGTAAACAAGTAGTCTTTGTGGAAGTTCCCTGTGTGAGGGAAACAGCTTTACAGGGTGGTATGAAGAAACTTGCCTGAATAATTCTGACTTCATCTGCGAGACTGTTTACCTGACATGAATTATAATAGCACATTACCAAGAAACGACATCTGCAGAGATGATAGCTAGATGAGCTTGTGTTTATTTGTTTGGTTTTGTTTTACCAATTCATTGATGAAATAAAAGCATTAGAAAATAGTCACCATGATCTTACACTCAATCTTTGTGTTTGTAGCAGAGAAAGAAAACTGACTTTGTGTCAGCATTTGGTATCTGCTATGTAAATATATAACATTTATAGAAGACAGAAAACAGAAATAGGTATAAAGATAGTCCATACCTATTACTCCAATGATGCAATTTCTAATGTGCTACTTTGATTTTAGAGCAGAAATCTCTTATCAAAAATGGCGAGAAGTGAGTAGACAACAAAACATACCCATGTCAAGAATATTTAATTGCTTATGGATTAAACTTAGCCTGAATGGAAATTGATATAGAGGCATAACTTGTATTTTGAGAATATTAATCTATTTTCCCTTTTTTTTTTTTACATAAGAAAAACGCTTCTAGTGATGAGAAAGATGAACTGAACTAAATCTGTAGTATAATGAAATGAGCACTGGATAAGGAGTTAATAGATCTGGGTTCTGCCCCTAACTAGCTGGGTGACCTTGGTTAAGGTCATTTTATTACCATTTGCTTCATTTCTTCGATTATAAAAAACAAGTTAATATAAGTCAAGGATCACAAACTAAAATTTCTATGTGGCCCTGGCTGGTGCCATACATGAGTAAATCTGCCTGGGGGTAAGACTGTAGAGGGTGGTAGGGCTCGTGATTAAATGGAGAGAGCATGCCTCCTTTAAATGGGCGGCTGCTGCCAAGCAGCAGCCAAATGTTGCTATGAGAGTTATGGAGGAATATGTTTCCAGAGCTTCTAATTTTTCAGTTTTTTAAGGTAGAAATCCTGATTTTGTGCAAAGTAGCTCAGTGTTCAAAGTGAGCAATTCATTTAAATAAAAAAAAGAGAAAAAAAATTAATGTAAGGGTCAAATGATTATGAGGCTCCATGAGCTAAAAGTGAGAACTATAGTCTAAATGATCTCTGGGGTCTTTTCTAGTTTTAAAATTCAATTATTCTAGGGTACAAATTGCAGCAATAAGGAATTTACTTCTGCTTAAAACAGATCGTGTCATTTATTTTAGTGCTCTGAAAAAAAAAGGCTTCCAGATATGTGCTGTGTTAATTCAAGGATGGAGGTGCTAAAAGAGTGGGGGCTGGATGGCCATTGCTTTGCTGGGGATGTGGTAGAGGAGATATCCCTATTTGAGGTGTGTATCTGTATGTGTGCATGTGCATGCATGGAAGTGTGTGTATTTGTGTGTGCATGTATGTGTATTGGTAAAAATGGGGGAATTAACCAAATTATTCCATCAGTTCTTTCTGACCCTGTGAGTCTATGATTCTAGCTTTGTACTCATTCTCACTTCTCTTTCTTTCTCTTTTGCTCTTCTCTTCTTGCCCTTATTCTTATTATTTCTCTGATTTTTCAAGTAAGGGGTCTGGATATTTAAAAATCTGGGTAGGAATGAAAGATGTGACAATGAGTTTGAAGGAAAGTGTAGAGAAATAGAAGAGGGAAATAAAGGGAGGTGAATCACCTGCAGATACTGTAGTTAGGAAAGTCTGTTATTTCAAGCTTGACTTATCTTTACTGTGGACGTAAAATATGATCAGGGAGCATGATGTCAGTGCATCCACTTTCAATAATTGATATGATGAACAATGTCAACCTTCCAACACCTTCTGTATCTCCCCACATCTCAAGAAACTTCATTCATCAGCCACGTTTGAAATGTTTAAGTAATCTCAGTGATGTATGGAACCCTGACACTCCCTTGTTAGAAATTTGTGCTACTAACATTCTATCAAATTAAAAAGCCACTGAGCTCTTGTGCATAAAATTATCATAAATTACCTTCTGAAGGTTCATTGCTGTTTGGAATGTTTAATTGCTCACTCAGCTGAACTTTAACAGCTCAGGATTATTAATCAACTTGTCAAAAGCTTTTTCATTATGTAGTCTTTAGATGGAATTGGGCAAGGTACAAACTTGTGCTTAAGTTGGTCTGATTGTAGCAAATTGATAGAGTTTGGCATCTTTTGTTCACTTATTTTGATATTTTTACAAAGGATTCATAGGGAAACTGGCTTATCCTACAGTTTTCAATAGACTAAACGAATTCCTGTTTAAAGCAGAGAATTGTTCTGACCATCTAAGGGCCAATGAAGGCAGGTAGATGTATGACACTCTACTTATAAGTGACCTTATACACTCCTCTTTGAATGATGAAAAGAATGAGGGATAAACTTCAAATGTTATTTATATTTCCATTATGACCTCTAATGTTATTTTATAGTAATCTGCTTATAAACAGTGTATGAAGGAATAGGATGTTTTAATTTAATATTGTTCAGTGTACTCTTATAGTGAAGCCAGGGCTGTCTTATTTTCCAAGGAGTGGGTTCACCTTAGTTAGCAAAGCCATATCACAGTCTAAAGATTATTACTGAGTTCTCATTTCTTCAACTATCAACCCTAAAAACAATTATTTAAAACTCAGTGCTCATGGTCACTACTTTCATAAGCTCAGGAGTAAGAAAAGTCTTCAATGAAAATGAAAATAACTTAACATTTTACACTGTACATAATTATTCCCTGTTCTCTATTTTTTTTTTTTTTTTTTTTTTTTTGAGACGGAGTCTCGCTCTGTCACCCAGACTGGAGTGCAGTGGCGCGATCTCAGCTCACTGCAGGCTCCGCCGCCCGGGGTTCCGCCATTCTCCTGACTCAGCCTCCCGCGTAGCTGGGACTACAGGCGCCTGCCACCTCGCCCGGCTAATTTTTTGTATTTTTAGTAGAGACGGGGTTTCACCGTGTTAGCCAGGATGGTCTCGATCTCCTGACCTCGTGATCCGCCCACCTCGGCCTCCCAAAGTGCTGGGATTACAGGCGTGAGCCACCGCGCCCGGCTCTCTATTATTCTCTCTCTAATTTTTTGAATTGTACAAATATCTGAAAATATTAGCATGGAAAAGCATGTTTTTCTATTAGCTGTATATTTTCACATTTATAAAGTAAATTTGTTTCTGGAAACCCAAGAAATAAATAACGTCCACCAAAGAAAGTTATTACTACAGCAATTGGTGGTGGCTGTGGTAAGGTAGTGGTGGTGTTAAGAAGGGTAATATTCTGAGCCTCCTGATAACATTGGCGCATATAAGATATTTGTGAATGCCTTCCTCCTATGGCCACAAAAGCAAAAACTGGAATCTCATGATGCTGTCACTGGAACTGAAGCTGTAGGGCCACCCAAGGGATGACTAATCTTATTAAAAAGGCTGTTGGTACTGAAAACTAATCCTTCTTGGTTGGGAAATAAACTGCCTTTGCCAGAAATTATTTGAAAAAAGTATCTTGAGTGAGGTTTCAGTATTTGCCTCATTACTTTTCATGTGGCGAAGAATGAAAATAAGATACCCACGGAAAAAACAATTTAGATGCAACTGAGATGACTAAAGATTCTTCTCCCTGCCCTCATCCCTCTACACCCACCCACCCAAAGCCAGCATGCCATAATTTTCTCCCAAATCTCTATGAGTAACATGTGGTACTGTTAAAACCAAGACTCTATTAGTTACTCTATGACTTCTGTCTTGCCATCACTGCATTAATCATTTCCTGCCCTCTTTCAAACAGAATAGAGTGGTGCAGTTAAGGAGGAAAAAGAACATATAGTTTGAGAAAGACTCTGCATTAATTAAATGAACATAAATGGATAACAGTGCACTGCTGACTGAACATTTGCATTAAGAAGGGAAGACTGGTGCTGGAATGCACATCTTTTGTAGAAATGACACAGTGAATATTTCTTCATCATGATTGTGGTATCACTTAAGATTGATTGGGCTGCAAGTAACAGAAAACCCAACAAGTAGTGACTTCATCAGGGTTTCATTCTCCCCATATAACAAGAAGTTTGGAGATGTGCTATTGCTGCTGTTGATTTAGTTATTCAAAGATGCTATTTAGAACCCAAGCTGTTTTTCTTGTCTACTATCTTTACTGTGCTGACTTTTTGTTTACTTGCTTGTGACCCCATGGTTGGGAATGGTGGTTTTAGTCAATTAACTGTGTCAGCCACAAATTAATCAATTTTATTTAGCATGAATAAGATGAAATGTCACTGGTGAAGACTCTACTAATTTTTATTTGATTAGTTAAATTTTCACTCTAACTCCTCTAATATTTAACAGAAAGATTTAAAACATACATGAAAGCTTAGAAAATACAATCTAATGACAGATTAAAAGAAGCTTATTAAAGAAAAGTTGAAAGAGTCTTTTTTCTTCTCCAAGTATAGAAAAGATGACTAGGAAGATGTTGGCCAGCTGCTTTATTTTTGCAATACACAGCAAATTAAAAAAATCCTATTATTACATGTGAAAGAATTTACTACCAACGAGGATTTTGGAGTCCTGGAATGGGTGACTTCTTTGGAAAACTGTAAGAGAATCTTAGAGAAGAATGTATTTGAATTAATTTAGGCAACTTTTTTGAGTAAGGTTACATGACATGATCTCTTGAGGTCCCATTCAATTTGATGACTCTCTGGTTCTGTGATGCTAAATTTTGGAATGATTGACTAGACTGCCTTAAGACTAAATTCTACTCATTTATTTCAGTATCACTTATGAAATAAAAAGCCCTAGAAATCACCACTTTATGCACTGGTTATAGCAGCCAGCATTTCCCCCAAGCTTTGTAGTGATGCATTTTGGAGACTAGAGTGGAAATTATAGTGTAAATTTTCTTTAGTGCATGGATTATTGATTTAATAGATCATGACAATCTATTTTGTCAGACCTGCTACCACATGGGTTCTGAGTCAGTAGGAAGACAAGCCTTATAAAATATTTGCTGTTTTAAAAAAGCTGCTGCATAAGATGAAATTAAAGCTCAATAGTGTTATAGTCAGTTATTTGATAAGCAAGGTTATCACAACCCAAGAACCAGAATCATTAGAGGAAAAATGAAGTAGTCATTTTGATGTTTGCTTTTGCTTCTGTCACCGGAATGGTAAATTTTAACCTAAAGGAAGAAAACAACAAATTTTGGAACTTTTAAGGATGTATAATAAAAAGTATGAAATAATATCCAGTTGGATTCTTGGTTATCAAAGGTGGGGTTGTCAGAATCTGGAAAACAGGCTCTAATTTGGCTATTTGGTTGCAGGCAGTTTATTGAGTAGCAATGGAAAGCAGGATGGGCAGAGAGAAAACTAAACTGTGATGCAGCCCCAACAGTAGTTTCAAGCAATTCGCAGGGTGCATGGGATATTCCTTTACAGATATCCCAAATGGAGGCAAGGGGATTAAATTTTTGTCCCCTTATATTGCTCAATCATTGGATGTGATCTTTCCCTGGAGAGGGAACATAAACTTGGTCAAGCAGGTTCCTTTGGCCAAGGGTAATTCTTGGGGAGGATCAGAGTTGAAGAGATAGATAGCTTGGCCCTGAGGGAGATGTGGAGGCACACCACAGCATCTAGTACAGCACACTCCTTCTGCCACTTGAATTCATTTTTTTCATGGAATAAATTCACCCTATCTGGGAAGACCTACTCTCTGTACTTGCTTTCTTTTCTTGGGGAAACCCTAAAGAAAAAGGTTAGATGTACAACAGCCATAGGCAGTACAGCTTGTACCTGATACTCATCAATGCTCTGCTCAGGTATGCATTCCAGACTTCCCCTCACCATTGTTGATTAACTCTGCCGGGCCAGGCAACTTACCTGGAAGGGTCACCAAACTCTCAACTATGACCTCAAGGTCACTGTGATCTTCTCAGGCCATGGCTTAGGTACTTGTCCATTTATTATTAAAATTGGCAACTGGAGTGCCAAGATATGCCCCAGTGGATCACCTAGGAACCAAACAACAACAACAACTTCTCCTTCTTCTTCTTCTTCTTCTTCTTCTTCTTCTTCTTCTTCTTCTTCTTCTTCTTCTTCTTCTTCTTCTTCTTCTTCTTCTTCTTCTTCCTTCTTCCTCTTCCTCTTCTTTTCTTCTTCTTCTTCTTCTTCTTCTTCTTCTTCTTCTTCTTCTTCTTCTTCTTCTTCTTCTTCTTCTTCTTCTTCTTCTTCTTCTTCTCCTTCTTCTTCTTCATCTTTTTTGAGACTAGGTCTGACTGTAGTGCAGTGGTGTGATCATAGCTCACTGTAGCCTCAAACTCCTAGGCTTCAGCGTTGTTCCCATCTCAGCTTCCCAGAGGGCTGACATTACAGGTATTCATCACTTTGCCTAGCCCCTTGACCTGTGTGTGTAAAAACAGATGAGCTTCCTCCTGACTTTCAAGGTAAATTGTCTCTGTCAGGATGGTGACTTTTCTCCTTACCTACTGGTCTGAGGAGCACAAAGTGACCAAGAGGCACCTGAAACTTAAAGTTTAGTGGGTCACTCAGTGGGTTCCAAGAGTCGAAATCCCATTTTAGATTCTGCCCCATGTGACTCTGGTACCAAGTGTCACAGTTCAGGGTCTTGAGGGAACAGACTTTACTGAGACGTAGAGATTTGAATGCAGGAGTTTTATGGAGGTGCCCTCTCAGGATCAACACCTGTGAGGAAGCAAGGGCCACGTGATTTGGCAGCTGAAGATGTTGAGCTACAATGTGGTTGCAGTAGCAGCCTCTGATGATCCCACAGGGAGTATTGAAGCTAGGGTTATCCTTTAGAGATATCCTAAATTGTGGGAAAGGGCTTGGTAACCTTGCATTGACCAGTCGCTGGATACAAGCTGTCCCCCAAAGAAAACACAAACTTAGGCAGTTTTTGTTGACCAGGGGCAATTTCTGGAGAGAGACACAACTGTAATCTGTGTTGAAAGAAAGAATCTATCAGTCTTGAAGGGTAATCTGGAGGTATATGGCAGCATCTTCCACCTTGATTCTAAATTTACTATCTGTACAGCTTGGATAAAACCCTCATTTAGAGTCAGATGATTTTTATTCCTTCCTTCCTTCATTATGAGTATTTGATAAATCACTTTTGAATACATGAATGATTCAAACGTTTGAGTGTTTAGCATGTCCTCACACTCTGCGATGTATGTCCTGGTGATACAAATAGAGCAGTCAAGCACAGTCTGCCATTAAATTTGAAGTGTGACATTCGTCTCTCTGCCCCTTACTAAAAAAAGATGTATTCAGGCAAGTTATTTAAAATTATGTGCCACTGTTTTCTTACCTGTAAACTTGGACAAACAACGCTTTTTCTGTTCACCTCAAGATTATGGGAATCAAAGCAGTCTGTAGAGGTTCTTGGAAGATATAAAAAGTGTTTTATGACTTTGTATATAAAATCATTCTTATACAAGTTGTTAATATTTAACATATAATGGACAAATAAGTACTTCATTTTATATTGGCTGAATTTGTGCTGAAGTAGACCTTAAATGTTATTTGAACATTTTTGGAAGGATGTTGTTAGAGATATTGGTTTGGGAATAAAAGTCCCAGTGAAATATCTATTATGTCTCATTTCAATGTTATTACTTTACTGAAACAATGCATCAAAATACACATTTGGACAATCTAAACACTTGGATAAAATATATAATTAACAACATTTAATGGCAGCACATTTTTGAGTCATTTTGATAGTTAATATCTGTCTCTTGCTTTTCTAATAGTAATAATTTTCTCCATTTCTCTTCATTTTCTTTCTAAATAAAATTAACTTTTTTCAAGTTTTGCAAAATACAAATGAGTTTTTAAATCAGTATGATAAATGTTAGTTGAGAATTTCATCTGAAAACTGAAGTTTCAACACTTAGACAGAGAGAACTTGTAGTCAGAGAGGTTTGGCAGAGCCATTTCATACCACACCTGTTTCCATAACACAGGCTGACAAAACGTAAAGTCAATAACAATTACTGGAAACCTAAAACGTGCAAAGCTCTGGGCCAGTTGGCGTGAAGACAAATAAAGATGAATAAGACTTAAAAAGACATACAAGCCCCGTGGTCTTCAGGGGCTTATATTATAGTGAAATATGTTCACCTTTGGTTAGGCACAGATAAGAAAAATGCCTTTACCCAGATCAACTTAGAGGAGGGAGGATGGAAGTAAATGGCTTATAATTCTCACTAGAATAACGAGGTCAAGGAAACATCAAAGCATTTTGACTTTTTCTCCTCCAACTTTTAATCTTCCTAGGAAGAACTGGCCTCCTAAGACTTTATTTTACATCTCTTTCTCTGTCTAATATCTCTATCTATCTATCTCCTAGAATATTAATTGGCACTAAGTATAGACTAAAACAGAAGAATAAAATCAGAGCCTATCATTTACCCTTTGAATCACACAATGAGCTTCATCCCTAAAAGCCAAATGCCACAAAGTCTCAACTGTTTGGGAGAAAGGAGATGGGCCATAAACTTTTGACCTGAATGTAACAGCCACCTGGTGCAGATAATTCACAAAAGTCTGTTTTGGGAAAAAGCATACTTTGCCCATATTTTTTTTTTAAACCAGCTATATCAGACAGAGAGAAGGTCTCTATAGCTTGGAGGATAGTTTGGTTTTTAAGCCACTTTGCCTGCTGAAGATTTGCCTGTGCCCTGATGTTGAGGGTGTTGCACATAGCCCAAGGCCAAACACAGCGGCAGCAACCAGACTGCCAAGCTTACCCTCACCATATACAGTAATAGGTGATTAACAGGTTTCTTTCAATTTCATAGATCTTACAAGGTTTGAAAAAAATTGTTTCACAGGTGGTGAGAAATAAGTTAGTGCCCTGGTGAAGGATATGCCTGTCATGAATGCACGGGCCTCAGAGGAGTAAGCAATATTCAATCCTTGTCCTTAAGTAAGTCTTATAAAAGTCAAAAGGCAATAAGGTAAAAATCCAGAAGCAAAGTCTTGGTCATCCATGCCATTCATATTTCCCAGTATTTCTACGAAGTAGTTTAGTGGCATCTATCAGGCTGACAAGGAATAGGTTTTATTTTACCAGGCAGAAAAATGTTCTATGGATATCAGCAATGAAACATGTATTGCAGAATTAAATAGCTTCAAGTGAGCAGTTGGAGGGCAATGTAGAACACCTGGTAGACAGGTAAATCAGTGTGTAAAGATGTGGAAGGAATCTTAAGCATCTGCTTTACCAAGCAAATCCAAAACCTGGACTGGAAGAAGAACTTAAGGATGAAACTCTGAGGTAGTTGATGGGCTGTACAGATAAGTGTATTTGATTTCTTTTTATTATTATTATTATTATACTTTAGGTTTTAGGGTACATGTGCACAATGTGCAGGTTTGTTACATATGTATCCATGTGCCATGTTGGTTTGCTGCACCCATTAACTCGTCATTTAGCATTAGGTATATCTCCTAATGCTGTCCCTCCCCACTCCCCCCACCCCACAACAGTCCCCGGAGTGTGATGTTCCCCTTCCTGTGTCCATGAGTTCTCATTGTTCAAT